>NC_053155.1:135171159-135478659 GCF_016835505.1 Polypterus senegalus
CTTTTTAGGTAAATGTGTCTGCAAAATGTGTAGCAAGAACAATGTGTCCCAGTTTTATCTAGAGCTATAGTATCAAGCAAGCTGCAAAGTTTAAACCAAAGTCAAGCATCTGAAACATTTTACTGCACATGACGCCCCATCATTAGAGCCTACAGAATAATGTATGCAGTCATCTATACATTACACCAGCCCCTAAAAATGACATTCTGTAGCCCAAGGCGCCATCCATGCTTTATTCTGAATAATGCAATTAAAAAGGTACTTGAAGTTAAACCGCATTACCTTAGTCTGCCCGAAAAATCACAAGTCTGAGGAGAAGAGTAAACTCCACCCCAGCCAACACGATGCCAGATATATAGAAGAGATACACCTTGCTGGACACTCCCATCTGAATCGCTGCCACACAGAATGACTGCAGCTTTATTTAAAGCAGCACAATGACAGGGCTTTAGAGTGAGGGCTCCTTCCAGAAAAGCATCTGTCAAAACAATTTTCCAGCCATTTAGGGAGCACTGAATCCCTGCTTAAGATGGCATGCTGGACAAGGTCCCATTAACTTTATGGCCTCCAAGAGGATTTTAAGCAGACTCTCCTTCAGGGTGCTTTGAAAGCGTGTGCTGTTGATAGATGTGCGTCTCCGCTCAGGGCCAAATGCTTCAGATTGTGTGTGTTGGTGTGTATTGCACAAGCTTCATCAGGGTGTTAGGGAGGGGGTGACCGGGGCTGGAAGCTTTGTTGCCAGTTTCTCATACATTTCTAAAATGCCTCATCAATATTCCGTCTTTTCCATTTGCATGATGTTGAAGCGATTAATCAGTGGAATGATATGACAAATTGCTGCCTCCTTTTAAGGGGCATATGATTTGGGACTGGAAGTACTTAACAACTGGTGAATTTGCACAAGGTGGGGAACCTTTATTTTTTTTAATAGACAGAAGAATAAAAATACAAAACTTTAACAACTGGAATTTTTTTACAGCAGTATTTCAGTAATTCAAAAGACAATCAAATCCAGCAGCATAAGGCAGGAACAAACTCTGGGCAGCAGGACAGCAGGCTCTCATAGTGCACACTCACTTACACACATCCACTGACATGGGGTCAGTTTGTCACCAAGTACTCTAATGTGCTATCTATAGAATATAGAAGAGGACTACCAACACAAAACAGAGAGAGTTCTAACAAACATTGTACAGTATGATCATGACAGGATTTGAAATAGATCCTTGGATAAAACAAATATATCAATACTTGCAGTTATTCATTTTCTGAAGCATTTTCCATGAAGAAACATCAACAGCCTATCCTGGCAGAACTGGATACAAGACAGGAACCAACTCTGGACTGGGTGCCAGTGCATTCTAAAAATTCAAAAAGAAAAAGAAAAGAAAACACAAATCACACAAAGAAAACCATTTTGTTTTATAGCAGTGGTTCTCAACCTGTGGGGCGGACCCCCTAGGGGGGCACGAAGATGTGAAAAAAAGAAAACAAGAATCAAAAATATGAAAAAAACATCTGTTGAAACCAAAACAAATTAACTTAAACTACATTCTGATACTAGAACAATAAATATAGAGTTAGATAAATGTCGATAAAATATGCATCTACATTTCAAAAAAAATGTTAGGGGGGCGCGATTAAAACTGTTATGAAAACTCGGGTTGCAAATACTTAAAGGTTGAGAAACGCTGTTTTACAGAGAACATCATGGCCATCTATTCTGTATGTACGTATGTGGTGTTCAGTATAAAACCAATGATATATTACACACCTTCTACAGTAGTCATTGGGTACATCAGACTTACCGACTGTCGTTGCTGAGCTCGTCGTTGATCACATCCATTTATGTGACTAATTGCTGGATATAATTGTTTTTACCACCTGCATGCCAACTCTCCGGCACAGTCGGGCTCACCCCTCTCTCAATGGAGCCGACCTGACGGAGCTGGCACTATACAAAGGGTTAACAGGTACGGCAAATTCAATTGTAGTCTCTTCTCCTTTTTTATTACCACGCTTATTTTAACTTCACCTGTTTATTGTCTGGTACAAATCTTGTAATCGATATTTAACCCACTTCCTATTGTCCAAATGAATGTTGCACACTTATTCACTTCCGATGACAATACATGAATCAATAATCAGTTTCACTAATTGATCAATTAATCCATGTTAATTAAAAAATGAAATTTTCATATGAAGAATAGTTCAAAATTTCACCAATAGATGGCGCTAGTAATGGATAGAAATAGTAAGGGAAGTGTTAAAATATCGATTACAAAATTATACTAAATCAAACCCAAGACTAAAAAGTTAAATATATATATATATATATATATATATATATATATATATATATATATATATATATATATAAATAATCAATCAACATTCAAAAAACACTTCTTAAAATCATAGCAAAAGTGCCCACACTTTTATTTGACAAGTGATGTATGAGAGACATTTTTTACTTTTTAGTACACTTTTTAATTTAATATAAGCATGCTTTTTAAAAGTATTTTATATACTGTATATATTATTTTTTCTCTTTTCATTCTATCACTGCACACAGAACATGAGAAATCAGACAGAAGCTTCCTTTGTTTTTGTGAGTCCCTCATTCCTCATCACTGCCTTCTTTGCATTGTAATTCCGGATGAACATTCATTGGTTGTCAGCTCTCATGCACACAGAGCCCCCCATATTTAAAGAGAACATGACACCTGTTTGATTTTAACACAGTGAGTTGCAGATTAGTCCGAGTGAGTCACTTTACACAGCAGACAACGCGCTACATAGGAACGCGTCACTGAATGTCTCCAGCTCATTTAGATTAGGTGAATAAATGCTGCAACTGAAAATCGCTGTCCAGAAGAAGTCATGTAATGTGAGTTGGCCTTAAGATCTTATTACAATTAAATCACAGTCACACTTTAAGCAAAGACTCTGTACTTTGCAACAAAACAAACATGGTTGAAATAAATTATAATATTGGAGTGATTCCTAAGCAAATGTTAGACTTGTCTTCCCCCTACTGACAAAATTTGGGTCAATCATCCGTTTCTGTGGCAGCAATGATAAAGCTGAGTCCACGGACCTTCACCTTTAAAGGCTGCTGGCTTTGCTTTACTTTATAAGTTGCTTTTTCCGCTGTTTTTTCTTCTTCCTTGTCATCCAGTTCAATGGTCAATGTATTGCTTTGCGTAACAGTAGAAGAAGTGGAATGGGCCTTCTACAGAAATTGTTTCCATTCAATCGATTATCCACAGGTATCGCTTGTCAACCATTTTTTTCACCATTCCATTTGCACCAGTCCTTTATAACATTTTTTTCACCCAGACAATTATCATTCTTTATCGTTCAACAGATATAACTAAATTATGAGTTAAACAAAGTAATTTGATATGTGATTTCTTCCTTTGAAGGACACATCCACTTGTATTGTGTGATGCAACAACGTTTCTGCCATACCCTGACTTTCCAAAAACAGAAAACAGTGGAAACAGTCTATTAGCACGTGTGTAACTGCATGGGGGTGTTGGGTTTGGGGGGCAGTGAGTTTAGGACAGGCCAGATTTAGATCTATACATGGAAGAACAAACAATGGTGTAGAAATAAAAATGCATAGTAATGTAAATTTTAAGCAAACACGTAAAGATAGAAGGATTAACACATTAAAAATAGCTTGCCTTAATACTAGAAGTATCAAAAATAAGGTAAGTGAGTTGGAGTTGTATGTAGCAGAGCATAATTATGATATTATAGCAATAACGGAAACCTGGCTAAATAACAAAGATGGGGATGAGTGTAACATAGAGGGATACACATTTTTAGGAAGGATAGACAGAACAGAAAAGGAGGTGGGGTTGCTGTTTATGCCAAACAGGGTTTAAATGTAAGTCATCTTCAGTTGGATGATGAGCCCCATCTTAGTGAGGACATGTGGCTTCGCCTGGAAAATATTAGGGAAAAGGTCTATTTTAGGAGTGTGTTATAGACCACCCAATTCAGACAGTAATTTCAACACACATCTTTTAGTAATATCAAAAGGCAAGTTTACAGGGGATATTATAGTCATGGGGACTTTAATTATCCAAATATTAACTGGGATAACCTTACAGATGGAGGAGCACAAGAGCAGGAGTTTTAGAAGTAATCAGCGACTGTTTTTAACACAGCATGTTAAAGCACCAACAAGGGGTGAAGCCTGTCTGGATTTAGTATTCTGTAATAATCAGGATAGAATTGAGGGTGTAGAGGTGATTGAACCACTAGGGTCAAGTGACCATAATGTAATACAATTCTCAGTATTTTGTAAGAGTACAGATGCAAAGACTAAAATTGTTAAGTTGAACTTTAGTAGGGCTAATTTTGAGCAGATGCACAAAGTCTAAGTAGGATAGACTGGGATAAGCTTTTAAATGTGGAGACAGTCGAGGAGCAGTGGAACAGGTTTAAAAATGTTTTACATGTAATGCAGGACAGATACATACCTAAATTTGGAAGTAATAGGAAACTAAAAAAAACTCCACGATGGATTAATAAAGATTTAAAAAGAAGTTGCAAAGGAAAAACTGCTGTATAAGGCATATAAGACTAATGACTGCAAAGAGAACCGTAGCAGTATGAGAAAATGAGGGCAACCATTAAGAAGGATATCAGAGAGGCTAAAAGACAGTTGGAGAGGAATATAGCAGATAAGGCGAAAGAAGACCCCAAGAGATTCTTTCAGTATTTTAGTAGTAAAAGAACAGTTAAGGAGGAGGTCAAGTTCATCAGGAATAGTAAAGGGAATTAAAAGATACAGACAATGAAATAGCAGATGCCCTAAACTTACATTTTTCTGAGGTGTTTACAAGTGAGCAAGTGGATAACCTGCCAGAGGTAAACACAACTACTAAGGAGGTACTGAGGGATTTGGAAATTGTAGAGGGAGAAGTGCTGCTCAGATTAAATAAGATGAAATCAAACAAATCACCAGGCCCAGATAATATTTATCCTCGTGTTCTTAAGGAGGCTAGTGAGTACATATATAAACCCTTGACACATATTTTTAGGAAGTCACTGTGCACTGGAGAGATTCCAAAGGACTGGAAAATGGCAAATATCATCCCATTATATAAAAAGGGTGACAGGGCAGATCCAAGCAACTATAGGCCAGTAAGCTTAACAAGCATCACAGGAAAATTAATGGAAGGAATTATTAAGGATAAGATTGAGCAACACATGACAAGGACAGGAGTTATTCTGAACAGTCAGCATGGGTTCAGAAGAGGGAGGTCGTGTTTTACTAACATGTTGGAATTCTATGAGGAGGCAACAAAAGGATACGATCAAAGTGGAGCTTATGATATTATTTATCTGGACTTTCAGAAAGCATTTGATAAGGTGCCACATGAGAGGTTGGGCATCAAGTTAAAAGAAGTGGGAGTTCAGGGTGATGTTTTTAGATGGGTGCAGAATTGGCTCAGACACAGGAAGCAGAGGGTGATGGTGCGAGGAACCTCATCAGAACTGGCGATGTTAAGAGTGGTGTTCCACAGGGGTCAGTGCTAGGGCCGCTGCTATTTTTAATATATATAAATGATTTAGATAGGAATATAAGTAACAAGCTGGTTAAGTTTGCAGATGATACCAAGATAGGTGGATTAGCAGATAATTTGGAATCTGTTATATCATTACAGAAGGACTTGGATAGCATACAGGCTTGGGCAGATTTGTGGCAGATGAAATTTAATGTCAGTAAATGTAAAGTATTACACATAGGAAGTAAAAATATTAGGTTTGAATACACAATGGGAGGTCGGAAAATCGAGAGTACACCTTATGAGAAGGATTTAGGAGTCATAGTGGACTCCAAGCTATCAACTTCCAAACAGTGTTCAGAAGCCATTAAGAAGGCTAACAGAATGTTAGGTTATATAGCACGATCTGTGGAGTACAAGTCCAAGGAGGTTATGCTCAACCTTTATAATGCACTGGTGAGGCCTCATCTTGAGTACTGTGTGCAGTTTTGGTCTCCAGGCTACAAAAGGACATAGCAGCACTAGAAAAGGTCCAGAGAAGAGCGACTAGGCTGATTCCAGGTCTACAGGGGTTGAATTATGAGGAAAGATTAAAAGAGCTGAGCCTTTACAGTTTAAGCAAAAGAAGATTAAGAGGTGACATGATTGAAGTGTTTAAAATTATGAAGGGAATTAGTACAG
The DNA here is from genome assembly GCF_016835505.1 of Polypterus senegalus. Taxonomy (NCBI): domain Eukaryota; kingdom Metazoa; phylum Chordata; class Cladistia; order Polypteriformes; family Polypteridae; genus Polypterus; species Polypterus senegalus. The sequence continues at coordinate 135,177,369 of NC_053155.1, forward strand.
TGGATCGAGACTTGTATTTTAAAATGAGCTCATCAAGAACACGGGGACACAGTTGGAAACTTGTTAAGGGTAAATTTCGCACAAACATTAGGAAGTTTTTCTTTACACAAAGAACGATAGACACTTGGAATAAGCTACCAAGTAGTGTGGTAGACAGTAAGACGTTAGGGACTTTCAAAACTCGACTTGATGTTTTCTTGGAGGAAACATGTGGATAGGACTGGCGAGCTGTGTTGGGCTGAATGGCCTGTTCTCGTCTAGATTGTTCTAATTCTAGTTCTAATTCTAATGTTTTCCTTAATTGATTTCACCTTTATGGTTTTGTTACTATTAAACTGCATGCTAGCCACATACTGTCTTCTTCCTCTTTATCTTTTCCATCTTCTATGTGGGGTCAATGTGCTTGATCAACCTTCCCCATACAGCTCAGTCCTGCCCCTCCTCGCCAGTGAAGCCCATTTCTTTCATATTTTCTTTTACATTGTCCATCCACCTCTTCTTTGTCCTCCTTTGCTTTCTCCTCTCCTGTACTTCCATTCCCATCATTCTTTTACCCACATATTCCTTGTCTCTCCTCATCACATGTCCATATTACGTCAGCCTACTTTCCTGTACTTTCTTAGATCTTTCTCCCACTTTTATTGTACCCCTGGTTGTCTCGTTTCTTTTTCTGTCCTTTGTTGTAACTCCACACTTTCTTTTCAACATTCTCATTTCTGTCACATCTAACTTCTCCTGTGCTCCCTTTACTGCCCATATCTCAGCTCCAAACATCATTGCTGGTCTTACCATTATCTTAAAACCTTTAACCTTTGCCTTAATTCTTCAATCACACAATACTTGTGATACCTTTTTTCCAATTGTTCCATCCACGCTGTACTCCATGGTTTATCTCTGTATCTAATTTTCCACCTTGGAATACCACTGAACCTAGATATTGAAATGTAGGTTCTGAATCCTGATCCTGAAGCCCTTTTCCATTCTTCCAAATTCCTCTCCACTTCCTCATCTCTGGTGCTACACAAGACAATGTCACCAGCAAAAAGCCTGCACCATGGGAATTGGTCTTTTTATGCTAAGGGCTCATTTATACTTCACGCTCAGAACGCATACACGCCCGCATCATGGCTCCCACACGTTCTCAGCGTTCATTTGATGAGTCCTCTGAGCAGATCCTCAGAAATTAACGTGCCGCGTGCGCGAAGTTGCAGAACCAGCAAAAAGTCGGAGGGCGCAGTTTAGATTTATACTTTATATCATGTTTATGACGAAATGCATTAAAGTGTGTATGTAACATTTTACAGATAAACCGTTAGTTTCGTTTAAATAATAAATACTGTTAATAATTACGCACATGGGGGTGTAACGGTGCTGGAGCGATAGCACTGCTGTCTCGCAGGGAGTTATGTTGCTGGTATTTCCTGCTTGTAGTCCACACTGTGCTCCGGTTTCCTTCCAAAGATATGCAGATTTGGGGATTTGGTGCCGTTAAAATGACGCTAGTGTATGTGTGTGCTTGTATTCACCTTGCGATGAGCTGAGGCCTCGTCAAGGGATTGTTTCTCACTCGTGCCCAATGCTTCCTGAAATGGACACATACATCCCTGGATTGATGGATTTAATCAATAAACATCATTTTCAGAGATATTACGGTATGGTGTCATCAGAATTTAATGAGTGTTCTAGGCAATTCACAACACAGAGAAGCCGAACATTTTTTCACTGTGATAATATCTCACACTTCCACCTGGTGGATTCCTCCAGATTTACGTAAAGTACGCGCGCAAGTATGAACACTACAACGCTTGTGTAGCAGGAGCATCCGCTGCAGCATGTGTCGCGTCGTGTGAAGTATAAACCCGGCCTAAGACTCAACACATTCATAGCCAGATCAGCGAGGTAAGGACTTAAAGAAGACCCCTAGTGCAAACCTACTGTAAGTGGGATCTGATCTGTTACCCAAATACTGCTTTAACCCAAGTCCTCTCTCCTTCATACATACCCTGGACAATCCTCCCATACTTCTCTGGTACTCCTTTCCCTTGCATACACCTCCACACTCCTTGACATCGCACTCTATCAAATCAGTAAATACCATATGCAGACCTTTTTCTGTTTCTTGATGCTACTGTATTTGTTTCAATGCAAAGGCTGTATCAGTTTTTTCCTCTCCCTAGCATAAAACCAAACTGCTCCTCCCCTATGGTGGTCTTTTTCCTAAACCTTCTATCTCTAACCTTTTCCCAGATTTTGATTGTGTGTGACATCAGCTTTATCCCCCGCTGAAAATCACCCTTTTCCTGATAATGGGTACAATCACACCATTCCTTCACTCCTCTGGTTTTCTCTCTTGTTCATAGATTTTCTGCATGAGATCAACACAACACATTTATTCCCTCTTCTCCTAAATACTTCCACACTTCTCCTGGTAAATCATCCATCCCTGTTGCCTTTCTATTTTTCATTCTTTTCAGTGACTCCTTCACTTTCTCCTTCCATATTCTTGGTACTAGCCCTTCAGTTGGGACTCCATCCTCAAATACTAAACCGAGATTTTCTTCACTGAATGGCTCTTCAAAGTTCCTTTTCCATCCATTCCTGATCCTATCATGCTCATTTAAGACCACACCTTGCTCATTTTTCATCTGCTTTAACTGACTAAAATCCTTTCCAGCCCTGTTACTAGTCTTCACTATTCTCAACCTGTTCTTAAGCCCTTCTTCCTTTAATATCCACCACTTTATCTTTGGTGCTGCTTGCTCTCGTATTATTCTCCTGCTGATTCTGATTTCCCAGTCCATCACCACCACTTTTTGCTGCTCTGTCACACCTATATAACCTACAATTCTTAATCTCTTTTTAAATGAGATCTTCTACACATTAGAAAGTGTATTTGGCTTTCCATCCTCCACTATGGTAAAGCACAAGCAGATTTACTTTCTTTTCAAAATATGTGTTAACTATTACCAAATCATATGCCATGGGAAAATCTAATATCCCCTCCTCCTCTCCATTTCTCCTCCCTACTCCCCAACCTTCATGTAACCTTTCCATTATCTATCTACCGTCTCCCACATGCCCATTTAGATCACCCCTAACAATCAACTTTTCTCCTTCTTGTACGGCTCCAAGCTTTTCATCCATTTGTGCCTAGAAAATGGAAAATGTCGTTCTCCTCTTCCTTACAGCCCAGTGGAACAGCATATGCACAAATGACATTAACTACTGTCTCATCAAGGCCCAGCTTGACACTCATCACCCTATCACTCCTCCTTTTTAAACTGACAAAACAATCTTTTAGTTTTTTTGGATTCTACTATACCTATACCATTGCTCTCTTGCTCATTTGTTCCACTGTACAACAACTTGAAACTTCCTCCCAATTCTCTTGACTTATTCCACTCCCGCCTTCCTCCTTTACATCAAAACAGCCCACTGTCTTCCTTTCCCAGTCATTGTCTCAACATTCAGTGTCCGCAATCTTAACTTTAACTCACCCTTTTTCTTGCCTCTCCCCTGACATCTTCATCTGGATTAACTTCTATAGCCAGGCACATCCTTGGCCCAGTAACCCTTGCTCACATCCCACAGGGGTCAGACGAGGCCCCTGCATGACACATACATTCTAGCATTTTCCAAAGCTGATTGGATTGATTTCATCATTAAGGTTTTGGCTAAGGTTTTACAGCCGGATGCCCTTCCTGACACTAACCTTCTCCATTTATGTGAGCCTGGGCCCAGCACCAAGTTGGGCTTGTTTGCTCCCCACTGGCTAGATTGCTAGCCCCATACAATAAATTTGCTTAATCTTATTTGAATTTAATCTTTTTAAATTCCCTAATTGTTTGAAAGGGAAGGAGTGTAAACTTTCCCACATCCCAAAATCATGAATGTTCAGTTAATTGTTGACTCTAAATTGTGAGTGTCGGTGTGGCTGTGTGCAGGCCCTAGGGTGGACTCATAAACCATCTAGGGCTGTTTCTTGTTATGCTGTGTTAACTGAGGGTTTGCGTGTTTTACAACATTCTGAAAGACACGCATGGTAAATAAACTGGCAGCTCTAAGCTGGCTCAATAACTATAAGAAAGGGAACGTGTGTGAATTTCTAACAGGCAGTGCTATCCATGTGTGTGGGTTCAAATCCCATCCCTAACCTATTTACCACTTTCCATTGATTTAACTTTGCATAGTAAATACCAACTCAAACCCTAAAATTTGCTGAAATAGAAAATTACTTTTAATTGATTGTTTTTTAATTTAATACAATGTAAGTCATGGTGACATTATGTTAAAAAAAGTTTTGTTTTCTTTTTGCTTTTATAACTAAAAAAGAACTTCCTATCAAAAGAAATGTCCTTCTTACCCAACCTACAGGGAATTTTCAGTAAATAAACGGTTAAATATGTACTGCAGAATTTTAGCAAAATTTTAAAATATATTTCTCTAGCATAATAAAAAAAAATATTGGGTCGATACATGATTTTCTCAGAAGACACTTAAACGTCCCGTGAGACAAAGCTGTGAGACAAGAGGACAGCGCGACAAGCAGAACACGCAGCTCGGCAGCAGCAGCAGAAAGACAGCAGATGATCCGACCACATCTCTTTAGCATGCGCTCAGCCCCCCCACCCCTCACAAGTGGCAGAGACGTGAAGTGGCTAGAGCATAGCACGCCCTGGTTAGGGGGTGGGCGAGCAAAGCGAGCAGGGGGCATTGCCCCCCTAGTGCAGGGGTGTCAAACTCCAGGCCTGGAGTGCTGCAGTGGCTACAGGTTTTCATTCTAACCCTTTTCCTAATCATTGACCAGTTTTCACTGCTTATTAACTTTTCCCCCATCACTTTAACAGCCCTGTTAGAAGAGTTCAGCCCTCTGAATTGATGTGTTTCTTCATTAAATGACAGCCAAGCAGAAATGAGATGTGAAATGAGCTAACAGATGACCAGCTAAACTGAGGCTTCAAACTCCAACCAATTTCATTCCAACTAATCTCTTAATAAGAAGCTGATTCTTGCTGTTAATTAAACCCTTTATTTAATTCTGTGGCCTGTTGCTGCTCTCATTCTGCCACAGCACACATTTCAAAAACTGTTGTTTTTGTGTTCTTTCTAAGAACATCGTCAAAATGTTTTGGTGACCTAATAGATCAGCCTTACTGAGACCTTCACCTTTCTTTAATTTCAGATATTGTGCGATGGGCACAGGTGAGCTGGTCATGTGGTAGCTCGTTTTGTGTCTCATTATTGTTTGGCTGCTAATTAAGGAAAAAGAGACAACTAAGGGGCCTCAGTCAAGTTAATTAAAAGGAGTAATCAGCAGCAAAAACTGGTCACTAATTAAGAAGATGGTAAGAATGAAAACATGCAGCCACTGCGGCACTCGAGGCCTGGACTTCCCCACCCCTGCCCTATTCTATAATATGAATAAAAAATAATAAAATATCAAGATTTGAGTTGATTAATGATTCATTTGCCCCCCCTCTCTCTCTCCAACTACGTATAAACGTTTTTGATTTTCAGGTGCTTTCATCGTGTGCAACCTGCTGGTGGTTTAACTCTTCTGTTACTCTAAAATTTGGATTTTCTCCCAAAATCTTCATAATGTATTTCAGTGAATTGTGGCTCAATGAATGACCTATCATTTGTCTGGATAGCTATAAAAAAAAAGTGGTATTGCCAATTTTACAAAACATTTCCAAGGAGTCTGATTTGACAGAAGATTTCCAAGTACAGTATAATAAACTTTTCTCTTCTTTACAGGGCACACTCTAGGGGTCTCACTTAAAAAAAAAAACTATGTGAATGGAAAATATGTGTATGCCAAAAAACTCTAATTTATAGAACCTGGCATATGTACATTTCTGAGCAACTCCTTTCTAAATTACAATCATATTTTAAATCTGTGTAAGTGAACGACCTCAAAACCCGCCTGGTTTCCACTCTGAAACAACCATATATGGACTATGCCAATCAACCTCATGCATATGCAGTCACCCTACTGATGAATCAAGTCCTGTGCTGTGCTCTGCCACTGAGTGTGGGGGTCAGGGAATGGCATAAGACACCAGCGTCTGAGCAGGCAGCCACATGCACCTGGCACATGTACCAGCATGTAACAGTATGTAACAGCACAGGCCACATAAAACACTGAGGGTTCAGCCATTTACCTTACCAATAAGCCACATACATCACCGTCACATCTGTCAAAGCTACTTTGCTACAAAATAAATGAATCACAGATTGACTCAGGCTACTGAGCCACAAGGTTTGTCAGTCTCGTCTTGGCATTAAAGATGATTTGTGCATTCAACTGGAGTTTAACTGCACACAGTTAACAAAAGCAGCCTAATTCTTGCTAGGTGCCCTAATTGCAATTGGAGTTCAGTAAATTCCTCAGATTGTGTTATGACAACCAGGACACTTCTGCAAATTGCCTTTTTAACTTGACAAAAACATGTCATGTTTTATGCCTGCACACCCACATCCAGAAACTGAATGTAGTGCCTTATCAGTCAGATTATGGCTTCCAGCACAGTGGGCTTGGTTGAGATATGCCTGATGTGTCGTCCAGTTCCCTGAGAAGTGACAACATATGACTGATATGAACGGATGATAAACCAAAAAAGTTTTTCAGTGCAAATTGGGAAAAGCAGTCCTCTTAAAAAGCAACTGAAAGAATTTGTACCTTAGATTCATCAAGTTTAAGGTTTACTATCTTTGTCACAATAATGTACATTTATAATTACAGTGATATGAATTATTATACATGTGAGTTGTCATTTACCTGGTTTGGCTGCATATCCCTACTTGATCAAGGGAAATCAATGGTGATGTCATTTTCCAGTTTCTCCGAAATGTTGCCTACTAATGAATCAGAGTTGCTGTAAAAATATGCAAATTTTCCGGTCAAGTTTTCTTTTACAAATCCCCGCTTTTGCGTAGAAAGTTGCGTATGCACATTTCAGCCCTCTCCTGTCCAGTAGCTATGAAAACTGTTCAAGTGGTACCTATAGGTACCAAGATTAAAATCTATAGATATATTTACCAAAATTGTAGATAAGTAGATACGATGTGGATGTGAATGAGTAGATAATAATGTATCCTATCTTACTGAGCCAGTGACTGTAGTAGGAATTGGCTATTTTAAAACAGTAACCAGCACTCCCACCCTGGTTTTGTTTCTGCTTTGGACCGAATGCTTCTGGAATTAGTTCTAGCTTCACACAACCTTAAATAGAAAAGATGGATGGATAAATGGAAAAAGCCAGGTAAATATTATGTTGCAGGTATGGGCCAGACAAATGCACACAACATGGCCGCTAAGCCACAACTTTCCTCCTGGAAAACATGAGATGCTGGAAAATGTGACTGACAATGTGAGCCAAGGTTGGGATCAGACTGGGATTGGTTGAAGATTTGAATACCATAACAATTCCATAACACAAATAAAACTCAATTTTATTTGAAACCTAAAACCAAAAGAGATAAAAAAAAAAGTGAGGGCAAACTTTCTAAAAACACTTTTCAAAAGTTTCAAAAACTTGAGAATAGAACAAGTAGAATGATGGCTATGCTGGCAGATGGAAACAGGGAATTTACTTAATAGGAGATTCAATCATTTTGACAGTCTTTAAAATTTAGAATTTTCCAAACATGGGCACATCTTCATCTATGAACCTAGACTGTTAATCATTAAACATTTGACCAAAGATGTGAATGTTGTATTAGCCATAGGGATAACAGAAGAAAAAGCAAAAGCAAGACACTGAAGGAAAAAGATAAAAGGAGCTTAATAGTGGGACCAACTGTGTTACTGTAGTTCCTGCCAAGAACAGACCAAGCAGTAAGAATCACTCACAGAGCTCCCAATGAAAAACTACCCCACTTAACACTGAACCAATCAACAAAACTGAACCGAACGACAAACAGTAGACGTGACCATTGTTATCAGTAAAAAACAAATGACTGAAAGTGATCGATAGCTTCCAGAGACTTCTTCAAGTCATCCCAGATAATGTTTTCAGAGGTGTGCAATAGCTTAGAGAGAGAAACATTGGGTATCACAGTTTGCTTGGGCAATGCTAGGCTAAAATCAGAAAACTGATTAATTTACTAGCCTTTGAAGGACACATTACAGGGTTTTTGAACATCCTTGAGATCTCTCTTATGGTCAAAAGCTCATAATCAATAGCCTCAGATGTGATTAATTCACATTGATTGAATACAGCGTGTGATATCTTTCAATTGGTGGTGAGAAACTGCACTGACTTGGAACTACAGCTGGCTATAACTACTTCAGAATGGCTGTAAGACTGACACTCCCTGCATTTATATGGATTTTGTTTCTTTGATTCCTGTCCTCCAGATGAATTACTTTGAGGGACAGATATTTAGCATTCTAAGTGCTAGAATCTGATTGTCATTATGGCCCACCATTTTTAACAACTCATCAGACACCTTGATGATTTTAATTATGAGCTTTATGTTGGACTTTGCCAGGAAACAAGTAGAAAAAAAAAGAAGAAAAAAAAAAATTGGTGGCCCCTTGGAGCTATCCTGACACCCACCCACCTATCAGTATGGCTCACCTGATCTCTGTTGAATTTCACGGGTCTTGTTCAGAAAGCGGATGCCACTTGAGATGACCTTCCTCATGGTAATCAGGGTTCTCATGGAAGAATTTGATGATGATGGTCATGTGGACTTCTGGCCTTTAATCCATCAATGTAGGGACATCACGGTGCTTTGATCAGGTGGTGGTGGTGCAGATCGCCACCACAGAAAACCAGAAAAGGAACAGAAGAGAAAGTCGGGGTTAGTATGGATTTTGGAGAAACCATGAATAATGATAATTAATTGAATATACAGTACAGAGCATCAGGATTAAACTAAGATGAAGCTATGAGAAAGCCATGTTAAAGTAATGTGTTATAGCAGTTGGCGAATTGTCCAGAATATTTACAACAAGTGGTGTGTCTGAACAAAAACTTCCACACTCAGGAATAGCTTTTACCCACTGGCAGCTAGATTACTGAATTCTGAGAAGTACACAGAATTATCACCAACTGTTGTATTATCAGTGCTCTACTGTATTTGCCTGGCGAATTCCTATTGGCAGGCTATTCCAGATTTTAGGTGCATAACAGCAGAAGGCCGCCTCACCACTTCTTTAAAGTTGAGCTCTTGGAATTCTAAGCAGACACTCATTTGAAGATCTAAGGTTACGATTTGGAGTGTAAGGTGTAAGACATTCCGAAATATAAGATGAAGCGAGATTATTTAAGGTTTTGTAAACTATAAGCAGGATTTTAAAGTCAATTCTAAATGGCACAGGTAACCAGTGTAGTGACATCAAAACCAGAGCGATGTGCTCGAATTTTCTTTTCCGAGTTAAGATTCTAGCAGCTGCATTCTGCACTAGTTGCAATCAATTAATGTCTTATTTTATCTAGACTTTTAACTAGACAAACTTAAAAAAAAAAAAAACAATATGGTATATAGGTTAAGTGGAGAAAAGGAAATGTAAAAAATAGGCAGGGCATCCTACATAATTAGGCAGCAATAAGTAAAAATCCACAAAAAGAAGAAATAAATCTAAACTACAAATGGTGGACTACAAGCGAAAAACCTTAGCACTAGCACTCTTCCCATAGTCTCAATTTTATTTAAAGTTGCATACTCATTAAATATACTTTAACAGCACTACCTTTATAATAAGTACTTTTGGAGACTGTGTGGATCACACCCTCATCTCCTTATCAATGAACAACTTGAATTTTTTGGCAAACGCGTCCCCATAGGAAGTGAAGGATGCTTCAAAAATGGCAGGCGGGTGAGATGGGTCCTCATACTCTAATCAGTGAATATCTGCTTTACACTCTACTTTTTATGCATTTATTACAGTGATAAGAGAGGAGCATAAAACATTAAAATCAGAAATAAAAAACATTCTCAATAGTGCTATACGAGAGTGTGATCGACAGAAAGCCAAGGACAATGCAGCAGTTAAAAAACAGCAGGGTATACCAGTTGACTCAGAGGGGCACAATTAAACATGCAATGTTTGTCTTCAGTGGCGTAGCTGGGGGGGACGGAGGGGGCGGTCAGCCCCGGGCGGCACATTTTTGGGGGCGGCATTATTGGCCACAAGGCTCAGTACAATTCGTGTGTAAGCAGCAGGGTTCGGAAAAATATCACTCATGTATGAAAAAAGTCAAATTCTCTGATTTTTAACCACAAATGCTTGAAAAATAATGTTCAGATTGTCCTTCTGCATCAGACACAGCAGTTGAAATGTATGAGGCAATAACAAAAATAAACAAACGTTACACCGATAATAATTTCTAGGAAGATAAACATCTAATTTATAATTTCATTTCGTTATTAATCCGAATGCGTTCTTGCTCTGCGCAGAAAAAATCCCCACCTATTACTTTGGTTCTGGTTTTCGTAGCGTAATTATATTAAATTAATAATTAGAACACGGCTTATCAGTGTGTCTGTACTATATTCTTGTCTAGTTGATGCTTATAAATGTGTATAAAAAATTATTGCTGTTTCTTTATATATGAATAAATCTATGCAAAATGTATCTTAATTTTTCTCTATACGTCATTTTAATTTTCTATTCAAATAGTTTAACATATTCAGATATGTTGGAGGGCAGCAAATTGAAGATCCAAGAGCGGCACAAACTCGAGCTACGCCACTGTTTGTCTTACTGACTTACCGGAAGAAGTGGAAAGCTTTGACCCCATTGAATTTATCACCTCCAAACTACCAATTTGGTTCCTTTCATTTCAGGAATGAGGTGTAGAAGTAATGTGTAGTTTTCAGATTTTCTGTCGATATCATGCCCTTGTACTTTTGATTTTTTTTTTTTTTTATCTTCTGTGGTTTAGCGATCACCAGACAACACTTCAAGCTTCTGGAGGTCTTAGCCGTTAAATTATGAAGTATTTAATGTATGATTTCAGCAGGAACACAATGGCTAGTCAAAAAAGGCTTTACCACCTGCAATGATAAAGGCCAAAAAAGCTTGTCTGTGGTCTTTTTTATTCTTCTTTGACGTTTATGTGGGTGTCAGAGAGGTGCCCTGTTCTGTTGATCTCTTGGTTTCCTTGGGTGGGCTTCCTACTCCATTCCATGTCACCAGGAAAATAAAGAGATTTCTTGGAAAAATAAAGTTTGAAGTCTTTATATTTTTTTATTCTTTACACTTACTTCTTATATAAATAGTGGGGATCTTAGTTTTCATCTTTGAGTTAACTTTTACAATGCTAAATATGTGCATGGTAGTTTTGTATATTGTTGCAACCTACAGGCGGAAAATGTTTCTCCGCAAACTATTATAGGACTTGAAGAAGAATACAAGAGAAAGCAGGGTGAAATGACACCTTTTATTGGCTAACTAAATAGATTGATGAAGGGGCCTTAGCTGCCTCGACAGCTTGCATTTGTAATCTATTTAGTTAGCCAATAAAAGGTGTCATTTCACCCTACTGTCTCCTGTATCAATCTATGGCTAACACGGTACAACACTCTACTACTTTGAAAAGAATCAGAAGTGTATGCTATATGGAGAGTCTTTGTTCTACTTTGACTGCTGTACACTTGCCTTTATCGGTGGCTGGAGCCATTTAGATTTGATCTGGGAGACTAGATCTTGTTTCAGAATTCGGCTGGTCACTCTTGGAGATTTGTTATACCTGTATATTAAGTGTTATATCTGCTGTCGTATTTCTTCATTTCTTTCTTTCATTATTTTTTATGCACTTTCTCTCATGACAATGTCAGATCTTACTATCACTTCCTGGAAGGTGCTCAGATTAAAGTGTCAGTGTCGTTGGTCATGGTGCTGGTAATACTGGTATTGTTTTACTGGAAACACAGCTTCATCTACACTAACACAGATAAAACCATTGGTTTAGTATAAAAAGTTTTCTGCCCACAACAACATTTTCATACCATTGTCTAAAGTGAAATGCTAAAAACACATAAATCTTCCCTATTGAGCATGAACGATTTGTTACGAATTTATTAAAGCCATTAGCAATTAATGTAAGCAAATATGTTTTTGGCATATTGGAAATATATTTTAAAAAGGGCTAACACTGAACACCAAACGTGGGGACTGCAGAAGAAGAAAGAAAGATCTGTCCAGAGCTAATCAAGATTACAATGAAGCCCCTTGCCAAAGTCAAAGAATAGTCAGCCAAGTGTTTTGCGATTTGTCTGTTTTCACTTATTTAAAGTTCTCTACTGGGGTTTTCTTAGCTCAGGATTTTGCATTAGAATTGTAATATATTTTGTTTTTCTAGTGTGGCAGGTGGCCAGGAGGGCGTTGTTTTATTTACGTCTTTTCTCCAAATTTGCCTCAGGAAATCTGCCTGTGCTTCCTACAGTACAATATCAAAACCCAGGGAACACAACAGAAGAGAAAAGGAGCCATGTCACTTGACGCTGTTGGATGCCAATGTCTTCCTTTGGCTGTTGAATAAACTTTTGGAAACTATCGCTAAACATTTCACATTTGTTCTTATTACTGTTGTTTACAGTACTATTGTATTGTGTGAGAACTGCTATTGTATTGTGTGAGAACTGCATTGCTTAATACAGAACAATTACTAAGACCATAGTTAAATTAGGTAATATTTCAGCATGCGTATGTAATTTTTTCAGTACTTTTATTTTCGAAGATAATACAGTCATGTTTGGTTTTGCTTAATACTTATTCTAGTAATTTGCTTGTTTTTTTAAGTACTACCTTATTTTTTTGTACTCAGTTATTTGTAATTATTGTAAATTTGGTCATAGACCTACACTCGCCTAAAGGATTAATAGGAACACCATACTAATACGGTGTTTGACTCCCTTTCACCTTAAGAACTGCCTTAATTCTACGTGGCATTAATTCAACAAGGTGCTGAAAACATTCTTTAGAAATGTTGGCCCATATTGATAGGATAACATCTTGCAGTTAATGGAGATTTGTGGGATGCACATTAAGCTCCCGTTCCACCACATCCCAAAGATGCTCTACTGGGTTGAGATCTGGTGACTGTGGGGCCATTTTAGTACAGTGAACTCATTGTCATGTTCAAGAAACCAATTTGAAATGATCTGAGCTTTGTGACATGGTGCATTATCCTGCTGGAAGTGGCCATCAGAGGATGGGTACATGGTGGTCATGAAGGGATGGACATGGTCAGAAACAATGCTCAGGTAGCCCGTGGCATTTAAACGATGCCCAATTGGCACTAAGGGGCCTAAAATGTGCCAAGAAAACATCCCCACACCATTACACCACCACCACCAGCCTGCACAGTGGTAACAAGGCATGATGGATCCATGTTCTCATTCTGTTTATGCCAAATTCTGACTCTACCATTTGAATGTCTCAACAGAAATCGAGACTCATCAGACCAGGCAACATTTTTCCAGTCTTCAACTGTCCAAGTTTGGTGAGCTCGTGCAAATTGTAGCCTCTTTTTCCTATTTGTAGTGGAGATGAGTGGTACCCGGTGGGATCTAATGCTGTTGTAGCCCATCTGCCTCAAGGTAGTGCATGTTGTGGCTTCACAAATGCTTTGCTGCATACCTCGGTTGTAACGAGTGGTTATTTCAGTCAAAGTTGCTCTTCTATCAGCTTGAATCAGTTGGCCCATTCTCCTCTGACCTCTAGCATCAACAAGGCATTTTTGCCCACAGGACTGCCGCATACTGGATGTTTTTCCCTTTTCACACCATTCTTTGTAAACCCTAGAAATGGTTGTGCGTGAAAATCCCAGTAACTGAGCAGATTGTGAAATACTCAGACCGGCCCGTCTGGCACCAACAACCATGCCACGTCAAAATTGCTTAAGTCACCTTTCTTTACCATTCTGATATTCAGTTTGGAGTTCAGGAGATTGTCTTGACCAGGACCACACCCCTAAATGCATTGAAGCAACTGCCATGTGATTGGTTGATTAGATAATTGCATTAATGAGAAATTGAACAGGTGTTCCTAATAATCCTTTAGGTGAGTGTATATCTTGCCATCCCTTTTTTAGTATAATTCTAGAAAAATTAGTCATTCAGCATTTAAATGATTGTGAGTAAGTGTCAGTCAGGCTTTTGATCTAATTGTAGTACAGACACTGCTTTAGTTGAAGTAGTTAATGACTCGCGGCTTAATGCTAATGCAAACAATATATTGTTTCTGTTCTTGGCCTTTTAGATTTAAGCACAGTTTTTGACAACGGTGATTACAGCATCCTTATTAACCACCTTAGTCAGTAAGATGGGTCTTCTGAGTAATGTTTTAAGCTGGTTTCAGTCTTATATAACATACAGGAAATGCTGTGTAAGTTGTGACAATTGTAGATCATCGATCCATGATATTGTGTATGGTAGGTCCCAGGGATCAATTGTGTCCACTATTATTTCCACTCTACATGCTCCCATCAGGTCAGATTATTTCCATACACAAACTAAACTACCATAGCTATGCAGATGACACAGATCTTTACTTATCAAAAGTAACAGGTGACAGTGAGGCTCTAAGCCCTCTGATCCAGTGTTTTACTAGTATTACAAAATGGATGAACATTAATTTCCTCAAAATTAAAAGGAAAAAGAATGGAAATTTTGGTTACTCCTTCTTACTTCCTTCATGCCAGAACTCAGCTCATGGAAGGTTAGTTTTCTTGGTTGGTTATTGTTAGTTTTTGTATAAATTACAGATTTTTTAAATGTTTATTTTTTTCCCTGTGCTTAAAACTCATTAAAAAAAGTGTTTACAGCGATTGGTTCATAAGGTTATAGCGTGAACTCTTGCAATGTTAGTTTTCTCTGTTCAAGGTTTTCTCAGTGTTATTTGATGTTTTTATATTTAGTTTACTATTACACTGTGCATTATATGGTATAATTAACTATTTTTGTGCTTAAAAATCTTAAAAAAAAAATATATTTACATACAGCTCATACGGTCCGCAACGGATTAATTGTATTTACATACAATCCTATGGGGGGAAATCTGGGTCACGACCAAATCGGGTTACGACCAGAGTTTTGGAACAAGTTAAGGTCTTGACCCGAGGTTCCACTGCATGTGATTAATTAGAATAAATTGATTATGTTCCCTCTTAATTCTAAATGAAATTGTAAATAGTATTAATTTCAATCTTCCTTTATCTAATCAGTTTAGATATTTGGAGAAAGATATCTAGCCAATGCTGAAGAAAATTCTTCCTCTAACTTTATCTGTATTTTCCCTGATATCAAACAATCTCTGCCCTCCTGGTCCTGGCTTTTTCTGTCCCTTAATGCTCATCATGCTCCAGTGCTCTGAGGTAGGATCTATACACAATGACATGCAACCAAGCCTTAACTTTTGCAGTGAACCCCTGTTGGTTAAGCAAGTTCATGCATTGTTTGCACTACTTATTGTAGTTGTTTAAGCCTGCCATATTTGAATCAGGGGTGCATCCGATTGGTTTTCTGCATATGCTAACCTAAAATGTATGCAATCTGTGTTTAAAATGTCTATGAATTTAGTATTTTCATTTTAAGAATGTTAGCGCTTACTGTGCTTTTTAGCCAGATTCTTTATTTAATGTGATGACTCTGGACTTGTAACATCAGATGCAGTACACAGAGAAGACTTGGAACTTTGGTGGTGACCCATAAGCCGCAGGACTAGTGTATCAGTGTGCATCTCTTACTCACTTTGTGCCCTTGAGCAATTTCTCTCTATGCCAGACAATTGACATTTAAATTTGGTGGCAAAGTCTAATCAGCATTTTTCTTATTTTTACTGGCATCACATTGTCACCACTGCCGTTTGCTAAACCCTGTAATGAAAAAAGTGGGTACAGAAAATGAGTGAATGCATAGAAAGACAAAATGCAGAACCACATTGGAGGAGTCTTTAAGACCGAACGTGCACCTCCGTTGTCGGCTAGCGGCTTGCCAGCGTCACCAACTGCACCCAGCTCTTTAAGAAAGAGAACATGCCCCATACACGCACGAAGTGTCTGGTTTGCTTAGATAAAATCTTAGCAATAAACCAGCTCTGTCCTGTTATATCTTTTATTACAGAAGATAGTCAGAAACAAAAGCTCAACATTATTGCCATTGCCAAGGTCAAGCACGAAGACACATTTCAATAAATTGGTACTTTTACAAAATAAATGATAACCCAAACCCACCCAACCAATTAAATACAAACACACCATTATTTACAACACAAATGACAACGTAAATTCCGACATACAATAAATAAATTACCCATAATTTCCCAAACTATTTACATAAATTACCCAAGGGCGCTTTGGTTTTATATCTTTACACATCAAGGGCGTTTGGTTTTATATCTTTCCCTTGCTGTTTTTAATGGCTCCAATATAACTATTGTAATTGGACCTTGAAGAATATGTAAAGATTACAGAGTTTCGTTCTAACATTTATGTCTTGTGCATTTTAGATTATAAATATGGATGGACTTTAGTACAGTAATCCCTCGCTATATCGCGCTTCGACTTTCGCGGCTTCACTCTATCTCAGATTTTAAATGTAAGCATATCTAAATATATAACGTGGATTTTTCGCTGCTTCGCAGGTTTCTGCGGACAATGTGTCTTTTTTACTTCCTGTACATGCTTCCTCAGTTGGTTTGCCCAGTTGATTTCATACATGGGACACTATTGGCAGATGGCTGAGAAGTTACCCAATCAGAGCACGCAGTTAAGTTCCTATGTGCTGATTGGCTCAGCGATGGAGCGCCGAATTCAATTCTGCTGCGTTAACCAGGAAGTCTCGTCTCGCTCATTCAGCATCAACGTGTTTCGCTGTGTAAGGAGTTAACGTTTGTGCTCTTTTGTGTTCATCTTTGTGCATAGTCAAGCCCTTCATTGTGGCTCCAAAACGATCTGCTCCTGCTGCTGCTTCAGGGGATTATTTTTAATCCACCAATTATCTCAAAAAAGCATTGGCACCATTGTTTTTGGATACTAATAATAATCAATTCATTAGTGATTTTTTATTGTGTTGTTAAGTCAAGTGACAGAATTTTGTCTGAACGGTGTTTCAATGTAATTTTATAGGGGCCAGCAATGTCATAGCAGTACAAAACCAATTAATGAAAAATGAAAGAACAGCTTAAAGTATGCGCCTTTTAAGATGCTATAAGTGGCATAGTCTCAGCAGAGTAGTCAGCCTCGAAACCTTAGACGGCATATTTTTTTGTTATTCAGTACTCCCTTCAAGAATAGGAGCAGAACTTACATAAGGTGTCCATTTTTGGAATGCTGGAGGCAGTGGAAATGAAACACATCAGACAGTTCCCCAAACCTGAGTAGCATTTCTTCTTTTGCATAGTGTTCCCATAAGGCTCTCAGCAGAACACTAAAAATGTGACTGCTATCTCATGCTAGACGTGTGGGGCGTCCCCCCCAACCTGTTTTGTGTTGTGAAGGCTTGCTTTCAGAGCAGTAGTAGTATTCTTTCTCTGTATCTCCTGTAAGACTCCAATAGATCCGCAGTGTATGGAAAAGAAACAGTATGTGTGAGTAGTGTCATTTGAGTATTGAGTATATATAAACATTTGACTACCATTTTGTCCACTTTTGTAACCCTATGAGAGGAGGACCTCATGGATATAATAAACTGCTCCAAGTCAGATCTGCCAAATATTCATTTAAATTTATTAATTTGGCTGACAACTTGATCCAAGGTGACTTGCAGCCTTTGAGTATTAGTTACATTTGTTTCGTTTTTCCAATTGGAACACAGGCAGGCGAAATGACTTGCTTATGGTTACATAGTGTCAGTAGCAGGATTTGAACCCAAAACCATAGGGTTTGAAGCCCAAAGCCCTAACCATTACACTACACTGTCTGCCAATATCCATTTTCTGTATCCTATATTCAAATTCTGCAAATTGTTGTGCAAGTTTTGGTTTCTTAGACTTTGTTTACACTGCGCTAATTCACTATGACAAGTTCTTCCCAGATGCCAAAAAAACAGAAGCTGCATAAACAGTCTCAAGTTTCAGAGGAAAATGATGCTGTTCATTTTTGGCAGAATCTACACCACCCGACCTAAGGAATTTTAGGAGCTTAAGAGCAAACTCTTGACCTGGCAACCCTGCCTTGGCATCTGTCTGTTAACTTTAAGTGGGTTTAATGTGCCACATATGCTGTGTTCCATTTTTTAGTTAAGTGCAAATACTCTAAAGTCCTGTTCATAAAAGGAGAGCCAGCACTGCTTCAATGATGATCTAACTTTCTTAAGATGAAACCTACACCCAACGGTCTTCCATGTGACCATCCATAGCAAAGTAGATGATAGTTTTGAATTTAATGAGGGTGACAGGTGAGTGAGTGGTGAGGAAGTGTGGCCAAAAATGTGTTTTTTCTAACTGAACCCTCTCTGCCTCCAAAATTATGAGAGTTTATTTTTATTAGTTTACATCAATGCTCTGAAATTGCAAACGGTTCTTTTGAAATATCATACTTCACATGCTGAACCTATAATTGGTTTTCACAGAGGCAAGCTGGGTAGAAGGTTCAGAAGTTGGTGGGTGAGTAGGTTTCGTGATTTTTTTTTCCATTTATTTTCAAATGATTCTGAAACACACTGCTTATAACTTTCCTATAAAGTTCCTGATCACTAACTTAAATTCACCCATCCATTATCCAACTCGTTATATCCTAACTACAGGGCCATGGGGGTCTGCTGGAGCCAATCCCACCCAACACAGGGCGCAAGGCAGGAAACAAACCCTGGGCAAAGTGCCAACCCACCACAACTTACTCAAATGCATCATGTAATTTAATTATTTTAAAGAGGAACATCAGGGTTTTATCTATAAAGTCCACATTTTCTGTTAGTGTGGCTTCAACTGACACACACGTAAAGGGGCTGAAATCTCATTACACAGACAGCTTATTATTAAAAAAGCCCCTCTCTAACAGGCAAACACTCAATTCAGGGTACAATGATGTACTTGAAGGGGAAAGAGGAGTTAAGTCTGGGACCACTAGGGCCACCAACTCAAGATTAAAGAATTATTAACATATATGTGTTAATGACAACTGCAAATGGAGAACCAAATAAACTGCCTCTTTAATTAGTCATTAGTGAGTCTGGGCCTAATACTAAAAGTGAAATGGGTGTTGCTACAGCTCCTTCTCCATCATTGACAGTCTTCTCCTAGTGTTTTAATCTGCAGTCATCCCTTACCTATTATTGTAATATTTTTTATTTATTTAATCTAAGGGGTTTTGTTAACTTTCAGCATCCTGATGCTACACGTCAATGATATCTATCCAAACATCTCCATGTACCACCACGTAATGTCACAGTTGCTATTATTCCGGTATGAGCATAGCATGTGCTTCTTTCCTTAACTTTGCTAACTCAGAATGTAGGTGCTCTTCTAAGTATAATAAAATAAAACATAACTTTTGATTGGAGGATCACCGCTTAAGTGCATACGTCAAATTATCTATCCATCCATTATCCAACCCGCTATATCCTAACCACAGGGTCTGCTGGAGTCAATCCAGCACCTGGCACAAGGCAAGAACAAACCCTGGGCAGGGCGCCAGGCCAGCCCACCGCAGGGCACACACACACACCAAGCACACAATAGGGACAATAATTTAGAATCACCAATGCACCTAACCTGCATGTCTTTGGACTGCGGGAGGAAACCCACACAGACACGGGGAGAACATGCATACTCCACGCAGGAAGGAGCCGGGAAGTGAACCGTGTCACCCATACATCAAATTATATTTGTATGAAATACTTATGTTTGGGAAATCAATAGAAAATGGCTATAGAGCAGGTGGTCAGCATCCATTCATGTTATTTTTATCTCATTTCATTATAATGGAAGCTGGAATATATCTAAGAAGCACTGGACTCCAGGCCTGTTCTCATCCATTACAAGGCACTCACCCATAAGAGGACAACTTTAAGATACCATATTTCAAGACAGTGACTTTTTATGAATTGCACCAAATTTTATTTCTCTGTATTCTTTGATTGAAATGGGTTGGCATGGTATGACCCCTCAGCTTATTAAAATTGCATAGAGGAGATACATCATAGCATACCTATCATCTCTAGACACAAAGGCAGTTGTTACTATATGGTTACATAAAAAATAACTCTGTGACAAAAGAAATAATCAGGATTCCCTCAGATCTAAATTGCAATGGTTCACTTTAAAAGTGCTATATCTAGTGCTGGATCACATGGTTTGACACATCTTTAAATAAATGTCTGTCTTGTGGAACTGGAGCACATTCTCCTATCTTGTGTTTCATTCAGATAGTGAGGATTCCCTTTCCACAATGCCAAGGAAATACTGTAATAACAGAGCAGACAGGGATCCCCTAAATCAGTCATGCCGAATAGCTTGGTTATTTTTAAAACAGTAACAGCAAATTGAACACAGTGAAGGAAACAATGAGACTATGGAAGGGACAGAACTAAAAAAAGCTCTGTGCTTAAATGTTCTTCTCCCTGGTACCATATAGTCGCATATCTTAAATTTGATCCTGGTGTGCCACTATGCTCATTGACAGATATTGTAGTATCAGAAGCTCATTCAAGCCTTTAAAAGCTATAGCAACATTTGATTAGATGCCTTATTTCTTCACGCATTTTTGCCAGGTTCAGGAAACATCTGAATTTTGTTCCCATTAAGTAGTTCTGTTAGTAGTACATTTTCTTTTACCTTTCTCTTGTGATTTAGCAACACAAGCAGCTATTCCATAATTTGTAGGATTTTACCTCTTCATCATTTCTTTCCTAAGAATACATCCATAATCTCCCTGGAGGACAAGTCCCGGTCTAGTTGGTAGAAGGCAGTACAGTATTTGGATCAATAGGTTCTATTTCTAGATCTCTCTATTATAATAAAAAGACTTTTTGGAAGATTTTTTCAAGTCCTGCGAATTGAGACCTTGGCCATGAGATTTTTTTCAAGTCACGCCCTTCTCTCAATCATTTTCAACCACGCACACGGTAATCTCACCTCTCGTTTGTGTGAATGCTCTTGACAGACTCATTTTCTGCTTTCTCAGCTCTTATAAATTTTAACGTTTTCCTCACTTTAAGTTCCCAGTTAAAGAAGACGTATTGTGTCCAAATCTTATTGAAGAATTTCATCACAAAGGGTTATCAACAGAAGAAATGAGTACATGGGCAATTCTAGCAGCAAGAAACATTGAAGTCAAATGAATTAATGCCAAAAATGTCAATCGGTTACATGATAAATTGGTTAAATGCGTATTAATAGACTATGCTGAAACAGTTGGTGGTGATCCTGCAGAAGATGAAAACATCAACTTGCAATATCCCGAAGAATATCTACAACTATTAACACTGTCTGGCCTTTCCACTGCACAAATTACTGTAGAAAGAGGGATGTATCCAAGAAAGGTATTGTAGTACATCTTCCGCGGATAACATTACACAACAAAGGAGATCTTGATATACCAGTCATATTAAAATGTTAACAGTTTCCCGTTAGAATAGCTTTTAAAAAGACAATTAACAAATCTCAGAGCCAAACATTTGAAAAAGTAATTTTATTTAATAGAGAGAAACGGGTCACGGGCAGTTATACATTGCATTGTCACGATGAAAGTCCAAATACAGAATCAAAATTCAATGCAATATTGACAAAAATGTAATTCAAAAAATTGTTTTTAATTAAATTTTACAGTAAAAATGTATTTGTGTGTTAATTTCAAAGCCAAACAGAATGGAATTGTATTATCAACAAATAATTCTAAACCAACATGAAACATAATGTACTTTCAAATTGTTACTTCATACTATTTTTTACTATGGTTAATTACTCGCTGTAATTTAAAATAGTTCTATTATGCATATGTAATAATTTCCATGATAATAAAAATATGTTTAAATTGTACAACCGCTTCCCCATACTCGAGCGACAGAACCTCAAAAAGGCTAGCGTGTAGCACAGGCCTGGGGGTTGGCAAGCGAAGCGAGCAGGGGGTAAAGCCCCCTAGTATTACTATAAGATAAACTGTCAAGACTCTGAAATTCTAGAAAGAAAGATTGAATTGTTGCTTACAACTCTTTCCCAGTCTGTACGTCCAGGCGCCATTTTGACACGGGCTCCTGCTCATGATATACTTTTAGTGTTTATGTATTTTGTTGATCGTGTTGCTATTTTGTTTTTTCTTTTCCAGGCACCATAGGCATGTGTCTGATTCCAGTTTCCGAAGGGCTAGTTAGGCACAATATGCTCTGGTTAGCTCATCTGTAGGCTACATGCTTTTTGTAGGAGTAAAGAGATACCTGCTGGAGTGCAACATCATTGTATTTCATTAAATATATTTTTGATTTTTCTCACTGACTTGAAAATGATCCTGCTACTCCTTGTATGCTGACATTTTTTGTTGGGGTGTAAACAAATCTACAAAATGTGATTCCAGTTTTAAACAAATACAAAATGCTGACTGGTGGTGTCCTGTGTGTCTAATTAGGCTAAAACAATATTGAAATTTGATGGATCACTGAAGTGAGACTATTAGTTATAGTACATACAACTACTTTTAAATGTTTTCTTGTTTTCATTTGATTTTAATAATTCGCTCCTTGCCTATAATTTGATTATTTAATGTTTCTAAACATGCTGAATTAAGACCATTACTGGAGCAATACAGTGGTGTGTGACCAAATGTACTGATCTGTACATAGATGGACTAAGTCCTTTATAATATTAACAGAGCCTGCTATGTACATGACTGTGGTGTTATGGGTCCACAGCTCGCTGAGCAAAGGCCATTTTTTAAATAAATAATCATCGCTCGCGGCTTAGTGAGGCGTTGGGCCATAGCAAGCCACGGGGCGATCTGCGGTGTGGGCGTTTCTCACCGAGTGCACAGGTGAGGAACTGCCCACATCCGTGATTGTTCCCGTGGCTAATGTGCTGCAGCTACTAGGGCCCCTCGCAATATAAAAGAAGCGCGAGTCGGTTGGAAGGGATAAGGAAAAAAGAACGAGAGAAAATAAAAAAAGAGAAGGAGACGGAGGTTATAGAGAAGCATGTCGATGCAAGAGAGAGAGCCACGAAGAGCGTGTGGGTGAGCGAGCGAACAAGCGCACGCGGGCAGCTGCGAGGGCCTGGGTGTTAGGCCTACACCCAGGAATTGGAGTTGTTGTTGCTCCCGCTGAGCGACCAGGTAGCGGGAGTGACTAGGGGAAGGCGACTGGCCGCGGAAGTCGGGAGGCTTGGTTGGGGAATTATCCAACGTGAGCGTCCTGGCCGTTGGATTGAACCAAGTCTCGAGGCTGGGATGAGTGCCAGACCGAAGCCAGGGATCAGGAGGTCTCCAGTCTCGTGTGTGTGAATGGAAGAGGGCAGCTGCAGAGAGCGTCTCGCCTGCTGCAAAGC
This sequence comes from Polypterus senegalus, assembly GCF_016835505.1. Taxonomy (NCBI): domain Eukaryota; kingdom Metazoa; phylum Chordata; class Cladistia; order Polypteriformes; family Polypteridae; genus Polypterus; species Polypterus senegalus. Next base: position 135,200,797 of record NC_053155.1, read on the forward strand.
CTAGTTGGGAGAAGCAGGTGAGACGCCAGCATAGGAGAAGCACTGAGCTTGTTGTTTTTAAAGATTGCTTCCAGTTGGACGTTTTAACCTCTGATTTTAAAGGATTGTTTTTTTTTGTTGTATTTTTTAGACCTCCACGTTTTTTAATGGATTATTTATTTATTCACAAGACTTTGAAGCACTGCACTTTATTTGGACACTTTGAACATTTTTGTTTTTGTTGAGTTGGTTTTTAATAAAAGCCCTTTGCACTTTTTGAACCATCCCCTTGCTCAGTTGTTGCCTCCACTGTCTAGCTCAACTCAGTTATATCTATCGACGGTGTTGGGTTCAAGGGCTTTCAAACAGTGATGGGAGCGTGGAGCCAAACCCACATCGTCACAATGACCCATTATAAATTGTCATTGTAAATGCACTGCTGCAATGGTATAACAGGGCCATGTTTAGGCAACTCAGATCTAAATTTCTTTTTGAGCATAACTGTCTTGAAATTCAGAGGTGCATCAATAACAAAGTTATATGCCTGACTTATTTAATGTCACTGTGATTCACTAATTCACTCTGGAATATTATTATAATGCCACAAATGTGACCAGTAGCTCACTTTTATAAGGAACCCTTGTCAGGGAGCAATGGAACAGTTTAACTAAATTCAACATAAAAATGGAAGCTCAAGCCACACCTTAATACAAATAACACATGCTTCACCATAAGAGTCTGATGACCTGGAAGAGGAAGGAACAAATCTCACTCCAAACGGCATGTCAAGAGAAAAAGAAAAGTAGTAGAAGTAGCAGTAGTAGTAGTAACATGTCCCCTCTTTCTGACATCATGATTGACAAGAATGCCTTAAGATACAAAACTTCAGTGTAAGTGAAACAAAACTCAAATTAGTTTACCTGACATTCTCCTCACTTCCGTTTCAATGCTCCAATTACTTGAAACCTTGGGGAAAAATTCCTGTCTGATCTGCCATGAGGTTCCATTCCAAAGCTGGGGAGAGCAAGAAAAAGACAAAAATGATTTAATCAAGTGTGTTGTCATAAAGTTTAACACCTTTGGGAACTGGCGTAGTACTGGCACGCAAGATGCAGCGGCTCGGTGCTCTTCCTATTAGTGCTTTGTTTGACTGTTTGCATATATGCAACTATTCTTCATAATGACATTCTGCTGGGTTTTTCATCCAATTTCGTTGTACTGATGCAACGACAATAAATAAATTCAATAAACACCTGTTTTTTTGTGTTTCCTTTCATCTTTAAAAGCTACTTTTAAACAAAGCCATAGCTGTTTCCCTAATCTTTTTTGTTTCTTATTACAGTGGCCCTTCCTACAGTTCCTACGCTGTTTAGACCATTATGAGCTAGTTCATGCAGGGATATACAAAGTCTAAGAGGAACGAAAATTGTAGTTAATGACATTCATATCTTGTCAGAAAAAAGAAAGACAGCTTCCACAAAAGTGCAGCAGTATCAGAAACAGGTTTCTGTTTCCCCAAAAATTAAATCTGAGGTCACTTACTTGGCATAACCAAAAACTGGACTGCTTCTACACTGGTCAAAACAAAAACTGTTAGTTAACTTTAATATCAGAATAACTGGAAAGAAATCAGTGGCTAAATGCAAATTAGCCGAGACTGAGTTACAGTGTTAACTAAATGATAAACTGAAACAGCTGTATAAACATACATTCGCTGTTCTACAAACCAACATTTTCTATCCCAATGTCACGGAGAACAGAATATTATGCCAGAGGCTTTGGAACCAGTCCTAGTTGGGATGCCAGTGCATCACAGAACTCATTAGCACCTCTATTCACATACAGAGTTAATAATAAATCTTACATGGGCGAGGAAGCTAAACTATTGACAGAAAGCCTTAATGGACACACAGACAGTAAACAGGATGAAAATCAAACCAGGAGTCAGATACGGCAGCAGTGGGACTAACTGCATCATCGGGGAAGAAAACGTGTAGTGTAATTTCATAAAAGTGAATATGGCGAGTTTAGATAATTTTCTATTGCAGGTTTTTGATGATCTGTATGAGTCACTGATTGCAGGTATCCATCACCCACATCCAAAGGACATGCAGGGAGGTTTGATTAGTAGCTAATTCTAAGAGAGTGTGTCCAAGTATGACTTACGCTGGACAATCTACTGTTGAAAACCACCATGATCCTAATGATACTATGATAGAATCCAGCTCTTTGAACCACTAAAACTAATTTAAGCACTTCAGTAAATTTATGAACTAATAAGATTATTGGCAGCGTTTGCTTTATAACATTGTGTCTTTTCAAGACCAAAATTGTTACAGACACAGGTTAACAATTAGTATACAGTGGTGTGAAAAACTATTTGCCCCCTTCCTGATTTCTTATTCTTTTGCATGTTTGTCACACAAAATGTTTCTGATCATCAAACACATTTAACCATTAGTCAAATATAACACAAGTAAACACAAAATGCAGTTTTTAAATGATGGTTTTATTATTTAGGGAGAAAAAATCCAAACCTACATGGCCCTGTGTGAAAAAGTAATTGCCCCCTTGTTAAAAAATAACCTAACTGTGGTGTATCACACCTGAGCAATTTCCGTAGCCACCCCAGGCCTGATTACTGCCACACCTGTTTCAATCAAGAAATCACTTAAATAGGAGCTGCTGACACAGAGAAGTAGACCAAAAGCACCTCAAAAGCTAGACATCATGCCAAGATCCAAAGAAATTCAGGAACAAATGAGAACAGAAGTAATTGAGATCTATCAGTCTGGTAAAGGTTATAAAGCCATTTCTAAAGCTTTGGGACTCCAGCGAACCACAGTGAGAGCCATTATCCACAAATGGCAAAAACATGGAACAGTGGTGAACCTTCCCAGGAGTGGCCGGCCTAACAAAATTACCCCAAGAGCGCAGAGACGACTCATCCGAGGTCACAAAAGACCCCAGGACAACGTCTAAAGAACTGCAGGCCTCACTTGCCTCAATTAAGGTCAGTGTTCACGACTCCACCATAAGAAAGAGACTGGGCAAAAACGACCTGCATGGCAGATTTCCAAGACGCAAACCACTGTTAAGCAAAAAGAACATTAGGGCTCATCTCAATTTTGCTAAGAAACATCTCAATGATTGCCAAGACTTTTGGGAAAATACCTTGTGGACTGATGAGACAAAAGTTGAACTTTTGGAAGGCAAATGTCCCGTTACATCTGGCGTAAAAGGAACACAGCATTTCAGATAAAGAACATCATACCAACAGTAAAATATGGTGGTGGTAGTGTGATGGTCTGGGGTTGTTTTGCTGCTTCAGGACCTGGAAGGCTTGCTGTGATAGATGGAACCATGAATTCTACTGTCTACCAAAAATCCTGAAGGAGAATGTCCGGCCATCTGTGCGTCAACTCAAGCTGAAGCGATCTTGGCTGCAACAGGACAATGACCCAAAACACACCAGCAAATCCACCTCTGAATGGCTGAAGAAAAACAAAATGAAGACTTTGGAGTGGCCTAGTCAAAGTCCTGACCTGAATCCAATTGAGATGCTATGGCATGACCTTAAAAAGGTGGTTCATGCTAGAAAACCCTCAAATAAAGCTGAATTACAACAATTCTGCAAAGATGAGTGGGCCAAAATTCCTCCAGAGCTGTAAAGACTCATTGCAAGTTATCGCAAACGCTTGATTGCAGTTATTGCTGCTAAGGGTGGCCCAACCAGTTATTAGGTTCAGGGGGCAATTACTTTTTCACACAGGGCCATGTAGGTTTGGATTTTTTTCTCCTAAATAATAAAAACCATCATTTAAAAACTGCATTTTGTGTTTACTTGTGTTATATTTGACTAATGGTTAAATGTGTTTGATGATAAGAAACATTTTGTGTGACAAACATGCAAAAGAATAAGAAATCAGGAAGGGGGCAAATAGTTTTTCACACCACTGTAGTTACTGGAATATAATAAAAAAAATCATTTTTATTCAAATTCATTCCGCTGGTTGATGTCAGGATACTAATAAAATGAAGCAAATGACAGAATTAATTAACTATCAGTTATTCAATACTTGTTCAGCTCTGATGTTCATTTTGACAGCTTGGCATCTGCGGTTTATAAGTGAGAAAGCTTTGGACTGCGCGGCAGTTTGTCCTCCTGGACTGCTGCCTGTTTGGTACAATTGTTAGGAATAAGTAGGAGTATTAAATCTTTCAGAAACAGATATCAGTGTGAGAGAAATAATAGTTTCAGGTTATTTGAAATAAGCTAAAAGAGTATAAAAGAATATCAGCAGGCTATTTAAAAATAGTAATAGTTTATTCTGAGAACCCATATATATGGTAGATATTAAGTTAATACAATCTGGCTGATATGATTAAAATTTCTTTACTAGGAACTGGCATTCGGTACTAATTTCAATCTTGCACCTAATGCTGATGTATTAAGAATACACATGATGTTATATATATATATATATATATATATATATAAAAATCTCGGGCAAGACGAGACTTTTTAGCCTGGGATGAGACGTTCCATGAGACAAGACTTTGTGCCAAGAGATTTAACCATGCCATGGGCTGGAAATAAAAGACAAAGAGTAGAAGACAAACTAGAACGTCATAAAGAATTCGAAAATGTTGGCGTGATACACATGCAGAGCAGGTTAGAGATAATGAAAGTACTAAAATTCGAAAGTCTCAAAAAATGATAGTAAAGATCGCATTAGCACAAACAAACGGAAATTACTAGTCGCTGAAATAACAGAACAGCAAAAAGAGATCAAATACAGTGCATCCAGAAAGTATTCACAGCACATCACTTTTTCCACATTTTGTTATGTTACAGCCTTATTCCAAAATGGATTAAATTCATTTTTTCCTCAGAATTCTACACACAACACCCCATAATGACAATGTGAAAAAAGTTTACTTGAGGTTTTTGCAGATTTATTAAAAATAAAAAAATTGAGAAATCACATGTACATAAATATTCACAGCCTTTGCCATGAAATTTGAAAATTGAGCTCAGGTGCATCCTGTTTCCCCTGATCATCCTTGAGATGTTTCTACAGCTTAATTGGTCCACCTGTGGTAAATTCAGTTGATTGGACATGATTTGGAAAGGCACACACCTGTCTATATGAGGTCCCACAGTTAACAGTTCATGTCAGTGCACAAACCAAGTATGAAGTCAAAGGAATTGTCTGTAGACCTCCGAGACAGGATTGTCTCGAGGCACAAATCTGGGGAAGGTTACAGAAAATTTCTGCTGCTTTGAAGGTCCCAATGAGCACAGTGGCCTCCATCATCTGTAAGTGGAAGAAGTTCGAAACCACCAGGACTCTTCCTAGAGCTGGCCGGCCATCTAAACTGAGCAATCGGGGGAGAAGGGCCTTAGTCAGGGAGGTGACCAAGAACCCGATGGTCACTCTGTCAGAACTCCAGAGGTCCTCTGTGGAGACAGGAGAAACTTCCAGAAGGACAACCATCTCTGCAGCAATCCACCAATCAGGCCTGTATGGTAGAGTGGCCAGACGGAAGCCACTCCTTAGTAAAAGGCACATGGCAGCCCGCCTGGAGTTTGCCAAAAGGCACTTGAAGGACTCTCAGACCATGAGAAGCAAAATTCTCTGGTCTGATGAGACAAAGATTGAACTCTTTGGTGTGAATGCCAGGCGTCACGTTTACAGGAAACCAGGCACTGCTCATCACCAGGCCAATACCATCCCTACAGTGAAGCATGGTGGTGGCAGCATCATGCTGTGGGGATGTTTTTCAGTAGCAGGAACTGGGAGACTAGTCAGGATAAAGGGAAAGATGACTGCAGCAATGTACAGAGACATCCTTGATGAAAACCTGCTCCAGAGCGCTCTTGACCTCAGACTGGGGCGACGGTTCATCTTTCAGCAGGACAACGACCCTAAGCACACAGCCAAGATATCAAAGGAGTGGCTTCAGGACAACTCTATGAATGTCCTTGAGTGGCCCAGCCAAAGTCCAGACTTGAATCTGATTGAACATCTCTGGAGAGATCTTAACATGGCTGTGCACCGACGCTTCCCATCCAACCTGATGGAGCTTGAGAGGTGCTGTAAAGAGGAATGGGCGAAACTGGCCAAGGATAGGTGTGCCAAGCTTGTGGCATCATATTCAAAAAGACTTGAGGCTGTAATTGCTGCCAAAGATGCATTGACAAAGTATTGAGCAAAGGCTGCGAGTACTTATCTACATGTGATTTCTCAGTTTTTTTATTTTTAATAAATTTGCAAAAACCTCAAGTAAAATTTTGTCACGTTGACATTATGGGATGTTGTGTGTAGAATTCTGAGGGAAAAAAAATGAATTTAATCCATTTTGGAATAAGGCTGTAACATAAAATGTGGAAAAAGTGATGTGCTGTGAATACTTCCCGGATGCACTGTACATTGGTTGGATTTAAACTTTAAGTCAGAGACTTGTAAATTGTCTAATTTGTGTTGCCATCAGGGAAAAGTAGTGTTTCTTCCCAATAAAGAGACGTATCCGTGAGAATTAAAAGATTTTTTGGTTGGTGAAAGTGAAATCCGTATATGCGAATGGCAGAGACGTAAAGTGACTAACACGTAATGCAGGCCGGGGGGGGGTTGGTGAACAAAGTGAGCAGGGGGCAAAGCCCCCAAGTGTGTGTGTATATATATATATATATATTGTGGAGAATGGCCAGCCATTTATCCCGGCCAATACCTCCAAGCCGCCAAGTGGAGCCCTCCTTGCAGCATGGAGGTCCCCAGAAGACCAGCAGGGCATCATGGACAATGGAGTTTTTATGCACAGCCCTGCTGGATGTCATGGGGGCCACTAGGGGACGCTGCAGGGAGGAGTAATGGATATTTTTCCTAAGCCCCGGAAGCACACGTGGACAAGAGGAATGATGTGCTTCCGGGGTGAAGAAAAGAACTTGTACCTGACCCGGAAGTGATTGAGAGCCAAATGGACTGGGGACTAGGAACACTTCCGGGTCAGGAGATATAAAAAGACTGTGGGAGCTCTCAGACAGAGAGCTGAGTTGGGAGGCAGGGTGGCTAAGCATCTGGGAGAGGAGGATTGTTATTGGTTTATTGTTTATTGAGTATTGTGGAGAGGAGCGTGCTTTATGCACCTTATTATTATAATAAATAATAATTATTTGGACTTTTACCTGGTGTCTGACGTGTGGCCTGAGGGTACAAGGGTGCGAGCAAAACCCTTAAACTGTCACAATATATATATATATACACAGTATATATTTTTTTTTATAGCATTCGTAGTCCGAGTCCCGATCTGATTGTATAGGTGGGTACCTACCAAGTAACGCATGTGGTTGGTCTGCCAGTCTGCAAACATCCACCACGGGCCCTCTCAGTTGCGAGAAGCTGATCATAGAATGTATATATATATATCCATTCATCCTCTTCTGCTTATCCGAGGTCGGGTCGCGGGGGTAGCAGCTTAAGCAGAGAGGCCCAAACTTCCCTCTCCCCAGCCACTTCTTCCAGCTCTTCCAGGAGAATCCCAAAGCGATCCCAGGCCAGCCAGGAGACATAGTCCCTCCAGTGTGTCCTGGGTCTTCCCCGGGGCCTCCTCCCAGTTAGACGTGCCCGAGCCACCTCATCTGACTCCTCTTGATGCGGAGGAGCAGCAGCTCTACTCTGAGCCGCTCCCGGATGACTGAGCTTCTCACCCTATCTTTAAGGGAAAGCCCAGACACCCTGTAGACTCTACAGTGTAGAGGAAACTCATTTCAGCCGCTTGTATGTATATAAAAAACACCAGGTGTATTTTATGTAACCTTTGAGCTTATACCAGCTAAAGTTGATCATTTTCGAGGCATGGAATGTGTGGTTAGAGGCTCTAGCACTGAACATATCATGCTGACTATTTTGGAAAAATCAATATGCTGAAAATCTCTCTAAATAGAAATCAAACATCAATTTCGTCTTTAAAATGTATTTATATTGCCAATCAGCTGACCATTTTCATGTAGAAAGGGTGTGCATATGGGACAAAAGGATAGTCAATGTATTGGAACAAACTAGCCGTCTAGTAGTGAGCACAAAGACAATGCTTTTCAAATGACACCACTTGCCAGCATTTATAAAAACACACACAAAACACAGCTAAATGCCCACATGTTGACACAGACACAGTGTCCAAGTAGTGAAGGAGCAGATGTAAAAGGTTATGCAGTGGAAAGGAGTATGGTGGACACATTAAATGCCTGCCAGAAAAAGGCAATACAATAAAATGTATTTTTATCATTATGATTATTTACTATGAAACTAGATTTTCCATTCGCTTCATTGTCCTGCCAAACTGGAGTCACTAAAATGACAACACCAATAGAATCTTCATGGAATTTACGGATGATACAAATTGTCTGTAATGTTAAACTCATTTACACTGCAAGTTTGTGTTTTATAAATACCGACGCTTCTGAGCATAAGCACATTTTATACATGACGCCCCAGGAGATGAAACATAGCCAAAGTGAAAGTCAAAAATCAAAACCAAAATACTAATTCTAAATTATACTAAACAAAAACAAACAAAAAAACAAAGCAGATAATCACTAACCAGAACTTCCATAATAACAAAACAAATATCAGAGAGTTGTCAGGAATCCACAGTATTAAACAAAGAAATGGTGTGATGCCGTCGTAAAGAGCTTTGTGCTAATTACATCAGCTTCTGCAGGCATGGAATAGCAACCAGGACTTGCATCTTAGCAAAAGAAAAACCAAAATGACATCACAGAAAAGAATTTTTGACAATATTAAAACAAAACCAAATCAAAGATAAACAATAGAATAGAAATGGATTCTCCAGCATGATAAAACTACCAAAACAAAACACCAAAAATCCCAAAAGTAAGAACAAAAATGCTAAGCAATTCCCAAAATGACTCCAATGATAACACACACAAGTATTTATTTAAGATTCAGAACAGCATGGTCTATAGATACATGACCATTTATGCCACTAGTAGAAGCAAAATATTTTACATATGATCACTTTAGTGATGAACACCATCTTTATGTGTACCAGAAGCCATGACACAGGGGCAGATTAAGTGGTGGGTTAAGGTCCACATCCAAAATAGTTAGAGATGGTGATCAAGCCTCATGTAATGTTATTAATAATTATTATTTATTTATAAATTTTTCTAACAGATGCCTTTATCCAAAAAATTGACACACATACATCTGAGTAATAAGCATGACAGCCAATAGTTAACAAATGATAGAGCACACAAAATGGTAAAGCGGACGACAATTACCCTAATTTGCTCTGCACCTTGATAAACAAAGCAACTCTTAGTTTAAAAAGTTTGGAGATGTCATGAGGGATAACACTTTGTGAAGGGGTATGTTTTCAAAAAGCACCCTTTTGAAATTGAAAGAAGAGAGGAATCTGTAATTACAATCCAATTGATGGCAGATTTCTAATTAATTGATGGTGTGGTGCTACCAAGAAGGAGAAACTGATTATGTGTTAAGGTCTGCAGCACTTGGGGTATTATCTGTTTTGACAGAGATGCAGAGGGGCATTTGATAGTGATTTCAGTTCAAGATTTAAAGAAGAAAACCTGTGATTCTTGCCTGTCCAGATGGATTATTGATTTGCAGAGAATAGAGATGACAAGAAGAGAGGAAGGACAGAGTAGTATTTTTTAGAAGGAAGGGCTGTTTCTAATTCTGCAGCTCCAGGCCGACAGAACAAAACATAAGCTGTAGATGTGAGGTATCAACTAGGAGAGAAACGAGAGAACAGCAGCATAATGAGACAAAGGGAAAAGGAAAGAATTGCGGCTTGTACAGTCCTACAGAGACCTGGGAAAAGCAATCATAAAAGGAAAGATATAGAAATGACTGAGGTACTACAGGACATAGAACAAAAAAATGAAAGGACATGTAAAGGGATGACAAGAAAAAAAGTGGAGAATGAAAAGTGAATAGAGAAGGAAATTAGAAAGTGGACAGGGACATGTAGAGAAATAAAAGGCAGAGAGTGAGGAATATCTCTTTTGCATGTGAAAATGACATTTAGTTGAAGGTCTACAGAGTAGTTAGTAGAAGACGCGTCGCTAAGGAAAGAAGGAAAATGAGCAGAGTGTGCGTAAGATGGAAAAGGCAACAAAGGACTTGAAGGAGGGCACAATTTGACTCCAAAAAGTAAGCTTAACCACTAGTCAATACCACCTGAAATGAACCAAAGATGTTTATATTTTGCTTGAGGCAAAAAACCAAAACCCAATTAGATACAGTATTATAATTTATTCAGAATACATTGAAATGTTGGTCTTACCCATCTCCCCTTGTAATATGTCTTCTGATGCAACTTAAAAACTACATTACCAACATCTTCTGAGCTAATCGTTATTACTTTCAATAATCACTGGGCATTTCTGTGATAGGGTAGCACAGTGGTGCAGTGGTTTGTACACTTTCTGAACAGGTCTTCGGCCTTGATTCCTGCCTTTGGTCACATTCTTTGTGAAGTTTACCTAATCCCCCCTGCTTCTTTGTGAGGTTTCTTCCTTATGCCAAGCTCAACTAGTCATGTTAAAATAAACTCCAGGTTTTATGTTACTTCAGCAAATTGTTATGAAGTTGCCACATGCTGAGTAAGGAAGAGACACTGAAAATTAGTGTACTATTTTATAGTCATCTTCGAGGTGTGGTGATGAATTCAGCTAAATTTACTGCTGTACAACATTATGACATAAATTTTACATTAATATATATTGAAACCCACTTGTTCCAGCTCCAGGTTTTAGGGGGCCTGGATACTCTCAGAAATATTCGGCATAAGGCAGAAACCAAACAGTCACAAAGGGGCAAATTTAAGTCATCACTGGATGAGAGAAGAAACCAAAATATTGGGGAGATAAAACTCACACAACACAAAAACAATATTAATTGTCCATACAGCCACTGGCTGAGTGAGGGATTCCCAACTGTGAAGCAGAGGCACGAACAACTGCTTCACTTTGGAACCCCTCACTGTTTTATTATTATTAGACAATTAGACAAATTAACCCAGCCAAAGTGGATGCACAAACCAGTGTGTTTCTTTGTGCCAATCCCAAGCCCAGATAAATGGGAAGGGTTACGTCAGGAAGGGCATCCAGTGTAAAATTTAGCCAAATCAATATGCGGACAACAATGCAAATTTCCATACTGGATTGTTCGAGCCCTGGGTTAACATCGATCACCACCAGTACTGTTAGCCAACAGGGTGGTTTACAGTTGGCCAAAGAAGAAAAAGAATAAGAAGGAATAGAAGAGGGGGGAGATGTGTCTGGAGGAAAGAGGAGAGGAGGAAGGTAAAGAGAGTGGAACGGAGGGTGGGAACTTTGAAAGTTGGCAGTATTAAATGGTAAGGGGAAAGAGTTAACCGATATAATGGAAAGAAGGAGTTTGATATATTGTGCATGCAAGAGACTAAATTGAAGGGGAATAGGGCCAGGTGAATCGGAGGTGGATTCAAATTGTTCTATCATGGTGTGGATTGGAGGAGAAATGGGGTAGGAGTTATTCTGAAGGAACAGTGTCAAGAGTGTTTTGGAGGGGCAAAGAGTGTCAGACAATAGTATAATCAGTAATGATTATAAAGCTGGAAATTGGAGATGTGATGATGAATGTTGTTAGTGTATACTGTATGCCCTGCAAGTTGGGTGTGCAATGGGTGAGAAAGAAAATTTTTGGAGTGAGTTGGATGAAGTGATGAACAGTGTACCCAAGGGACAGAAAGTGATTGGAGCAGATTTCAATGGACATGTTGGTGAAGGGAACAGAGGAGACGAGGAGGTGATGGGTAGGTATGTTGTCAAGGAGAGGAATGAAGAAGGTCAGCCGATAGTGGATTTTGCCAAAAGGATGGACATGGCTGTGGTGAATACATATTTTAAGAAGAGGGAGGAACATAGGGTGACGTACAAGAGTGGAGGAAGATGCACACTGGTAGATTACATCCTATGCAGAAGAGCCAATCTGAAGGAGATTAAAGACTGCAAAGTGGTGGCAGGGGAAAGTGTAGTTAAGCAGCATAGGATGGTGGTCTGTAGGATGACATTGAAGATCAAGAAGAGGAAGAGAGTGAGAGCAGAGCCAAGGATCAAAATGGTGGAAGTTGAAAAAGGAAGACTGTAAGGTTGAGTTTAGGGAGAAGGTGAAACAGGCACTGGGTGGTAGTGAAAAGTTACCAGACAGGTGGGAAACTACAGCAGATGTAGTAAGGGTGACAGCAAGAAGGGTGCTTGTTGTGACATCTGGACAGAGGATGGAGGAAAATGAAACCTGGTGGTGGAATGGGGAAGTACAGGAGAGTATACAGAGGAAAAGGATGGCAAAGAAGAAGTGGGATAGTCAGAGACATGCAGAAAGTAGACAAGAGTACAAGGAGATAATGCACAAGGTGAAGAGAGAGGTGGCGAAGGCTAAAGAAAAGGCGTATGATGAGTTGTATGAGAGGTTGGAAACTAAGGAGGGAGAAAAAGACCTGTACCGATTGGCTAGACAGAGGGACCGAGCTGGGAAAGATGTGCAGCAGGTTAGGGTGATAAAGGATAAAGATGGAAACGTACTCACAAGCAAAGAGATTGTGTTGAGCAGATGGAAAGAGTACTTTGAGAGGCTGATGAATGAAGAGAACAAGAGAGAGAAGAGGTTGGATGATGTGGAGATAGTGAATCAGGAAGTGCAACGGATTAGCAAGGAGGAAGTGAGGACATCTATGAAGAGGATCAAGAATGGAAAAACCGTTGGTCCAGATGACATACCTGTGGAAGCATGGAGGTGTTTAGGAGAGATGGCAGTGGAGTTTTTAACCAGATTGTTTAATGGAATCTTGGAAAGTGAGAGGATGCCTGAGGAGTGGAGAAGAAGTGTACTGGTGCCGATATTTAAGAATAAGGGGGATGTGCAGGACTGTAGTAACTACAGGGGGATAAAATTGATGAACCACAGCATGAAATTATGGGAAAGAGTAGTGGAAGCTAGGTTAAGAAGTGAGGTAATGATTAGTGAGCAGCAGTATGGTTTCATGTCAAGAAAATGCACCACAGATGCAAAGATCACTCTAAGGGTGTTGATGGAGAAGTATAGAGAAGACCAGAAGGAGTTGCATTGCGTCTTTGTGGACCTGGAGAAAGCATATGATAGAGTGCCTTGAGAGGAGTTGTGGTATTGTATGAGGAAGTTGGGAGTGGTAGAGAAGTATGTAAGAGCTGTACAGGATATGTACAAGGGAAGTGAGACCGTGGTGAGGTCTGCAGTAGGACTGACAGATGCGTTCAAGTTGGAGGTAGGATTACATCAGGGATCGGCTCTGAGCCCTTTCTTATTTGTAATGGTGATGGTCAGGATGAGAGACAAGATTAGACAGGAGTCCCTGTGGACTATGATGTTTGCTGATGACATTGTGATCTGTAGCGATAGTAGGGAGCAGGTTGAGGAGCAGGAGAAGAGGTGAAGATATGCTCCAGAGAGGACAGGAATGAAGGTCAGTAGGAACAAGACAGAATACATGTGTGTAGATGAGAGGGAGGTCAGTGGAATGGTGAGGATGCAAAGAGTAGAGTTGGTGAAGGTGGATGAGTTTAAATACTTGGGATCAACAGTACAGAGTAATTAGGATTGTGGAAGAAAGTGACAAAGAAAGTGCAGGCAGGGTGGAATGGGTGGACAAGAGTGTCAGGAGTGATTTGCGACAGACGGATATCAGCAAGACGGGGGCACTGACCAGAAAGTAGGGGACAGAGCTGGAGGTAGCAGAGTTAAAGATGTTAAGATTTACATTGGGTGTGACAAGGATGGATAGGATTAGAAATGAGGATATTAGAGGGTCAGCTCAAGTTGGACGGTTGGGAGACAAAGTCAGAGAGGCGAGATTGCATTGGTTTGGACATATGCAGAGGAGAGATGCTGAGTATATTGAGAGAAGGATGCTAAGGATAGAGCTGCCAGGCAAGAGAAAAAGAGGAAGGCCTAAGAGAAGGTTTATGGATGTGGTGAGAAAGGACATGCAGGTGATGGGTGTAACAGAACAAGATGCAGAGGAGAGAAAAATATGGAAGATGATGATCCGCTGTGGCAACCGCTAATGGGAGCAGCCAAAAGTAGAAAATGAAGAAGACAATTAGACAAATTAATGAAACAAAATAAGTAAATGAACCAGTTACAGAATGATTTGAACTATGTAAGGGACTTGCCTTAAATTGTTTAAGTCAAATGTAAAGTATGGAGTGACCATCCTTTTATATGCAGTAAGAGGTCTTATCAATAAGAATCATCTAATAGTAGACTGAGGGATACAGCTTATGGGGACTCTGATAAAGAAAAGGTGTAATTGGGGAGATTTGTTAAAAAACACTAATTACAATTACTTGTTTGGCTGACACCTTTATCCAGGGCAACTTACATTTATAATACAATTGGATGTTTGTTTTTTTTTTTTTTCCCCCAAATAGAGCACAGGCTGGTCAAGTGACTTGCTCATTATCACACATTGTCAGTGTCAGTAGTGGGATTTGAACCCACAACCTCAGGCCTCATTGAAACCTCGTTGAAGTCCAAAGCCTTAACTACTACATATGTTTTGCAGGTTTTAAATACAGAGTTAAAGAGATGGAAGAACAATACATTACATACAATGGTGTGTGCCAATGGAACAAAGAAAACCAGGAATGGAGATAAGTGTAACATACATTGTTGACACACAGCATTAAATTAAAAACCCAGCCACTCAAACAGTACCACAACTACACTCACTCACAAACTCTTTCATACTTCCTCACAACAGTATAAACATTTCCCCCTAAAAATTCTACCCAACCCTACGCTGACTGTGGCTGCAGCAGGAAATGGTCTTTAAAAGTTGTATAAGTTGTTATTTATGGGAAAGTCTATGGAATAAGCTTCTAGGGTCTGACATGTTTTCACAAAATAAGGGTTTATGGTTCCCTTGGCCTCCTGCACTCCTGTCTAATTATAATGAAGCAGAAGGATAGACATCAATCATATACGCAACAGACTAAAAAGTCTTACTATACCTGTCCCACATTGCAACACACTGCTACCTTCTGCCAGACTGAAGTAACCAGCACAGGGTCTTTATGATGTAGTTAAAAAGTTGCTGGCTCCTGACATGGGGCTATGGCCTTTAAAGTTGTCTGTGTAGTTCTTTTCTAAATAAAAAGTTGATGTTTCTTGCCCCCATCCTGAGGTCATATAATCCCATTCATGACTACTGCGATCCTTGTTATTATGTATTTATCTATCCAAAGAACTTGTCGATCCTATCTATCTGAATGCCTTTCAGATCTATTCATCTACTGTATGGGTATTATACATATATTACAAGGGTGAGCATGTTAACCGAAAACTTATTAAGTGAGTTTGCGCTTTTAATGAACTGGCCTCCAGCACAACATTTCCATTCTGTAGTGGGAAAAAGGGGTTTGAAGATTAATAAATTACAGGGATTATGTAGCTATATAACAAACCATTTGTATTTCTCTGTTTTACCAAACTTGTATTCAACTTTCTAATTTAATCCTTTTCACGCATAAAAAAGAGTGAGCGACTCTCAGTACTGCATTTGTTATTTTTCATGTAACTAACTCAAAAAGTAAATCTGAGAAGGACGGATAAATTCTAACTGGCTGATTGCCTGCTCTAATCCAGTGCTTCATCAATTGCTGTGATGAGTGATGCATTTTCAAAACTGTACTTTGTGCTTGGCCAGCCTTCTTACTTCCAACAGTAGGTCAGTTGCAAATGATATTCATACATGTGAAGCTAACTTCACCGATGACTTGCCTTAATAAGGCCAGAAATACAGATCTGGGTCTTACTACACCATATGACTGTACTCAGTTTGTCATTTGGGGTTTCATGAGCTCTGGGGCATATTTTATAATAACAGCTGCAGCCAGGATAAATACAACTGTCTTTGATGGTATGGTTTGAATTTGGCTCAGATCCAGTGCTAGAAAATAGCTTTTCTGTTAGTGATTGTTATCCGGAGAATGTGCTGCCAGTCATTCATTGTTCTATTGTTTAAAAGGAGTCCAACTGATCTCACCTTTCAGCTGGAATTTCTTCTCTAAGTGCCTGGAAAAATTTATTATTGTTGCTTTATCAATCCAAATTGCATTGTTAACTATGTGACTAAACACACAGTTTTATAATATAGTCTTCATCCATCCATCTGTTATCCAACCCGCTATATCCTATCTAAAGGGTCACAGGGGTCTGCTGGAGCCAATCCCAGCCAACACAGGGCACAAGGCAGGAAACAAACCCTGGGCTGGGCGCCAGCCCACCACAGAATATAGTCTTAATTTTTAAGTAAAAGAAATCTAACCTAATCACTGTTTTGTTGCTCAATAAATCTTGAAATTAGGAACTGGAATACAATTTCAATTAACTTCAGCAATATTAACACAACTGCAATGAATTAGTCTTTCAAAATTGGGGAATTTCATTTAGATCTTCAGTTAGGTCACCAGGAATGATATCAAGAAATAAGTCTAAATTTAGAAATTCAAGTTTTAACAGCAAAGAAAAATATTTAGCTTCTATGTCATAAAAGGCTCTATTTAATTTTCTTTAAACTAAATGATAAATTAATACCATAAAAATCATTTAAACTGTAAAATTCAACAATAAAAATTCTTGTCTTTAAATAAAGTGTTTGAGAAATATATATATATATATATATATATATATATATATATATATATATATATATTTAAATTGCTGTGCTATTCAGAGTGAAAAATGTGCTTTGAACATTTTAAACATAGTATGACCTCTGTCCATTGTAAATATTGCTAAATTAATAATAATAATCAATAAAGAAAACCGTACAAATGTAAAAACAAAAAATGGATGGACAACATTTTTGTGTTTTGAAATGGAGAGCTACCGTAGCTGCATGTTGCAAACTGCCAAAATGACAAAAACTAAAGCTGAGCACAAACCTCTGTAGTCAGACTCTTGTAGAGTATTATTCTAAGCCAGGAGTTAAATTTAGAGCATCACTGCAAGCTGCATAAAAATACAAAAAAGGAGAGAGTGTGTAGGAGTGGAAGAGACATAAATATGATGAAGTTTATCAAAAGTATAAAACTGCTTTCTTTAAACATTCACCACAATAACTGTAAAATGGTATGACCACTAAAAATGAGCCCAAAGTTGCCAGTACATATATCCTTTTTCACCTACATCTTCCATGTTCCAAAGTTCTCCCTGCTCTTTTTGTTGTTAACAGTGCAAATGTGTTCACAGCGTTAACAACAAGTGTTACAAATAAGCAAGAGATTGATAATACACAATAACATCTAAAGGGCTGAGGTGCTGGTGTAGGAGAAACAGGAAAAAATAAATAAAATGGGTACCACCTATGCCAAAATACGCTTGGTTTTCAGGTACCCATCAATTAAGGTCCATAATTCAAAGCTCTACCATTCCCTTCAGTTAACTTAAGAGTTCTTAGGGTATTGTAAATTGTGTAGACCAGGGATTCCCAAACTCGTTCCTGGGGACCCACAGTGGCTGCAAGTATTTGTTCCAACCAGATTCCTAATCAGTGACAACAGATAACACTAAGCTAATTTAATTAGCTGGTATTGTTTCCCCTCTTCTCTTATACTACATTCAGAAAAGCAGAGCAGCATAATTTTTACATTTATAAGACATTAGAAATATTGGATCTTGTTCAGAAAGTGGACACCACTTGAGACAGCCTTCCCCTCACCCAAACACTAACCTTAAGGTCAATAAAATAGGTCCCTAATGTTAAGTCACTATTTTAGGACAAAAATGATAACAGAAATGTGAAACCTACTTATATGCCTAATCTTAATTATTGTGAAATAACTAAGTGGCGTCCTCTTTCTGAACAAGAGCAGAAATATTTCTGCTTTTGCTATAGATTTTAATCTCTTTCATTATATTTTACCCGTTCTCTGTGCAGTTTGCACACTTCAGTGTGTCTTAATAATGACAATTCAAAACTAGCAGAGCAGACACCCAAGCAAACAACACTGAATCATGAAAGGCTGCAACTATTTTAGTGTCAAGCCCCACTAATTAGTAAATAATGACTTAATTAAACAATTAGAACACCTGGAAAAGTAGAATGAAAATGAAGATGAAAATGTTAAAAAGAGAGTACAGTAAACCCCTTGTTTATTGCGGTTAATCCGTTCCAGACTCTACTGCGATAAATTTCCGCGAAGTAGGATTCTTTATTTATAAATCTAATATTTTTGCAGTTAGAGCATAGAAAACCTGTTTACGACCTTCTAAATACGTTTTTTAACATTATTAGAGCCCTCTAGACATGAAATAACACCCTTTAGTCAAAAGTTTAAACTGTGCTCCATGACAAGACAGAGATGACAGTTCTTTCTCACAATTAAAAGAATTCAAACATACAGTATCTTCTCTTCAAAGAATGCGTGTCAGGAGCAGAGAATGTCAGAGAGAGAGAGAGAGAAAAGCAAACAATTAAAAATCAATACGTGCTGTTGGGCTTTTAAGTATGCGAAGCACCCACGATAAAGCGGCCGCAAGGAAGGCAGCAATGTGAAGGTAGTCTTTCAGCATTTTTAGAGGGGCGTCCGTATCCTCTAGGCAAACAGCCTCTGTGCAAATAGCTCCTCTGCTCACACCCCCTCTGCCAGGAGCAGAGAATGTCAGAGAGAGTGAGAGAGACAGAGAAAAGCAAACAATCAAAAATCAATAGGTGTTGTTAGAGCTTTTAAGTATGAGAAGCACCGCGCGGGAAGCATATCGTATATCATTGAGGAGTTTTATTTAATACGTAATACATGCTCTGATTGGGTAGCTTCTCAGCCATCCGCCAATAGCGTCCCTTGTATGAAATCAACTGGGCAAACCAACTGAGGAAGCATGTACTTTAAATTAAAAAACCCATTGCCCGCAGAAATCCGCAAACCAGCAAAAAATCTGTGATATATATTTAGATATGCTTACATTTAAAATCCGCGATGGAGTGAAACCACGAACGTAGAAGCACGATATAGCGAGGGATCACTGTAAAATACATTTTCCCCATAGATCTGCTTAGTACATTTTAATAATTTTTTTTTTTTTTACCAAACTTAGTTTTCTACCATATTTACTCGTGTACCATGCGCCCTCCTGTAAGACGCGCACCCTAATTTTTACAAAGAAAATCGCAAAAATCGTTTTGCCATGTGTATGACGCACGTTGTGATTGTATAGGAAGTGTTTAGAGAGAGAGCGCGGGCAAGAGAGAGAGAGAGTGAGTGCGTGAGCAAGCGAGCGAGAGAGAGCGCAAGCAAGCCCAAGCAGAAGTAGTAAACATTACAGAATTACATTTCCCCATGTATGATGCCCAACTGATTTTCTAATACTAATCTTCGGGAAAAAAAATATGCGCGTGGTACATGCGTAAATAGGTCATTTCTATACTATTCCCAAAACACAGAATCTTGTAAATAACAGTCCACTTAATTAGCCCAGGAGTCAAATTAGAAGCAGAAGCTGCTTGGAACAAAAACCTGCAGCCATAGTGGGTTCCCAGGAACAAGTTTGGGAATCCCTGGTGTAGACAGTATCTTTTAAAATGTTAAAAGAAAAAAATCTATAAATAATGTAGAACCAACACACATTTTTTAATGAATCAGTATACTGAAATGCAACAGAACCTAATTAGATTAAGCAATAATAAGTACATGCTGAAATTTTTAAAACTAACATGAAGCTATTAATGAATAAAAAGAGTTAAATTTTACTTTTTTCAAATGTAATCTAAATGTAAATGTTTAAAAGAAATTACCGTATTCCAAAAAAGTTATAACAAAATCCTTGGATGACTGTATCGATTTAACAGCCAGTGTACATCTCCATCGTCAACTATGGGCCATAATCAGTGTCTGAAAGAAAAAGATCACTGGTAAAAGTGGTCAGAATGGCCTTTCAGGGTAAGGAGGTCTGCAATCTGTGAGCACCTTGTTGAAGAACTGTTGCTCCTCTGGATAATGAGGAACCATTTGAGTTAGCTTGTGCTTCTAGGTGAGAATGCCCCAGTGTATCTCCTGCATGAAATATATTGGCCTAGGTGTACTTGAAGAAGGTGCACAGCATGACAGGCAGATTACATTTTTGGCTGTCCTTGTAATGCCTGTGAATATTTTACAAGGAAATTGAAAATGGTGCTGAATATTCTTAGTGAATTGTAATTTGACTAAGGTAGTCAGTTGCCACCTGAAACCCTCACAAGGGCAAGCAGAAATGTAATGAAGAGCTTTGGTGGGCATACATATCCAGAAAAGTGGTTCTTTGACCTTGTGGCATTAACTAAATGTGTTTATCCTTCAATGCATACATACTTCCAAATAGGCAATGGAAAGACGAAACACATGAATAGTAGGGAACCATTAGCAGATGGCTACTAAGACAGGTAACAAAACATCAGAACAAGAGTATGGTCCAGTTGATAAGCCAGAATAAAAGCAAGCTCCTTTGCTTGCTGCTGAGATCTTGGCTCTTCAGATATGTTCAGGTAACTATTTGGAGAAAAAGTCTGCAGTTTGGATTGCTTGCTGAATTCCAGTAAGGCAGTACTCATATGTGAACTCTTGTTTTGTTTTGTTGTTGCTCTTTTTATCATTCTACTTAAATATTCCTCTCCTAGGAGTGTATTCTTGGTATGGTTTGGGGGCCTGTGTGCCTCATGATTCTTAAAGTGGTAGAAAGGCAGCCAGAAGCAGGTTGTGTTAACTCTTTTTTACCATCTTATTCTAATTCTGTTTCTACCAATAATTAAATAGTTGCTCTGTATTAGAAAATTATAGCAATTTTATAGGTTTATTTTAAAGAATATTGTAGTTGACTTCAAATGTATCTGTTTACATTTGTAAAGTATGTTGTCTTAGAGTTCAAAATCATTCTAATACACTATAGACTTTGATGCCAATTAAAATGTTTTTTCTAGTGCAAGTCAAACATTTTTGCATGTGTATGTAAATGCAAGATAATCTATGAACAAATATAGAATATAGAGCATACAGTAACTTGCATATCTATTTAGATAGATAGATAGATAGATAGATAGATAGATAGATAGATAGATACTTTGTTAATACTTTATTAATCCCAAGGGGAAATTCACACCTAAGGAGAAAGCATAAATTGATTATTCATTGCTGATTATTACAATGGCAGGCATCTTGACTCTTCTTAATGCATCAGTAGTGTCCAACAGTACGAGTCAACGGTTTCAATAAAGAAATAAACCCATTCATTTCCTGAACTCAACTTTTTCCATTGCAGTATTAAAGGAAGAAAAGTATGAACCAGGCATCAACAGGTCACTACTAGCTCAATAAAAGTATACTGTACACTCATATTCACAACCATATCCAATCAACCCAGGTCAGTTTAAAGACACCAGCTATAGTAACCAAATAGGCCAACGTAAGAAAGAGACGATGAACAGGCCAAGACTTCATGTCTCTGGAGCTATGAGGCTATAGTACTAGCCATTATGAAATCATAAATATATACATAGAAGCAAGAAAAATTAACAGAAATAATCTATGATTAATGATCCACAAAATACACCCAGCATGTTGCCAGACCACCTGTAATTATGTAACAATACCTTATGCTTTGTACTTTTAAACAAACAAACTTTCTTCTGGGATAATTCCACAGACAGACAAACAGACAGACAGACAGGCAGACAGAAAGAAAGAAAGAAAGAAAGAAAGCTCTTTGGAATGCTACCAGTGTTCAGTGTGACTTGTACACAACTAACAAATATGGTATATAGCGTAAAAATACAAAACAAACAACAAATTTAAAAGTATAAGTACAAAAAGAAAAAAAAACATTTGCAGTCCAGTAACTAACCTCAAAATCTACTCTGGTATTAAGTATATCAATATTTGCTGCGTACTTTTCATGTACTGAATGAACTTCTTGTGCCCCCTTTAGCAATCTTGCATGCAATAGAAAAACACCTGGCTGTTAGACTCATTCTATTTCCTGGTGATAGTTAAAAAGCATCATTAATGTCAGATAGGCATCATTACAGAGATAGAGATTGCTTATTTTCCGTTTTTACAGAGGTTCAGTCAGATACATGAAATATAGTACTGGTCACTCATATACAATATGACAAAATAATTGCAAGAGTGTAAAAAATACAGAACAGAACATTGCTGTTGGATGTTTAATGTGTTATTATATAGGTTACTTATTCTAACTGTGATGGACATTATTGAGAAGATGAAATGCAGAGGGGTAAAAATTGTTCTTGAGCCTTGCGAGAAGTGCTAGCTTTGATATTGGTATACCTATGGCCTTACCTGAGTCTGGAAGACGAACTGAGCACAGTGTGCGTAGGGAGCACAGAACTGCATCAGTCCCATTTCTGTAGTGTTTGGTATACTGTATACAATATTGACAATACTGTTGTGGGAA
The DNA here is from genome assembly GCF_016835505.1 of Polypterus senegalus. Lineage (NCBI taxonomy): Eukaryota > Metazoa > Chordata > Cladistia > Polypteriformes > Polypteridae > Polypterus > Polypterus senegalus. The sequence goes on from NC_053155.1 coordinate 135,223,293, forward strand.
GAGTAGAGCCAGTGATATGTTGTGCCTGCTTCACCACCCTTTGTAATGATCTGTTTTTCCTGGGCTGTGGTGTTCTCATACCAGAATGTGATCCCTTAAGTCAGTGCACTCTCAATAGGGCTGTGGTAGGACTTTGTTTCCACATACCACACATCCTCAAGCATCTGAGGAGTTAATGGCACTGCAGTGCTTTTTTCAATGATGGCAGTGGTGTTTTGTGACCAGTTTAGCTTCTCTGAGATGTGGAGACCAAGAAATGAGAAACTATTCACTCTCTCCACCATGCCCCATCAATGCAGACTGTCGAGTTGTTCACCTGTCCTCTCCTGAAATCCCGAATCACTTCTTTAGTGTTGGTTATGTTCAAGGTGAGATTGTTGATGGTGCACCAGTAACTAGACTATTAATCTCCTGATGGTATGCAGTCTCATTATTGTTTGTAATGAGGCTGATGACTGTGGTGTCATCAGCAAATGTAATTATATTAGTATCATAGTTGGCTGTATAGCCGTAAATGATTAGTGAGAACTGCTTTGGGGTCAGACAGTAGCCTTATGGGAGCCCCAGCGTTTACCATCAGTGGTGAAAATGTTTTTGTGCCAATCCTAACTACCTGCTTTCTAGCTGTTAAAAACTCCAATATCCAGTTACAGATTGAATTGGGCAGACACAGTTCCTTAGAGTTTTGCAACCAGCTAAGAAGGGGTAAAGGTATCAAAAGCTGAGTGGTAGTCAGTAGAATAGCATCCTAACATAATGTACAGTGGTGTGAAAAACTATGTGCCCCCTTCCTGATTTCTTATTCTTTTGCATGTTTGTCACACAAAATGTTTCTGATCATCAAACACATTTAACCATTAGTCAAATATAACACAGGTAAACACAAAATTCAGTTTTTAAATGATTGTCTTTATTATTTAGGGAGAAAAAAAATCCAAACCTACATGGCCCTGTGTGAAAAAGTAATTGCCCCCTTGTTAAAAAATAACCTAACTGTGGTGTATCACACCTGAGTTCAATTTCCGTAGCCACCCCCAGGCCTGATTACTGCCACACCTGTTTCAATCAAGAAATCACTTAAATAGGAGCTGCCTGACACAGAGAAGTAGACCAAAAGCACCTCAAAAGCTAGACATCATGCCAAGATCCAAAGAAATTCAGGAACAAATGAGAACAGAAGTAATAGATCTATCAGTCTGGTAAAGGTTATAAAGCCATTTCTAAAGCTTTGGGACTCCAGCGAACCACAGTGAGAGCCATTATCCACAAATGGTAAAACATGGAACAGTGGTGAACCTTCCCAGGAGTGGCGGCCGACCAAAATTACCCCAAGAGCGCAGAGCGACTCATCCGAGAGGTCACAAAAGACCCCAGGACAACGTCTAAAGAACTGCAGGCCTCACTTGCCTCAATTAAGGTCAGTGTTCACGACTCCACCATAAGAAAGAGACTGGGCAAAACGGCCTGCATGGCAGATTTCCAAGGCGCAAACCACTGTTAAGCAAAAGAACATTAGGGCTCGTCTCAATTTTGCTAAGAAACATCTCAATGATTGCCAAGACTTTTGGGAAAATACCTTGTGGACTGATGAGACAAAAGTTGAACTTTTGGAAGGCAAATGTCCGTTACATCTGGCGTAAAAGGAACACAGCATTTCAGAAAAGAACATCATACCAACAGTAAAATATGGTGGTGGTAGTGTGATGGTCTGGGGTTGTTTTGCTGCATCAGGACCTGGAAGGCTTGCTGTGATAGATGGAACCATGAATTCTACTGTCTACCAAAAAATCCTGAAGGAGAATGTCCGGCCATCTGTTCGTCAACTCAAGCTGAAGCGATCTTGGGTGCTGCAACAGGACAATGACCCAAAACACACCAGCAAATCCACTGCTGAATGGCTGAAGAAAAACAAAATGAAGACTTTGGAGTGGCCTAGTCAAAGTCCTGACCTGAATCCAATTGAGATGCTATGGCATGACCTTAAAAAAGCGGTTCATGCTAGAAAACCCTCAAATAAAACTGAATTACAACAATTCTGCAAAGATGAGTGGGCCAAAATTCCTCCAGAGTGCTGTAAAAGACTCATTGCAAGTTATCGCAAACGCTTGATTGCAGTTATTGCTGCTAAGGGTGGCCCAACCAGTTATTAGGTTCAGGGGGCAATTACTTTTTCACATAGGGCCATGTAGGTTTGGATTTTTTTTTCTCCCTAAATAATAAAAACCATCATTTAAAAACTGCATTTTGTGTTTACTTGTGTTATATTTGACTAATGGTTAAATGTGTTTGATGATCAGAAACATTTTGTGTGACAAACATGCAAAAGAATAAGAAATCAGGAAGGGGGCAAATAGTTTTTCACACCACTGTATGTGTTCTGACTATCCAGAAGAGCAGGGTGGAGAGTCTGTGATACAACATCATCCACAGATCTTTTTGTCTGGTAAGCAAAATGCAGAGGCTCCAGAGAGGCAGGGATAATGCTGTTGATGTATGACAACACAAGCTTTTCTAGACTTTTCATGGCCACTCAGATCTCTGGGGTTTTTGCACACAGGAACAATGGAATACCTGTGGGATGGCTGCCTGTGTAAGAGATGAGCTGAAGATTTTAGTGAAAACTCCAGATGATTCTGAGGCACAGATATTTAGCACCTGCAGTTTTATCTGTCTGGTCCTACAGTTTTGCAAGGGAGGGTTACACCTGTGGAATGCTCAGTTACTTAAAGAGTGAATTCAGCTGGCTGACCTGGAGAGCTGGTTGCTTTTTCCACATTATGGCTTTCAAAATGAGCATAGAAATGTTGAGATTGTCAGAAAGTGAGGCATCAGTAGTGAGAGTATCTTGTCCTAGAGCCTCTAATTTGTTAAAGCCAGCCAACCTTGACACATGCACCTTCAATTACCACAGTTGGACTACTGTTCGAGTTTGGCATTATAGGCCCTTTAAGCTTGCCTAATTGCCTTTTCCATTGAATAACTTGAACCGTTCTTTATCACCACAGATAAAGGCCATTTTCTGCACTCAGTCTGTCACATATATCTCTGTTGAACCATTGATTTTGGTTGGGGAAAACCTTAATTAGTCTTAATTATAGTTTGTCAAAGCCTCCATATTCTCATTAATGTTTGAGGAATTAGCTACAGATAAGTCCCAGTCTGTAGTTTGAAAGCAGCCCTTTAATTGTTCCTCTGCCTCAGCTGACCACTATTGAACTTTTTTTTTTTTTTTTTAAACAGTGACTGGCTGTGCCTTTAATTTCTGTTCATAAACTGGCCGCAGCACAATGGAAACATGGTCAGACTCGAGAAAGTGAAGCTTAAGACTTCCCCTGTACGCATCAGCAATATACAATCAATCCATTGTATTATTTTCTCATGTAGGACATGATATATGCTGATGGGAGAGATGACTTCAGTTTCTAATAGTTAAAATCTCCTGCAATGTTTAGGTCCACATTGGGAATTTGTTTTCGTGTTTGGTGATGATGTTAAACAGTTCATCCAAAGCACGATTCAAGGTTGCAATCTGTGGAATAAAAACCGCAGCAATTACAACTCCTGTAAATTCTCTTGGTAAATAAAATGGTCAACATTTAATAAAAAACATTCCTTATTCTCTTGAGCAGGATTCAGATAATATAGTGACGTCTGTACACCATGTATTGTTAACAAATACATACTCCTCCTTTGCATGGTTTACCTGCAGACATTCTGTCTCAGTCCAGTCTTTAAAAGCTGAATTCTTCGATGGCGAGCTTTCATCTTGCAGTAGATTCCATCCGTTTTGTTCTTTATTGATTGTACATTAGCTAATATTATTACGGGAAGAGGCAGACTTACCCCTCTCTTCCATTGCCACTGTTCCAGTCCACACGATCTGCCTTCTCTCCATTTGCTACCGTGTGGACTGCACTGACAACTAACCCTCCAGGCTACAGTTATCTTTGAGTATTTCTGGAAAACTGGAAAGTTCGTCAGGCTGTTAAAATAAACCTTAAAACTTTACACGAATGTTCAAACGTAACTGTCATATATACTTAACGTGTGCATACATTATTTCTGCATGTAAGACAAGAAATAACAAACAAAAAGACATTGAAATGCTAAATCTGGTTAGACAATGGTCAACATGTTGCTTTCGCATCAGTGCCACATATGATACGGTGAAAAACTTCTCTATGGCATTGAAAAATATTTTTGTGGCGCCCAATTTTTCTTAATTGTTAAGAAAGACTTCCACCTTGCTTCTTCCAGGTATGGTATTGAACTCTTATTTACTCTGGACTTTAGTATGAAAACGTCTCTGATGTAGTCAGGTAGTATTTTCAAATGGCAGGGCAAGCCATGGCTCACGTATAATATACCGTATTGTCAAAAATGATGTATACAAATGATACATGAACTTTTCATTCCTACATTATTGAAACAGAAAAGGTATTTAATTCCATTTTTCAAACAACAGCAGAAAAAAATTTGGACAAAATTTTTTCTCTTTCTTAGAAAAGGATGGTATTATTAATTATTTTCTGGCCCCATTTTATAATTGTTAAACTATATCTTATGCTGCCTAACTTTTTCATTCAAGTCTTTACTTAATGTTCCTTTACTACAATTGTAATCAATCACAATGGCACAAAACAAATAAGCATATATGGACAAGAAATTCAACTTCAGTATGTTTTGGAATATACCGTATAAATAAATTTAAATTCAAAGACAGGTTATAGTTTTGATTCACCAGATTTTAAGTGCTACCATTTTCTTATTTTATGAAGCAACTATGAAATGTTATTTATGACACCAGAGTTGGATTCAAAGGTACTCACTCACTTTATGGAGTTATTTTTTGTTTTTTACGTACAGCTTTGAATAATTTAATGTTCAAGCTAGGAAGATCACATAACAACTCCAGGTCAAAGAAAAGTTGAAATCTGTCAACAAACTTGTTCTCTTTTTCCATACGGAATCTCATTGCCCAGAGGATGATAGTGTCATCATGACACAAGTGATTGAATGTAACAAGTAACTCCTCCAGAAATGGGTGGCTGTATACAACATCAGCTGCCATGATGTAGTCAAAATGAAAGGATGAACGAGGAAAATTCTTCTCCAGCTCCTTCCCCCAAGTGAGTTCCTTGACATTAGGGAAGTACTTACATCTGTTTTTGGTGTTGAAGGAAACGTTATACTGCAAATTACCCAGCACATCTGGAAGGTCTGTTGCAGTGACATTAGCTCCTAGAAAACAGATATACAAGAAAAGTAAAAAAAAAAAAAGTACTATGTAGTAAATAAATGTTCACGATCCAGCACTGCTTAATGCTTTATGCACAGATGACTCTATGGACAGTGAACAAAATAACAAACTGTACACTAGCAAAGAGAAACAGTGGACACAAGTTGTGAACAGGGGTAGACTCACACGTCACGGGACAGTTGGTACTGGAAATAACACAAAAGTACAACTTTAGAAATTACAACAGAATTCAGTCAGTACCTCTGTGACCCAGCCTCAGCAAAAACAGAATATCATAAACTTAAAAAAACAGCATTTTATGACAAGGCTGCCATTCAAAAACCATGTGCTTCTGAGTCCTACTAACAAAACCACAGAACCTGTTGTGAGGAGCTCAAAACCTGGACCCCTGCGAAATAGAACAAAGTAATTTGGTGTGATAAATCATCTTTCACCACATTCACTTCATCCAGATAAGTTAACATTTAGAGAAAGCCAAAGGATGCCTTCAACCCACAATGTCTGTTGCCATCTTGTGCAAGTCACTGTGGAGCGGCAGAGCTGTGCAGTAATGTCGGGCTAAGTAGTCAACATTTAATGTCACCAGGAAGCACTCTGTTCACAATGTTCAGAAGCAGCATCTGCTCAGTTAAGGTGAGGAAAGACTGTGTCTGAGTGCTGTTGTAATCCAGATGTTGTGGGTGTGTGGCTGGCCACTGGTGGTTACCAAATTACCTGAGAAGTGAGGTGGCTTCTGGTATATACAAAAACACTTTGTGTACCTGGGAGCCTGTACATTGTGGTGGGGGCATAGTGTGGTGTGGTACATTGTTGTGCACAGTAAGGATGAAGTAGACAGCTCAACTGGCATCAACGGGAAGCACTAAGCTCTCAGTGTTCAGAAGCAGTGCTGCTCAGCTAAGGTTAGGAAGCCTTCTTTAACTCAAGCTGATAAAAAAACTGCTTTTGGAGGCAGTTGCTACAGACTGCTAGACTTTAAATGTCATCTCAAACAAACTCTTAAGTTAAAATATGTTATCTCTTAAATGACTGCTATGCATTGATTTAAAGTTTGTATCTTTACTGATTTGAACCTTGCATCTTTTAGATTATTTGTTTAGACTCATAAAAAACAGATTGTATAGACATATTGCTGACATTTATTACCCTGGAGAAATTAGGATTAAAGGGTTCTTCAGCCTGGAAAGCAAACACTGATGTTTTGCAAACATGACAGTGGTTTTAAGATTATTGATGTAATCACTGTTAATTTCACGTGGAGCAGGGCCATTCTTAGGACGTTGGGGGCCCTGGGTATAATTAGACTGTGGGGGCCCTAATGCGTGTAGTATTAGCTACAGTTCAGCCAGATTTGACCTGTTTCCACTGGGCACCGCGTGGAGGTATGTAGCTAAGCCCAGTGTGTGCAAAATGTGCAGTGCACTGGTGCATATTTTTTATAAATTTTAGAGCATTTTATTTATTTTTTTGTCACAAAAAGTGTGTTTTTTATACCGTTTTCCATTTTTTTCTACCAAATTAAAACTTGGGCTAATGAACATTCCAGAATAAAGCTCAAAAAATGGAATCAACTTTTCGCACTTTAACACTTGAGAAATCTTTAATTAATGCCGAGTAATCAAGCGATTGGACAACGTTTCGCTCAAAGAACATTAATGCTAAAGCATTCAATCGTTCTTCTAACATGGTTGTCCTGAGGTAATTCTTGATTATCTTTAGCTTAGAAAAGCTGCGTTCCCCAGCAGCGACAGTAACTGGTATGTTGCTCGTTGCTTACTGCTGGTCAGTTTTGAAAGGACTCCGTAGGAGAATGCACCTTTTTGGCCACGACAAATTTCAGCAAAGCTCCTTTTCGTGTCTCAATAAAGGCTACATCGTCTGCCTTTTTCTTTTGTTTAGCAACACCGGATGGATAACTGCGTTTCATATTATTATGGTATGTGCGAAACTGCTAACATGAATAATAATAATAATAATAATAATAATAATGGTGAAAACACCCAGACACTTAAAAAAAATATATATATATAATATCCTACACGATTCCTTCTTTCTCAAAAAACAAGTCTTACTTTTCTTATGTGAATCTTTCATTTTTATTTTCCATTTTAAACATGGGTTAAATTCAACATTTGTCAGTAATTATAATCATCACGGTGGCGCAGTGGTAGCGCTGCTGCCTCGCAGTAAGGAGACCTAGGTTCGCTTCCCGGGTCCTCCCTTGCGTGGAGTTTGCATGTTCTCCCCGTGTCTACGTGGGTTTCCTCCGGGCGCTCCGGTTTCCTCCCACAGTCCAAAGACATGCCAGTTAGGTGGATTGGCGATTCTAAATTGTCCCGTTTGTGTGTGTGTCCTGCGGTGGGTTGGCACCCTGCCCGGGATTGGTTCCTGCCCTGTGTTGGCTGGGATTGGCTCCAGCAGACCCCCTGTGACCCTGTGTTTGGATTCAGCGGGATGGATAATTTGTTTATAGAATTAATGGAAAAAAAAATTAAATGCAACACATTAAAAATACATTAAATACAACAGTAGTCTTTATGAAATGTTAACATCTTGGTATTGCAGCAGCAGGAATGTGACCCATTTCATTTCTGTTTCAATCAAAGTACGGAGTGCAGGGCATCTTTGTCTTTGAGTTCAAGATGGTACTGTCTCCCACTGACAATTGTAGGTTGCACTAAGCAAATATAGTCTTTAGGTGGCCAATGGAAAGACTGTGCAGGATAGCTTGGATGCATGAAACAAATCAGGATGTCTTATTCCACTTCACTCTTGTCATGAATCATACCAATCCAACATTTCTCATCATACATGCACCCAACATAGCCTCCAGAAGGACACCAGTCTAATGTGAGAGACGTATCTGATCCATCAAGAGTGTGATTATAAGAGGGCAGGATCTCTGCTGCTGATTCAGTGGAGAATATTCAGATAGTCAATTGACTGTCTTCACTAGATACTCGGCTGACTTTGAGTTTACAATCTTCTTCCGGGATGTGACAGTAGTATTCTCGAGTACCAGATTCTCTTTTGGCCATGGAGAATCACATTCTCTGTTCAGCAACCAGAGATAGGACATCATCATTTTTGATAACTTACTGTTTATTGACACATGGCACACATTCAGTCTATGTTTAGGGTGGAAAATAAACATGAAAGGTTTGCATAAGAAAAGCAAAGCTTGCATTTTGAGGAAGAATGTAGAATAAATAAAAAATATAAAAAAAAATATCTGCACATTTCCACATGCCATTAGGGTGCTCTGAAAATGAAATCCAAAATTATTTGTTTAGATTTGAGAGGTCTGCTTTTCAAACCCTAAATACAGTTACTTTTTTGTTTATTGTTTTTTAAGAAAGCCTATATAGTTACCTGAATAAGGAAAAAAAATCAAAAAGTCTGTGTTGATTACAAATATGTGTTTCTGAGGCCTAAACATACTGTAGCTAAGCCAAACACTCAAATTAAATATTAGTTAATTTGAAGGTGCTGCTTTGCTGCTTTGACCATGCACAGTCATTGGGACCAAATGTTTTCATTTCATCATAATTAATGTACCAGCGTGGAAAGTCTGAGCCTACTCAGTGTTTTAGTTCTTGAACTACAGACTTGTGAAATTTGATGAAAAAATGAGGCCTGATACAATTAGCTTGGTGTCTCCACACTTTTCTGAGTATGAAGTGTGTGGGCCATTGGTTGATATGACATGGAATGACCCAAATAATACAACATATATTCAACATTTACAGTATATACACTGATCAGATCCAACATTAAACATGTGAGTATCAGAACTGGATATGGAGCAATGGAAAAAGGTTGCCTGGACCGATGAATATAATTTTTTTTAAGATCATGTGGATGGCACTGTGCATATGTGTCATTTAAATTGGGTAAAACACAGAAGCAGAATCCACTACAGGAAGAAGGCATCTGGCCAATGTTCTGCAGGAAAAAACTGGCTCCTCACATTCATGTGGATGTCACTTTGACATGTACCACCTACCTAAACATTGCTGCAGACCCTGTACGCCCTTCATAGCCATGGTCTTTCTGTGTGTATTATGTTTATGGTGTGAGAATACACAAATACAAGAATAATCTTGGGGAGTTACACACATCCTGCAATAACAAATATGGCACAAAGAACAGGGTGAAGAGCAAGCAGTCATCTGATTTTATAGTATCATTTCATGATAGTACATTTGCTGGAGTTGACAGGATTTTTGGGGGCAATCATGGCTCATAGTTACTTTAAAATATAGTAAACTTGTCACAGTCAGCAGGATTTGCACAGTGGAGGAATGAAGTGTGATGTGGTGGGTGGCGCAGTAAGGTGGGAGCAGAGTAGACAGTTCAGCTGACATCACCAGGAAACGTTCCACTCACAGTGTTTAGATGCAGTATCTGGTCTGCCAAGGCTGGGAGTTGATCTCTTAGTTCAAGCCAATAAGAGGCTGCTTCGGAGGGCTGCTGTAATCCAGACATTGTGGGCTCACAGCTGGCCACTGGCAGCTACCACAGTGCAAATCTGCAAACTGAGATGGCTTGTCGTATGTGCGAGTCCATATTAAAAAAAGTCTTTAAGTCAGACTAAATCTGCAAGTATGTATAACAGTTAAAGAATAAGATGTTTTTTAGAGGACTGTGTTCTTTTGTGAACTTAGAATAATACTGTTAGAGGGTTACCTCTGCTCGCTTCGTGGCTGGCACTATGCCACTTCACGTCCCTGCCACTCATATTGTGAAGAGGGGGGCTGAACGCACCCCAAGAAGACACGGTCACTCCTCCAAAACCTCCTCTTAAACGGACATACAATGGGAAACAAATAGTTTTTTTTTTTACCTCCTCTTTGCTCCTCTGTGCCGCGTGATCTGCATCTCTCATGGCACTTTGAACATTTAAAAACCTGTACAGCCGCTGTCCTACTCTTTGCCTTTTATTTTTGGCCACGTGCATGCTTAAGTGTCTTGGCACAAAGTCTCGTCTTGCGGCATGTGAGTTCTTCATATTTTAGTTTATAATTTAAAAATGGAATAAGAATCTGAAAATCTAACATCACATTAAATTTCGATAAATTCTGAAAAGAATGATACCAAACATATATATGTAGGTTTTAAAATAAGCCAGATTTAAAGCGTGACATAAAATCTTCACATAAAATCGTTGCACTTTTAGGCATTGGATTATATATACTGTATATATATACTGTATGTATATATATACTGTATGTATGTATATATATATATATATATATATATATATATATATATATATAAAGAGAGAGATTTATAGTATTTTATGTTCAATGTGATTTGTGAGTGAACTTGAATTCCGTTTTCAATAGCTCACAACTAATACAAGCAGTTCTTTTGGTATTTTAACTCCCACTTCCAGACTCCAAGAATGAAGCAGAACCATAAATAAAAATATACAGTAAATGAAATGTCTGATAGAGCTATACTTAAACCTATAAACATAAAGAAGATTCAAGTTTAAAATACAATAAGGTATAATTGGATGCATTTTTGTCAGTGAACTTGTTTCAGATGAGCAAAAGGAAAAAGATCATTTAAAATGTTGCATACATTAAACGAATTAATGGATAAATCCAAAGAAACAAAAATATTTAAAATGAAATTGCAAAACAACATATTAACATAATTTTAATTAAAAGTATGTTTTGATAAAAAGTAAGCAGTATGTTATTTTGTACAGGTTTGCTCCATATCACTTACCAAGAATGCTGCATACAATTGACACCAAGCCGGTCCCTGCTCCAATTTCAATCACATTTCTATCAGTGAGGGGGTATTTTTCCTGATTGGTTTCCAAGAAATGGCAAAGCACCATACCCTGTAAAGTAAAACAGTTTCTATCTAAGGAATATTTCTCTGCCAAAAAAAATATTTCTCAACTGCCATCTTCAAAGTTATAAAAATAAGTGATGCATGCTTGGCATGGGCATTATTAGACGAGCTTGAATAAAATGAATGTGGGCAGTGGACAAACTCAATGAATTTGTAAGAATGTAGACATTCCTGCCATGTGAAAGCCAAAGACTATGCAATTAGCCAAAGCAGAATGTTTAGAGTAGAGCTCATCAGGTCTTTGGATTGAGAGAAAGTATTTCTCCCATTTGTTTCTGTAACCAAACTGGTGCCAAAGTCATGTTCTGAACTCTTTCACTCCTACACAGGTAAAGCCAAAGGGGAAATCCTGATGTTTGGAGAGCCCTAAATCTCCATACGTAAACTCCTAGGTATATGTCCTGGAGAAATCTCTCCAGTGGTGCACACAATACAGTGTCAAAATAACACAGTAAACAGCAGATACTGTATGAGTGGTAAACTGAAACTGACTGTCAAAGAACACGGGCAGTAAATGTTTCATGTCTTAATGCCCACCTTAAAGGAATACTCCACCCAAAAAATATTCCAATTTTTTTATGTTTCTTTTATACATCACTACTTTGTAGTAATGGTTGAGAAAATATTGTAATCTAAATTTTCATGGAGAAAGGACCACAGTAAATAATATAAAAACATCGAAGAACAAATCTCATGTTACTCATATCACATAATCCACACCTCAAGTCATCCAGATGTATGCTCACAACAGGAAAACCACATGCATTTCTTGCTAAAGTACTGTGAAATAAATACTCTCCAAAAATCAGAGGAGTGCACGCAGAGGAAACGCATTCACATTGTATCCAGATTTGAAGCTAAGTCATTGTCCCCTTCATTAATTGAACAAGAGTCATGTCTTTGCATGAATAGCTCATTCCCTTCTGAACAGCAACATTTTGCTGTTGCATTTCCATGTACCTTTTCTTGGTGACCCACTTGACTATAGTAACAGGCTCTTTTTTAGAGACAAGTTACACTTTAGTATCGTTCTGTGATGGTAGCTGTACATTTTGCTCTATGTCTACTGCTATGAGTTTAATTTTGTCTTTTAAGAATCAGGAACTGCTATTAACCATCACAAAATCTTAGTTCAATAACTATTAGCACACTCTGTGAGTATCTTCCATTGTGAAATGTTATTTACAACCCTTGTTTATAGCACTGGGGCATTTTGTTAATTTATTATTCTTATAAACCAAATAAGCAGTTTTAATATAATTTATAAATCTTGGGGAGTAGCCACATATTGTCCTAGTCAGATAAGCTATGGAAGGTACAGTCCCTTCAGTCTTGAACTGAGAAAGATATATCAGGAATTAAATCAGATTTTAGAATTTTTTTATATGAATCAAGCAGTCAAGATGGAAGCCATAGAAATGATTGTAGAAATCTGGAATAAACTATTCAGTCATGTAGCGGAAGCAGACAAAGTTCTGGATAATATACTGGGATAGTTTGCTGCTAGCTAGCCAAATTATCTTGAGGAACTCAAAAATCTCCTCTTGGTCCTCTGATCTTCTATACTACCCAAACAATGCTGTCACTGAGGAACAAGGTAGGCTAAGAATATACGGCTCAAAGGTTAAAAGGATTGACCTCACATATTAGTTAAGGAGAATTAGAATAAGTTACAAAATATGCACACTAAGGAACAGAGGACACTACAAAGTGTGGGATGGGACCCAAACTGGTATGTTTTGTAAACACGTCTCTTTCCTCCTCTTGTATGCATCTATTACTGGCTCAGTGTGTCAGTGATTAATCTGTTTTGTGGCTAGAGTCTTTACATGTTATATTTTTGGAATTTGTATATACATTACGTATTTCTTGTTGTCAATTTATTTTAATGTTATGGTGGTGATATCACCTCAGCACTATTTAAATTATGCTTTTGGGCGCCTGTCTGCATTTTATATGTTGCTTGTGATTTCTCTACTTATTGTTGGTCATGTAGCAGTGTGAGCCAACTTGCATCAGCTATATAAAGATCAAGTAACACAGCTGCTGATATCCTAGTAAGGGACTGTCAGCCCTAAACTAGTGTAGCGCAAGTTTCACATTTACCGTATGTGACTTCAGCATTTGCTTAGTAATTTGGCTCTGGTGAATGATTCAAACATCTTACAAAGTTTTACTTGACTTAGACTACTCTTTTGACAATGATTCTGCCTGCTCCCTTTACTTCTGTTATATCTCCTGATCATTTTCTCAGGTTTCCAAGATTACATAGGACATGTGTCTATTCCATGATGGTCTCTATATTGTTGTTTCTGCTCCAATCGGAAACAAATGTCTTAGAGCAACTTTTTATGTCTTAAACAGAGAGAGAGAGAGAAAATGAGCCGGCATAAGTTGGACAGGTGAACTGCCATTACTGAAGGCTATAAAAACAGCTACTGTTTGCAAGCTGGATTTCACATGTATGCTCATTCTGAACTTACTGAAGGCCACACCACAGCCCCGTAACAATCCGTAGATTCCTTGATTCTGATCTCACAGTCAGCAAAGTAATAGCCTTCCCATACAACAGTCGTGAGAACAGAAGGGGTGAAACGTCTCTTCATAATTTCTATTGCCATTTCTTCATCATCATCCTCATCATCATAATCATCTTTGTTTTCTGAAACAAATAAAAAGCCAAAGATGACAAGTAAGCTCCTTTAGGGTAGGTTGTACAATATGAAAATTATTTCCTATGGAGTAAAGCTGTCAGAATTGAATTTATGGCAAACATTTTCTTCTACTTTATTTCACACAACTAGCTGTGCTACCCACCTAAGATGGGTTGAAATCTAAGTAATCAACATTAATATTTGCAGTGCACCACGCAATACATATGTCTCTGTTATATGAATCTTGGTATTAGACTTGTAAAAACAATGTTACTGCTTGCAATGCACCATCTATTAGAATGACAAATGCAATGCATTTTATTACCAAAAATATTTGTGAAGTGCCATTTTTTGGAATGACAGAGACATAGTAACTGGACAGACACACAGACATACATCTACTTATTCTTTATTTCTCAACTGAGACCCTCCACCTGCGTCCTTGACCCAATACCAACCAGGTTTTTCAAAGAAATATCAGGCGTGCTAATTGACAATATTCTGGACATAGTTAATTCGTCATTAGATACGGGGGTCTTTCCAGACTGTCTTAAGGCTGCTGTAGTTAAACCCCTTCTTAAGAAACATAATCTTGACCCCTCTGCTTTTGAAAATTTTAGACCCATCTCTAACCTGCCCATCTTAAGTAAAATTCTAGAGAAGGCAGTCATTATGCAGTTAAATGACCACCTCAATAAACATGCTATTCTTGATACATTTCAGTCAGGCTTCAGAACAAATCACAGTACAGAAACTGCACTTGTTAAAGTAGTAAATGACTTGCGGGTAAATGCAGACAGAGGCCATTTATCTGTTCTCATCCTCTTAGATCCAAGTGCTGCATTTGACACCATTGATCACAATATTCTTAGAAATCGCCTTAGTCAATGGGTGGGCCTCTCTGGCAGTGTCTTAAATCGGTTTGAATCCTACCTGGCAGGTAGAAAATTCTTTGTGAGTTGTGGGAATCAAATCTCAAAGACACATGATATTCTATATGGTGTTCCACAAGGCTCTATCCTGGGTCCGCTGCTTTTCTCAATCTACATGCTTCCGTTAGGTCAGATTATCTCAGGGCACAACGTGAGCTACCACAGCTATGCTGATGACACACAGCTGTACTTATCTATAGCACCTGATGACTCCGACTCTTTCGATACACTAACACAATGTCTTACTGGTATTTCTGAATGGATGAATAGTAATTTTCTCAAACTAAATAAAGAGAAAACTGAAATTTTAGTAATTGGCAATAATGGATTCAATGAGGTTATCAGAAATAAACTTGATGCATCAGGATTAAAAGTCAAGACAGGAGTAAAAAACTTAGGGGTGATTGTTGACTGTAATCTGAATTTTAAATCGCATATTCATCAGACCACTAGGACAGCATTTTTTCACTTAAGAAACATAGCTAAAGTTAGACCTCTTATATCATTGAAAGATGCTGAGAAATTAATTCACGCTTTTGTTTTCAGTAGACTAGATTACTGTAATGCACTCCTCTCAGGACTACCCAAAAAAGACATAAATCACTTGCAATGAGTGCAGAATGCAGCTGCTAGAATCCTAACTAGGAAAAGAAAATCCGAACACATTTCTCCAGTTTTGATGTCACTACACTGGTTATCTGTGTCATTCAGGATTGACTTTAAAATACTGCTTATGGTTTACAAAGCCTTAAATAATCTCGCTCCATCTTATATATCGGAATGCCTGACACGTTATATTCCAAATCGTAACCTTAGATCTTCAAATGAGTGTCTCCTTATAATTCCAAAAGCTAAACTTAAAAGAAGTTGTGAGGCGGCCTTCTGCTGCTATGCACCTAAAATCTGGAATAGCCTGCCAATAGGAATTCGCCAGGCAAATACAGTAGAGCACTTTAAAACACTGCTGAAAACACATTACTTTAACATGGCCTTCTCATAACTTCACTTTAACTTAATCCTGATACTCTGTATGTTCAATTCATCATAATAACTATTCATAGTGGCTCCAAAATCCGTACTGACCCCTACTCTCTCTTCTGTTTCTTTTTCCGGTTTCTTTGTGGTGGCGGCCTGCGCCACCACCACCTACTCAAAGCATCATGATGCACCAACATTTAAGAAACTGAAAGCCAGAAGTCTACGTGACCATCATCATCAGGTCCTTCAAAGAAAACCCTAAATAAAAAGAGGACTGTTTGACTTATGTTAGGTAGATTGCCCCGAGGGGACTAGGCGGTCTCTTGGTCTGGAACCCCTACAGATTTTATTTTTTTCTCCAGCCTTTGGAGTTTTTTTGTTTTTCTGTCCACCCTGGCCATCGGACCTTACTCTTATTCTATGTTAATTAATGTTGACTTATGTTTATTTTTTATTGTGTCTTATATTTCTCTATTCATTTTGTAAAGCACTTTGAGCTACATTTTTTGTATGAAAATGTGCTATATAAATAAATGTTGTTGTTGTTTAAATAAGATGGATAATTACTTATATGTTTGAAGATGTGACACATAAAATAATGCCTCCTGTCTCAAATTTGTTTTTAATTTCATTGATTCTGCATAAGCTCATTTGTTTTACTTTTACACAGCAGACTCTTGGGTTAAAGTAAATTCCAACACACACTCTATATTGCATGTGGTGAATTTTGAATTTCATTCAGTGTTTGTATGCTGTTCTTTGAGTGTTGCCCACTTTGATATTACCTGGGGCTCAGTAAATCCTAAATGGGACAATTGTTTGTGGAAAGTGAAAGGACATAAAGTCCATATAATTACATATATTCATTATTTATCCATTTTATTACCTGCTTGTCACAGCCTGAGGCTTAGAAAGATTACAAATACTGTATATACTGAGATATTTGAAAACAGATTACAAATGACATGTCTATCTTAATCACCACAGCAAGTGCAAATTGAGGAGCATGGCACTGTTATTAAATACTCCATTTATTTAATTACAATTTGGTAACCATACTTGTCAGGAGGATTTAATAAGCAAGCTACAAAACCCTGGTGTAATCTTGTTTGCTGACAAAAATAGCTTCACAAATTATTAATAGGAGCACATTGAAGGACTGATGTTGTTGAGGGAATATACAAAGTATAAATTATCTAAGTGTATAAAGTATAAACTTTAAAACAGAAGATACAGAACAACAAAGCACTGATTGGTACAAAATTGCTGTTATGAAATGGAAAAGTACATTATTCCGGTGACTTCAAGATTTTGGCAAATTGTACTCAGAAATACAAGCTTAATTATGACATTTAATTTGTCTCTCTCTCTCTCTCTGCATAAACCACAGTGTACACTGAACTTTAACAGATTTATTTTAAGCAACAGGGACATATTTATTGAGCATTGCCATCCTGATAAACTATCTTCATGTACAGTATGTAAATATTTTTACCTATGTCATTCTGTGGGTAACCGGAGTCTTCAACCATACATTACAATTGTCTTTGTCTTGTCTTTTAAAACAGATGTGCCTGCAGCCATGTTCAAGACGTATACACCAAGAGTGATTTTCCTGCTACATGGAATGTAAATTATAGAGCTGGATGAATTCAATTAGCAATTTCTAGTTTTCATTGTTTTTCCAATTATACTCTGCATAATATATAAAATGGAGGAGAATACAATGTACGCAGAGAGAAGGAATGAACATAGAAACTAACACAATGACACTAAATAAAAACCTTTCTTTTTCCTTCCCCATTTTGGCCAGATTTCCAAGTTTGTCCACTATAAAGTTATAATAACGTTAAGCTCTTTCACCTCTCTCACATGTGTACTGGGATTAGCCTTTTTAACTTTACATTTTGGGGCCAATAAGACATTTGTTAGATTTAAGCTCACATTACTCTTTCTTTGGATGGCAAAATACATACTTCTGTCAGTTCTCAATCCCAGATAACAGCTATTTGCAATTTGAATGGCACAGCATTCTCAAAACGTAATGGGGTCCAACAATCAATACATAGGGACTTTCTTACCTCTTGCAAAAAAAACAGATTAAACCAACAAAAAAAGATACTTAACCACTAATACTGACCAAAGAATTTCACTAAAGCAATGAATCTGCGGTGTTCTTGTTCAGCTAATGTTTTCTTGGAAATCCATAATGTGGCTGGCTTAGACAAATGTTTTTCCCAGTGCCCCATGATGCTTTGCAAGGCCAGTTTGAGAGAGCTGGATCACAGTGTTGGATGGGACAACCCAAGTATATAACATTGATTCCGGTGGAGGGAAAATTAGTGAAAAACTTACAAGTAAAGTACATTTAAACAGAAAACATGTATGCAGAAGAAAACCAGAAGTGTGTCAGGGTTTTTGTGTCTTATAGGTAATGTCTTTTTGTATGGACTTGTATGTGACCTGTGTGGAATATGTCAGCCTACCCATTTGGCAGTATTACCCAGAGTCCTGTGCAGCCGAAGAAAGCAGAATGGAGTGAAAAATCCACATGCTTTAGCATTTTGCTTATTTGGTATTAGCAGCAGTGAATGAGCAAAAGTACTGAGGAAAAAAAAAACTCTTATTTTAAGTTTGAAAGAGATGAATACCAGCTATCCAATCTGTGTGTTTTTGGGGGTGCACAGTGACATCATGCTTCCTGTCCGGAATAACATTTACAGTTCTGATATTTAACTCTATTAATTTTATCTCAGGGAGGCACACTGGTTAGCATGGCTGCCTCACAGTGCAAGTCACACTTTTGCCCACTATAATCATTCCAGCATACAGTTATGCTTGAAAGTTTGTGAACCCTTTTGAATTTTCTATATTTCTGCATAAATATGATCTAAAACATCATCAGATTTTCACTCAAGTCCTAAAAGTAGATAAAGAGAAACCAGTTTAACAAATGAGACAAAAATATTATACTTGATCATTTATTTATTAAGGAAAATGATCGAATATTACATATTTGTGAGTGGCAAAAGTATGTGAACCTCTAGGATTAGCAGTTAGTTTGAAGGTGAAATTAGAGTCAGGTGTTTTCAATCAATGGGATGACAATCAGGTGTGAGAGGACACCCTGTGTTATTTAAAGAACAGGGATCTATCAAAGTCTGCTGTTCACAACACATGTTTGTGAAAGTGTATCATGGCACGAACAAAGGCCATTTCTGAGGACCTCAGAAAAAGAGTTGTTGATGCTCATCAGGCTGGAAAAGGTTACAAAACCATCTCTAAAGAGTTTGGACTCCACCAATCCACAGTCAGACAGATTGTGTACAAATGGAGGAAATTCAAGATCATTGTTACCCTCCCCAGGAGTGGTCGACCAACAAAGATCACTCCAAGAGCAAGGTGTGTAATAGTTGGTGAGGTCACAAAGGACCCCAGGGTAACTTCTAAGCAACTCAAGGCCTCTCTTACATTGGCTAATGTTCATGTTCATGAGTCCACCATCAGGAGAACACTGAACAACAATGGTGTGCATGGCAGGGTTGCAAGGAGAAAGCCACTGCTCTCCAAAAAAAACATTGCTGCTCGTCTGCAGTTTGCTAAAGATCACATGGACAAACCAGAAGGCTATTGGAAGAATGTTATGTGGACGGATGAGACCAAAATAGAACTTTTTGGTTTAAATGAAAAGCGTTATGTTTGGAGAAAGGAAAACACTGCATTCCAGCATAAGAACCTTATCCCATCTGTGAAAAATGGTGGTGGTAGTATCATGGTTTGGGCCTGTTTTGCTGCATCTGGGCCAGGATGGCTTGCCTTAATTGATGGAACAATGAATTCTGAATTATATAAGAGAATTCTAAAGGAAAATGTCGGGACATCTGTCCATGAACTGAATCTCAAGAGAAGGTGGGTCATGCAGCAAGACAACAACCCTAAGCACATAAGTCGTTCTAACAAAGACTGGTTAAAAGAAGAATAAAGTTAATGTTTTGGAATGGCCAAGTCAAAGTCCTGACCTTAATCCTATCGAAATGTTGTGGAAGGACCTGAAGCGAGCAGTTAATGTGAGGAAACCCACCAACATCCCAGAGTTGAAGCTGTTCTGTACGGAGGAATGGGCTAAAATTCCTCCAAGCCGGTGTGCAGGAATGATCAAAAGTTACCGGAAACGTTTAGTTGCAGTTATTGCTGCAAATGGGAGGTCACACCAGATACTGAAAGCAATGGTTCACATACTTTTGCCACTCACAAATATGTAATATTCTATCATTTTCCTTAATAAATAAATGATCAAGTATAATATTTTCGTCTCATTTGTTTAACTGGTTTCTCTTTATCTACTTTCAGGACTTGAGTGAAAATCTGATGATGTTTTAGGTCATATTTATGCAGAAATATAGAAAATTCTAAAGGGTTCACAAACTTTCAAGCACCACTGTAGGTGGCACATTTTTCACTAGCCATCAGGGACACTTAAAAGACCACTGCACCATTAAAATCCACTCAAAAACTAGTTTAGTTTCTCTTTCCCCATTGGGGAAAAATATTTTTGTTGAGTTGGGCAAAATTTCTGAAGACTTCCATAATTTGCTTAACTAGAGGCGAAGCAAATTCAGTGGGGTTAGCTGGTTACAGTTAACCATTTTAAAAACATGTGCACAACCCATTAAATTAAAGCAGCCTGAGAAATGTAAGATGTACAAGAAGACAGACCCAATTTAGCCTGAGTTTCTCCAAGTCATCTAACTGGATTGTATTAGATCATACATAGATGAAATCATATTTAAAAAATCCCTGTCTTAAACTGAAGACACTGAACTTGTACATAGTTCATTGTGTTTCAATTCAATTTTACCTTTTCCTTGGGACTGCAGAACCAGACGCCTACTCACAAACCACAAGAAAGCCCAGAAACAGGTTAAGTGTAACAATTGTCTTTGGCTGAACCCTGTGTCCTGAGATATAATAATGTATAATAGCTGCAGAAACATTCAGTGACCATATTAATTACTTGAATTATTTTTTAATTTCAGGAAATGTATCTTAATAAGATGCAAAGGTTATGTTTTTTCAGAACTTAGGTAAAAAATGAACAGATTCTAGTGAAAGGTTAAATTAACCTGAGACTTCCATTTGGAACCTTCTCTTGTATATTGAATCAAACTGGAACTTGATTATTATCAAACCAAAAGGTACTAAGAACGTATTTTTAGTTCACTTCAGGGTCTCCCAGAGTTGTCTTGGAGGGATCCTGAAGAAAGTTAATGTTAATCTGTAATCAGGGGTCTTCTTTAGGAAATGTAGTTGGCTTTACACACTGCCAAAATTTACGGTTCCACTGTGAACCAAAAGTCGCATATGCCAGAGGTTACATACAGCAGGAAAAAAAATCTTGAAAAATGCTGGTCTAGTTGCCAGTTCTAGGATGAGATTAATGCAAATTACTGCAGGCATTAAAGGATTTAGGAGTCATGCTTCATATACAGTTTCTACTTCTGTAATCCGTTTAGTACAAAATGAATTTTTAGCAATAGCTTTGTCTTTAAAATAACTATGGCTGCCTCATACATGTCAGATGCGCACCTGACTGGTCTGAAAGTATGACAACATCTCTAGTGTACATTAGGTAGAAATAATTAATTTCTCTCCTTTGAAGATGAGAGTATTTATCAAGTCAAGTCATGTATGTGATTCCAGTATTCAAACATGATCTGATAGCATTTTCTCCTTTCCTTGGGCTCCCTTAGACATGGTTTCATTTTGTTTTGTGAGCTGTGTGGCCTCTGTTCAGATTTCTTTCAGCATGCAGTACTAGCTTTGGAACCATCAAAGAATGTATTTTTAAATTGCCTGAATGTACAGCTTTTCTGTGTTGAATGTTAGAAAAAGTAATTGCTTTGCTGCATTCAGTGGCTTAATCTTTCAAAAGTGGGTCTTCATTTTTTCAGAATTATTTACACCTTCTGCCATATTTCATGGCAAAGGTAAACACTCATCGCCAGCAGATTTCCAATTATTAAGGACAGGGCATAACACATTTACAAGCTGACAGTTAGAATGTGCTGCATTTCAACACATTCTGAACAGTATGCAAGAAGCAATGCACAATGGCTGCCAAGTGTTGTGGGAGCCGTGACAGACCAGGGTACACATTCCTTACGTAACAGGGGCAGAAGAGAATTTACATTTACAAGGCAGCAACAATGCCAAACTATGAAACACTGCATTTGCTGCATGAATAATACACCATGAGAAGATTTTTTTTTCTCTTTAGTGTTCTTTATATGCCACCTTCACTGGGAAAACAAAAGATAAGTACTTTAATTGGAACCTTTTTGCTCAGAACAATAACTTACACCACAAAGTATTTTTAATAGAACTAGGGGGCTCCACTCCCTGATTGTTTCGCTCGCCAACCCCTGTGTTTGGTTAATCAAATATACAATTTTAAAAGCTTTTTTTTTCTTTGAAATTGTTTCAATTTCATTATTTGCACTTTAACTTGAAAGCTTCAGTAAAACAATATTTGGAATTACCTTTTCTTCAAGATCGCATTGAATTTTGATTCCGTTTTTGGAGATGCATTGTGACAACGCAACATATAACTGCCCATGAGTGAATATTGTTTCTTTTTCTCTAATAAATAATCCAACTTTTTCTAATGTTTGTCCCTGTGATTTGTTAATTGTCATAGCAAAAGCTATTCTCACGGTAAACTGTAAACATTTTAATACGAATGGCATATCATGATCTCCTTTGGTGTCTAATGTTATTTGCGGAATATATACATTACCTTTCTTGTCGCCTGTTAAAATTTGCATTGCTTCCCCGTGATCATAAATATACACCTGACCAAATTGTGTTTTCTTTTAAATTAAACTTGTCGTAGCTTTAATTGTTGCGGGACCACAGATTCTTATAGCGTATGGTCCATTATTGTGTAAATCTATGTTTTGTACATTAAATGATGCAAAGGAGAAAAGATTATTGTAAACTTGTATATTTTGCCTGTAGTGTTTGTGGATTATGCGGTGCACTGACGCCCTGCCCTGGGTTTGTTTCTGACTTGCGCCCTGTGCTGGCTGGGATTGGCTCTAGCAGACCCCCCGTGACCCTGTATACCGATATAGCGGGTTGGGAAATGACTGACTGTTTGTGGATATTACTTTCCCCAAACATCAAATCTTTTAATTCTCTTGGTTACACCTCCTGATTGTGTAGAAACACTACTTTTCCCTGATGGCAACACGAATTAGACGATCTACAGGTCTCTGACTTAAACTATAAAACCTTACAATATTTCCATACTTCTGACATATCACCTGTGTCATGTATTCAATCTCTATTCGTCTTTCCATTATTACACCGAGTAATTATTTTTTAGTCTCTTTTTTTCCACATCTTCACGCCCCCCCAGGGGGGCCTGCCCCACAGGTTGAGAACCACTGCTGTAGCAACCTCCGCGTTTGGCATGAAAGAGAAAAAAACCAGACTGACATAGTAAAATCTTGCAAATGTTTTACTTGAACAACCGGCGACTTTGTAATCCCAAACACAACCTTCTAGCACCCTCTCCAACCCCCTCCCCCCCTTACCGCATCAATCAATACCCCACTGTCAGTCTTCCGTGCTGTACTCCGCCCTCCCTCAATTGGACCTAACAGTCACTTAAAAATAAAGGTTTCAACCTGGCTGGTTGAAATACTTTCTAATTTTACTACTTTCATATTCTGTACCTTTCTCTGCATGTGTATCGCGGCATGGTTTATTTGAGCCTTTCGAATTCCACTGCTTTCATAATCTCTTATCTGCATTTTTTTCTCTCCAACGCTTTTCTCTGCGCTCCTCTTTCATCTTTGCTTACTCGTTGGCATTTCATGTAGAACGTATTGTCCTTATATGCTTTAAATGAGCTGAGAGCACAGGATCTGTGTGTGCTACGTTACTTTACACGACTGAGTGTATTGCTGCCCAAGGTCTTATTTGATATTGGTTGTAAGTAGGGTGTGTCTTGCAAGAATCTCATGTTCCACGTCCCCGCGAGACGGTCCTGGGACAATCTCTTGGCACCAAGTCTCATGTTTATGGTTCCCACAAGACGCTCCGTGGCCAATCTCTTTCGTCTCGCGGTTCTTTTAAGTGTCTTCCGAGAACTTCCAAGAAGATCACATCTCGTCTCCCAGGTTTTCCTTTCTAAGATTTTCTTTTATAATAGAGAGATTTCTTCAAATAAACTGGATATTATCTATGTGAGAATATAGTGCAATAATTACTTAAATTCAATAGAGCACAGCACTATATATATCCTGTGAACAAGTGCAATTTGGTTTAAACAAAGGAGAATTTTAGTTAGATGACCAGGGGATGACAGAACAAATACAACTGCTTAAGGAAAAGGATGGTCAGAGAAGTGGCGTTGGTTGTATCAAAAGACCAAAAAGTTAGCAACAAAACTAAAATGGAAATATAGTCAAGCGACAAAAGTGAGAGGTCCTAACAGCATCATTCAAGGGAAATACATGGAAATTGTGCAGAGCTACAAGTACCTGGAGGATTATATAAAGAACAAAATAGACTAGCCTGAGATCACAGTGGCACTGTACAAGAAGGGCCAGAGCAGAATGTGCTTGCTAAGGAGCCTCAGGTCTTTTGATGTGTGCAGCAAACTTCTGCAAATATTTTACGAGTCATACTAGCCAGTGTATTGTTCTACACCCTGGTCTCACGGGGTAGCAACATGTATTCAAAAGAGGTGCAATGCTTGAACAATCTTATCATTGCGAACCCTGCATACACTGGAAGCTATTATGGAAAAGAGGATAGTGGCAAATTCGAATGCCATCATTAAATGTCCCCTCCACGAGGCGCTCTCTCGGAGCACTTTTTGCCACAGGCTCATTCTACCACAGTGTGCTAAGAAGCACCTCTGGGGGTCTTCCTGCCCACTACTATCAGGCAATTCAATGTTTCCACCCAATGTACTTGTTAAGTTTATTTTTTATTCATTTCTTTAATTATTTATCGGTTGATTGATTAGATGTATTATCTATTCTGTGAGTCTGTATTCTTGATTTTTATGTTTCTGCTGCTGTATGCTTTTGAATTTCCCCATGGGAGTTATCTAATCTAATCTAAAGACACTTTTGCCTAACTAGAAATAGTATTCAAAATTCTTCACAACCAGTTTGAATTCCAACACCAATGTCAACTCGAGGATGCATCACATTCACTGCAGAATAGCAATCAATAAGCCAATATCCAACAGCCATTGTTTAGTTTAAATCAAAGTCATTTAAAAAAGATGTAACATAAGTAAAAATAAAGTTAAAAAAAAAGTAGTCCTTAATTTAAAATGTTTCACTCATAGCATTTTGTATCATTCAACTTGATATCAAAAGTGTATATCTCAAAATCCCATTGCATACTGCAATATTTATTATCAAATAAAACATGTCTCTCTATTATAATAAAAAAAAATCCTGGAACAAAACAAGACTTTTTAGCCTGGGATGAGACGTGACTTTTTCAGAGAGATACTTTCATGTCCCACAAGATGAGACTTTGCCAAGAGATTTAACCACGGCTGTGACCAGAAATAAAAGGCAAAGAGTAGATGACAAAGTAGAAGAATTCAAAAATGTTGGCACGATACACATGCAGAGCAGGTTAGAGATAATGAAAGTACTAAAATTCGAAAGTCTCAAAAAATGATAGTAATTAGCACAAACAAATGGAAATTGTTACTCGGTGAAATAACAGAACAGCAAATAGAGATTGAATATATTGTTCAGATTTAAACTTTAAGTCAGAGACTTGTACATCGTCTAATTCATGTTGCCATCATGGAAAAGAAGTGTTTCTTCCCAATGAAGAGGCATATCTGCCAAAATTAAAAGATTTGTTGTTTGGTGAAAGCGAAGTCCACATATGCGAGTGGCAGAGATGCAAAGTGGTTGGTGCGTAGCACAGGCCGGGGGGGTTGGCAAGTAAAGCCAGCAGGGGGCGAAGGCCCCTAATCCATCACAAAACTGAAACGTCTTCTGCAAGCAATTTAATGTACTGATGAATATTCCAAATATTTTTTCATGAGATGGTTCATTTGGCTGCAAATGCTTAATTTTCAGTTATAAATGATCTTATTCATTTTATCTATTATTTTCAAATCAAAGCAATAATTAGTTCTAATTTGATCCTGTAAACATAATCCTCTCATTTAAAACCATTTAGGCAGTCAAACACAACTATACCTGTGGCTAACATTAACTGAGTTAAAACAAAAAAATGTATGCTTGCTTGCTGTGAAAACCACTTATTGCAATCTGCAAAAAATTGATGATTAAATTATTGGTACACAGACTGTATTTATACATGCCATTTTATGCAGTTTGTACAAGTAAAATTGCTATAAACTACGTCTTTTGAATACATGTAAATTCTCATTAAAACCTACATCAGCAGTACAGGTGGCTTTTAAAATAATCTGCTTAGTTTTAACCAAAATTAAATAAACAAATGCAATATTTATAAGAAACTGGTGAATTATGCAGTATATGCACAACATTTAACAGATTGTGTGTCAGAGAAATAATAAGATAAAAGCTGCAGCTCGGATTACAAACTATTGGAACCACAATAACTTAGTTGTTCCTACTTAGCCTTGCTCTGCTCCATACTTGTTTGCCAACTTTTCAAAGATTATCATTTAGAAATGCAAGATGTCTTATTTTTGGGTGAAAAAAGAAAATGTTTTGCAAAAGGCACCTTTCAAAGAAATATCAGACGTGCTAATTGACAATATTCTTGACATAGTAAATTCGTCATTAGATATGAGAGTCTTCCCAGACTGTCTTAAGACTGCTGTAGTTAAACCCCTACTTAAGAAACATAATCTTGACCCCTCGGCTCTTGAAAATTTTAGACCCATCTCTAACCTGCCTTTCTTAAGTAAAGTTCTGGAGAAGGCAGTCATTATGCAGTTAAATGACCACCTCAATAAACACGCTATTCTTGATAAATTTCAGTTGGGTTTTAGAACAAATCACAGCACAGAAACTGCACTCGTTAAAGTAGTAAATGACTTGCGGGTAAATGCAGACAGAGGCCATTTATCTGTTCTCATCCTCTTAGATCTGAGTGCTGCATTTGACACCATTGATCACAACATTCTTAGAAATCGCCTTAGTCAATGGGTGGGCCTCTCTGGCAGTGTCTTAAATTGGTTTGAAACCTACCTGACAGGGAGAAAATTCTTTGTTAGTTGTGGTAATTACAACTCGAAGACACATGATATCCGATATGGTGTTCCACAAGGCTCTATCCTGGGTCCGCTGCTCTTCTCAATCTACATGCTTCCGTTAGGTCAGATTATCTCAGGGCACAACGTGAGCTACCACAGCTATGCTGATGACACACAGCTGTACTTATCAATAGCTCCTGATGACCCTGATTCTATTGATTCACTAACAGAATGTCTGACTTGTATCTCAGAATGGATGAATAGTAATTTTCTCAAGTTAAATAAAGAGAAAACTGAAATCTTAGTGATTGGCAATAATGGATTCAATGAGGCTATTAGAAATAAACTGGATACATTAGGATTAAAGGTCAAGACGGAGGTAAAAAGCTTAGGGGTGATTGTTGACTGTAATCTGAATTTTAAATCACATATTAATCGGATCACTAGGACAGCATTTTTTCACTTAAGAAACATAAGTAAAGTTAGACCGCTTATATCGCTGAAAGATGCTGAGAAATTAGTTCACGCGTTTGTTTTCAGTCTACTAGATTACTGTAACGCACTCCTCTCAGGACTACCCAAAAAAGACATAAATCACTTGCAACAAGTGCAGAATGCAGCTGCTAGAATCCTAACTAGGAAAAGAAAATCAGAACACATTTCTCCAGTTTTGATGTCACTGCACTGGTTGCCTGTGTCATTCAGGATTGACCTTAAAATTCTGCTTATGGTTTATAAAGCCTTAAATAATCTCGCCCCATCTTATATATCGGAATGTCTGACACCTTATATTCCAAATCATAACCTCAGATCCTCAAATGAGTGTCTCCTTAGAATTCCAAGAACAAAACTTAAAAGAAGTGGTGAGGCGGCCTTCTGCTGCTATGCACCTAAAATCTGGAATAGCCTGCCAATAGGAATTCGCCAGGCTGATACAGTAGAGCACTTTAAAAAACTGCTGAAAACACATTACTTTAACATGGCTTTCTCATAATGTCACTGAAATCAAAATCCTGATACTCTACATCTCCAACTCATTATAATAACTATTCATGGTGGCTCTAAAATCTGTACTAACCCCTACTCTCTCTTGCGCCACCACCATCTACTCTAAGCACTGTGATGTTCCAACAATGATGGATAGATTAAAAGCCAGAAGTCTGTATGACCATTAACATCAAGTGACTCCGTGACAATCCTAGAGGACTATTTCATTTATGTTAGGTAGAATGCCCAGAGGGGACTGGGTGGTCCCGTGGCCTGGAACCCTTGCAGATTTTTTTTTTTTCTCCAGCTGTCTGGAGTTTTTTTTTCTGTTTTTCTGTCCACCTTGGCCATCGGACTTTAATCTCTTTCTATTTAACTAATGTTGTCTTATTTTAATTTCTTATTTTGTCTTTTATTCTTTCTTTTCTTCAGTATGTAAAGCACTTTGAACTACTTTTTGTATGAAAATGTGCTATATAAATAAATGTTGTTGTTGTTGTAATGACAGAAATTGCACTCTGCTCAGGTGTGCTACAGGATGAAAAAATGGTGGTCTAAACATCACATATTACATCAGTGGCTCCTGAATTGCATGCAGCGTAGGCCAAATTTGATTGGAAATTTACAAAAATATGTGAACAACATCAAAGCCAGTATATCTAAAGAAATGAATTACAACAATTTTTCAAGTTAAGACCTAGCATGATTCTTGGGAATGTACTTATGCTTTAGACAAAAGATTGTATCTTACTACATATGCAAGACACCCTAACATTAATACAAGTAAATTAATCATAAAAGAGTCTGATAAATGAAGTCTATGCTTAAGTTAATTTGAAAGAAACACAGATAATTGATTGTCTGTTTATCTATTTTATAAGGTTAGCAATTGATAAATGCTGAGAAACTGGACCGATTATAAAATAAATACTTCATTCAATGCAAGAAGCTGTTAAAACAGATGCCCACTAGCCCCACTAATGTACTGCACACTTAATGATCACTTCCCAGTTAGCAAATGGATGCATTTTCCTTAAGCAATGAAGCAGTACTGAAAACATGATGTACATGGAACATAGGGTGAAATCCAGACTGTAATTTGTCATTTTCTTTTCCGTGGTATTCCTGTACTAGAGATCATTAGGTCCCTGCATGTTTGGTTGACATTCTGTCAGATACCACTATCTTAGGGACTCCAATACTGTCTCATAAAGCTGTTTGTTCTTTATCCTATAATACAGAAATCCCATTATGCAATTCTTGGCAAACACTCATGCAGCCTTGTGGCTATGACTCCAGGTTTGCTTGAGCAGTTTGACACATTTTAATGTGCAACCTAGACTGAAATCCTTTGCCTAACTGACATGAAATGCGTTAAGAAAATCATACAAAGAGAAGAATTTTTGACAGTGAAGTTCGTTCTAAGAAGACTGACATCAAATGCAAGAAAACCTGAAGAAAGTTCACTAGTTATTTTAAAATGGCAGTGTCTTAGACGTAATCAGTTTTACCAGCTACTTTTTATAGCAGAAAACACACACAGACTAATCCCAAAGGTCACCCTGTTGCTAGTAAGCATTCGGGATTGTCTGGACAGGAACAGTGGTTACCTTGTGCTGATGAAAGCTTCCATGAGGATGTCATCCCAGCTATCAGTGATGTTTTGCTTTGATTATCTACAGTGAGAAAGCAAACAAAAATCAGCCGTTACAATGAAATGGAGTAAGTAAGACAGTTTTAGTCTGAAAAGCCAATAGCAAAGTAAGTGAAGGCAAATAATGAATCCAAAGTGAATGCATTGAAAACAATATAGAATGGAGATCACAAGGCCCCATCCAACTTTATTCACAGTTAACTTTTTATTTATCCACAATCCTCATTGTGAAGAAATATTTTCTAATATCTTGAACCCCAGTAGATGTTTAGATATCCTAATGAACCTTTTGGGTGTTAAGAACTGGAAAACCACAGTGTTCTCATTTTTTTCTGTTTGTAGGACTTGATGTTTACAAGCTTCATCTTTATGTGTGTGTTTTTATTTAACATGTTTGTTTGAAAAAAGATTAAACTTTTTCTGTTTTTTCTTAAATGGCATGATGCTGCCATTTTATAATTTTAATGGTTCATTGGTAACTAAGATACATTCTTTGGTTGCTAGAGACCATCACAACACCTTGCTTATAAAGTCCAGAGTTGCGCCATTAGTCTTTTGTCCAAGGTTACGGATTTGAAATGTAAACCAATATTGGTTGAGTAATTTTGGTTCCGATTATCTGGTAATGTCTCATAACTTTCCATGCCTCAATTCGATTCTCAGTCTTAGTGATCTGGTTCCAGTTGAATTATTATCTTTTTAATGACTCCTGGCAAGTCTTGTTTGTCTACAATAAAGGCTTAAGCCCTCTGGTTTTAACAATCCGCAGTCTATATAGAGACCTGTGTGTTACAGTTTCTGTCCTCGAAAAACGGTCACATCTCCTTTTGTCAGAAGGCTATTCGAAAAGAGTAGATGGAAATTTAAAGGCAGATGGAGAACACTGAGCCACGTTGAGTACTCACGCCTGGCATAATATTTGGCACCGTACTCTGCCCTTAAAGTGTGTTTAACTGGCTTGCTAATTTCTGTATGCTATTTGCCTCAAATCAATAGATAAGTCATTGGTTTTAAAGGGAAAAAAGAGTTAGGCAATAGTAACTGGACCTAAAACCAGAGAGATCATTGGCTAAATAAATATCTGCAGTCTTCCTGGTGATGACCAATGAGAGAGTGTGCTGCAGGAAAGGCCTTAAATATGGTTTAAAGCTGAAAAAGATCATTTAGAGCACACATAAAAATTGAAAAGGGCAGTAAAGTGTTTCATTGTTTTACATTGTAACTTCAGGGACCCAAATTTAATATGAGTGGGTTTTCTACAGCTACTCCAGCATTTTCCTATATCCCACTATCTGTGGTTATGGGTATGTCAATAAATGTGTTTTATGCCACTCTGATGTATCATTAGGGAGAGGTCCCTGCTATGAGAGTACAGTAATGCTGCTAGGACAGGCCCCAGATTCCCATTATCCTTTAAAGAAATAAGTTGAAAAGGCGTACTTGCATAGACAAATGAACTTATCTTTATGCAGTTTATGTCACAACTCCTATTGATTAGACTGGTTAATTTCACAGGTCAAATCATATTAAATTAAAGAAGATACAATTTGCCTTTTAAAATCAGTTGGAGAATTGATGTTTACAAAATCCAATTTTATTTTTTTTAATATTAGGAAAGAGTAGCCACTTTTTTTCTAGAGGTGGCTGCTTTTGCTCTTAACCTATGCTGTGCTGAAAAACTTACAATAACCAGCGATTTATCTGCTTTGTAGGAATGAATACATTTAGAAAACTAAGCAGCTCATCTATGCACTAAACAGTGTCTTAATCGCTTTTTAGCTTTCATTTGAAACTGAAAGAGTCCCTTAAGCAACTGATGGGTCTTGGTTTATTTATAAAATGTTACTTGAGATACAGTGATAGGAAAGTGCTCATTCAACATTACCAAATGAACATTTCTAAACCTGATTTGAACATGCCTGCTTTCAGTTTGTCTTACATTCTCTGCTAATAAATTAACATACCTGAAGATATGCTGAACTGTTTATTACTTTTTCCCCGTTCTGCGATGGTTCTCACTGCAGTGCCTTGATTGCTGTCCACACAGGTTTAACGGTTGTGCCAACCCAGAAATGCATGACTTAAGTTAACAGATCTTGACAGCTGCACTGTGACACATCTAGGCCACGCTGCAATATATTTACAGCTTGGACAGATCATAAAATGTAACTGAAAGACAACACATAAGAAGAACATTTAGACAATTACACCATCGTTCCAGAGGCTGGAATTTCACACATTAGAAGAGGATTAATTAAAGTTCCATTCATTGCATCATAGTTCTGGAGTCTACTCCAGTAAAAAAATATATATATAAACAAGGCCTGAAATGTTGTTTTATTATTTTATATGAAAAAAGTGGCTTGAACAGATTGGTAGTGCATCAATTAGATACCAAATGCGTTCCTCGTGACTTAGTTTACTTCTACATAGAGTACACAGAGATTGAACATTTCACTTTCTTAAATGCCTTTTTTCTTGTAATTTTTAAAATACACAGCTTGAAGTAGTAGTGGCAGAGTGAAGTAGTGGTTAGCCCTGCTCTCCATTAGCTCGAGTTCGGAGTTACATCACAGCCAGCTCACTACCAGTGTGAGGTTTACATGTTCTCCACACGCCTCTCACATTCTACAGATGTGTTTTAAATTGGTGACTACAAGTGATTATGAGAGTGTGTGTAGGTCTGTGTCTGTCCAGTGATGAAGTAGCATCCAGCCTAGCACTGGTTCCTGCTTTACGCTCAGTATCCTGGGATAGTTTCACCTCCCCTTGACACACACTGGAAAAAGCAGGTTCAGACAATGGATGAAAAGTGTGAAGTTGTGCTGTTCTTTTTAAAAATTACTTTAATTATTAATACTGTAAATTAAATATAGAAGTACATTTCAGTATAATTATGCTCCTACCAACATACAAGGTCTAGTTCACCCTACCTGCTCATGAGGACTGATTGAAAGCAGAAGGAAAGCCACTGGTGAAAAGATGAAAAACTTAGAGATGCCTCAGGCATGTTCTTCTCTGCTATACGGAGGGGATTAGAAGTGTCTAGAAAAAAATGACACACTACAGAAGGGAGACAGAAGCTGCAGGGAGGCTGTGCAGCACAGAACAGTAAAGACCAAGAATCAGAGTGCTGCTTCTTCCAGTTACATGATGAAGGAGCACTTTAATGGAGGAGAAGGAAGAGTAAATGTCAGTTCAGTTCCAGCTGTCAAAAGGAAAGAAAACTTTGTCGGGCAAGTATAAAATAAGAGACTGCTTTTTTGTTGATCAAAGAAACTTGGAAATGAGCTTGAGCTAAAAAGATGACTTAAATGTCCTCTGTGGGCACATTTAAGGAGGACTCATCTCTTGTAACTGATCGAGATAAACCCTTTAATATGCCTGTCAGCATCCCTGATATTTACGATTAAAATTTCATTGAAAGACTTTGTGTTTTAGTTGGTGAAAAACCCCACCTGGTCCCTAGAATTATTAAATGCACAGATATACACACAACAATGTAACATCAAATACACTTTGCAGTAGAAAAAGATGCTCCCAGAAGCAGCAGTCTGATTTGTGTGAAAATGGGCAAGAATCAGCACGTCCTAGTAAGTAAATGGATTGGTTTGCACATATATTATCATACCCATACCATTTTTATTTGTTGAGCGCTTAAAAACACAGCATTACAACTGACCGAAGCGCTGTACAGTTAAAAAGAAGCAAGACTAAAACAAAATATTTAACACAAACATTAAGAGAGAAATTAAAACAGAGATACTAAAAACAGGCCAGAGGACCCAATAAAATAGGGAAATAGGAAGAAACAAGTGGAAATGAGACAGGTTAAGAAGTAAAAGCCAATGTGAAGAAGTGTGTTTTTAGGCATAATTTAAATGAGGCAACTGAGGTGGCTTTTCTAACCACTAAAGGTAGGGAGTTCCAGAGCCTGGGTGCACAGACGGAAAAAGCCCTTTCACCACGAGCTTTAAAACGTGCCTTGGGAACGGTTAGGAGCAACTGATCTGCGGATCTAAGAACACGAAGAGGATTGTGACGATGAAGCAAGACACTCAAATAGGCGGGGGCTAGACCGTTTAATGCCTTATAGGTTAGGAGGAGTATCTTAAAATCGATTCTGAATCTAACCGGTAGCCAGTGTAGGGTTTTTAAAATTGGTGTAATGTGTTGGCTTCTGCTGCTTCCACTTAGAAGCCTTGCAGCCGCATTTTGAGCCAGTTGGAGTCTAAAAAGAGTGGCTTTACTGATACCATATAGGCAGGAATTAAGAGTAGTCGAGCTGGGACGTAATGAATGCATGGATTACTGATTCCAGGAGGTGGTTAGACAGAAGAGGCTTGAGTTTGGCGATTCGCCTAAGATGGAAAAAGCAGGATTTTACTGTGCTGTTGACTTGAGCATCCATTTTCAGGACCGTATCCATTTTGATTCCAAGATTGGAAACAGACGAAGTTACTGGAATGGGAAGAGAGTCGAGGCCAAGGGGTGGGGTCTGTTTGCAGTCGGGACTAAAAACAATGACCTCGATTTTTAAATCGTTCAGGTGAAGGAAGTTTACAGCCAGCCAGTCCTTAATGTCAGATAGACAGTCGAAGAGAGGTTTGGTGGAGTCAGTTGGCTTGAGGGAGAAATAAATTTGGCAGTCGTCAGCATATAGGTGATATGAAATTGCAAGTTTTCTAAAAATTGCACCTAAAGGCAGGATATGAATTGAAAAAAGTAGTGGCCCTAAAATGGAACCCTGAGGGACCCCACATGGGAGTGGGACTGATTCAGATGAAAAATCGTCTAGCATGACTCTAAGAGTTCTGTTGCAGAAATATGACCTGAACCATTCGAGGACTAAGCCAGATACACCAGCCCAGGATTCGAATCGGTAAATCATGATGTCGTGGTCGATTGTGTCGAAGGCAGCAGATAAGTCGAGAAGAACCATAATCACGTGGAGTCCTGAGTCCAATGCTAAAAGGACGTCATTTAGGACACGTAAATGCACGGTTTCTGTGCTGTGTTTGGGCCTAAAGCCTGACTGAAAAAGGTCCATTACCTGATGGTCCTGTAGGTGATGAGTTAATTGCTCATAAACTACTTTTTCGAGTATTTTTGACAAGAAAGGTAGTTTGGAGATTGGACGAAGATTAGAGAGAACGGCAGGGTCAAGATCAGGTTTTTTCAAGATTGGATGTACAACTGTGTGTTTGAAAGCACGAGGAACTATAGCCGAGGATAGACTACTAGTTATGATCTAGGCAAAAAAACCAATCCTGTGCAGGGTGCCAGCCCACTGCAGGACACACACACTAGGGACAAGTTAGTAAAGCCAATGCACCTAACCTGCATGTCTTTGGATTGTGGGAGGAAACCCATGCAGACACGGGGAGAACATGCAAACTCCACACAGGGAGGACCCGGGAAGAAAACCCATTCAAAGGTGTATATGTTAATTTTCCAGTAATGTTGCTTTGATCTTATCTTTTGATATGTAGTCACATTGCATATATCAATTCATTTTATCATCTACATTAACACAGTATATTGCCCTCTATGAACGCCAGGTAATGATTTAGGTGAGTGACTAACATGACTACTATGGGCATTATGGCATCACTGACTGTGTGCCGACTGGTGTTAGGATTGAGCATACTAGGCTACCAGTGTTAGCATTAGTTCTCTTTCAATTATGAGTACTGCTTTTCAATTGATGCTGATGCCTCTGCAGTTATATGTGCAAACGATGCAGTGGTGGTGCAATCCAGACATCATTCCTCCTTAGAAAGTGTGGTTTCAAGGTAAGATCCACACTGGAATAGAGGTACTTGCTGATCATGGTACTGGAGAGTAGCAATGTAATGCATGTTGGTCAGGCATGCAAGAAATAATTTCACTGTACACATCTATAAACTTGAACTTAAAACGGCATAACGCTTGGATAGCGCATATCATAGCGTAGAACACACTACTGCCCATTACAGCCAGTCATTTCTGTTAGTAGTTGCATCTCACAATAATTTATCTAGGAGGTCAAGCCTCCCAGTAAATGATTTTAGTGGCAAACACACAATCCAACAAGACCATGACTGACGCAACACTGCTATGATGTTCTGTAAATATTTACAATCATCTATGGCTAACTGTGTTTTAGACATACCTTTGAAAGAGATGCATGAGATAATGTGTAACACCAACTACATACTACTACTTACATGCATTAGGGGCTGATGACATAATATGGCATCAGTGTGACTTTCTAAAGCAATTCATAGCTTCTGGAATCACCCACATTGAGAGTTTTGGCCATTTTTTTTTAATGACCCCCAAACATGGAGTCTCACCTAGATTAATATATTGGTGCTTAGGTCTGATTCTGTAATTATTTATTACTTCACATCTTAAAATGATCTGTATGCCAATTTTCATGTAATTAGGCTAAGAGTACTGTTCATAATCTTTTTCTTTGTTAGAGAATGAAAATATTGTATGTTGTAGCTTTTACCAGTGAACAAGACTCCAGTCTTCAAAACATTCTACAGGTAGCTTCCTTTCTAATTTAAATAGTTTAATTTTTAATAATAATTCTTATCTTTTTTCCTGCTATCATAAACTTTGTGCTGTTCTAATATTTAAAACATCTATCTACTTAAAAATGGAAAATGTTTTTCACTTAACCACTTATGGCAAAGCTCTTTAAGCTAAAAATCCCTGAACTCTGGCAATATATCACACTTGCCTTTATAAAATGGATGATGGGATACATAGTGGAAAGATTAATTTAATCCCAGGATTCAACAGTATTCGCTGGAAATATTTCAAAATAAATCTAGTCTAGAGGCAGCTGCTGTCGGCTAATCAAATCTGACATACATTGCTGATGTCCGTTGGCTTTTTAGTTGATGTAGTATTAGACATTTGCACTGCAGGACAAAAAAATGAGAATGTTACTAACATTTTTTTTTAATTAAATAAAAATAAATTATTATTAGAATATCAATTTACACAGCATGGTTCATACAGATTTTTGTTTTCTTCTTCAATAGTTTACTTGAGATGCAAAAAATTTTGAAAAAAGGATGAGCCAATGGATGTAATAACAGTTTAATCATATAATGATTATTTAAAATTGATTTGATATTTCCATTTGACATTAAAATTTGAGCACTTAATGGTTTCCATCCTGCATAAGCTAAACTCTTGTTTAAACTCTGTGCTTCTCCTCAAGTCAAAAACACACAGGTTAATCTGCATGTTTAAACTGTCTAATAGAGACAAAGAGACCATAACTGCCCTGCCCTGAATTACTTTGTACCAGTTAGGCTATGGCTCCCAATAAGCCTAATTTGGATTTAGCAGATCAGTAAATTGACGGGTTTAACAACAGACCACCTTGCATGAAGATGGGGCATGAGTTGCATTGAAAGCTTGCATATTGTAATCTTTTTAGTTAGCCAATAAAAACTGTCATTTTGCTTGACTTCTCACTACAATAGATGAGATTTTTTTTTTTGATTAAAAAAAAAAAAACACCCCACATTTCCGATAAATACCAACCCTATGTCTCTTTATTTGTGATAACGTAGATGCAGACACACTTATATAAAAGTAAATGGTGTTTAAGGTATATTTTTACAATTCAATTGCTACACTATTTGTGCTGGTGAGGGCTGCATGATAGCAAATGAAGTAAGATGAACCAGTATGTATTCATTATTTAAACAGAAATAGTTGCTTTTAATTTTAAAGAGAGCATGCTGTGTTTATTATGTAACTGTAAACCGAGATTCAAATAAAACAAGGGACCCTGTACATACAAATGGTATAAAAGAATGGCTCTATTTTGATTACAAAGTTGCACATACACAGTACATTAGTAAAAATTATTTTGCTTTCTATGCTCATAAAATTCCTGTTCTTATTACTATAATGTAAAATGCATACTGCAGAGTTGAAGTGTGATGTATTAAAATATCCTCATCTAGAAGCAGATTTTGCTAAACTTAAAACAAATATCAGAAACAAAAAACAGAGACTATTAAGTTAATGTTTATTTAGGTCAATTTCATGGCTCCAGTTCATGTATTTCATAGACTTATGGAAAATACAAAAGTATACATACACATTTATCCTCCTGTGGAGATGAAATACAGAACTTGATCCCTAAACATATCAATCATATGAAATTAAGTTTATGTTGAATGATGAATAAAAATGACTCATAAGTTTAAAAACATACAGGAGAGTTCACACATCATACAATCTAATAAAGGTCTGCACAATCAAAACTGTTTACAAATGTATGAAGTACAGGAAAAAAAAAAATCAAACTGATTTTAAGTTTTTCTTTTTTTTTGTCCTCTACCTCTTCTTGCTTTACCTCTTTGGTTGGTGAAAACTGGTTTTGCAGAGACTAAATGAAGTTCACGATCTTCATCTGTATCATCACTGGAACTGCTGCTGACTGTTTTGGGGGTATCATGGACTATGTTCATGTTATTGTGTCTTTTGGTTGTTACTGAATCTCCTCTAATAAATGAAGAACCTTGAGGATACTTGACAGGTTCGGATACTTGTCCCTCACAGTTATCCACACCTACATCTTGAGAAGAAGAAACTAGGAATCCACCACCAAACAATGTATTTTCTTCAGGATTTATGATCTTTTCATTCATGAGATTTAAAGATGATTTTTTCTCCTTTGTTTTTCTATCTTTTCTTTTGACTTCAGTTTTGCTGCAACATTCTATGATGGCAGACTTATTTGCCTTCTCTGTTTGCTCATAACCCTCCTCCTCCTCATCATCATCATCAACCTTGCCTTCCCATTTTTTTCTTTTAAGGCAAGTGACTGCTCTGCGCAAACGTTGACTTTTAATAGCTTGCTTCTCATGCTGTTCCAGCCTAAAGAAAGAGTCAATGCGCAGCTGGGTCTGAAATTAAAAAAAATATATTATATATA
The DNA here is from genome assembly GCF_016835505.1 of Polypterus senegalus. NCBI lineage: Eukaryota > Metazoa > Chordata > Cladistia > Polypteriformes > Polypteridae > Polypterus > Polypterus senegalus. The sequence goes on from NC_053155.1 coordinate 135,261,824, forward strand.
CAAATTGAGTGTCCAGTGGACCAAGACCAAAATCAGACTGGATCAACAAGCCTGTATGTTAGAAAAATGAAAAATTGGAAAAGCATCATATAATGACCACAAAAAATTATTCTCTCAAATGAAAAAATGATACCTCAATAACAGACAACCAGGAAAGACAGTTTTCAGGTTATCTGATTTTTTTATGGTAATATGATTTATATACAGTATATATTAAATAATACGGCTGTGTACCATACACAACAAAATTATTTATTAACATTTAATTTCAGCACACACATGTAGAATATGTGGCCTATAAAAGATAACATGACAAATTATGACATAGTTGTCATAATTTGGGGCTGAAGCCTATGCTGGAAATTTAAAGGAGGAAAGGAAGGGACCAAGCCTAGTCAGGATGCTAGTCCACCCCAGAGTCCACTCAGGCATACATTAACACTCATTTGGGGTCTATTTAGAATGACCAATTTTCCTAATATGCATATCTATATTAAACCCATTTAAAATGTATAAAAATGCAATACCAATACAAATGGGTGAAAATAATTACAGATCAGTAGAGAACAGCAATAAAATGCATTCCAGGACACACCATTACATCCTATTCCAACAGCATAAGGCATCTTTACTTCTTTTATGCTGAAAATAAAAAGATGTGTGATGATATAATTCAAGTTTTTAACTTTAACATCCTTGACATTAATCCTGAGCATGACTTGGGCTTGGGACTCTTTTGTAACTAGTTTTCCCCAAGTCCCACTTGGGGTGACATGTAATGATCCACTTTCACAGTTTTAAGCTTGAATACCTCTTGTGATGTCATTCTGCTGTCATCTAGTGGATAAAATAAACTGCAAAAATCTATAAATATATTTCTATACGTTTTGCCATTCCTAAGTAACTCATCAATATTCGTGAGTGGGGCAGGGTCTTAAAACCAAAACATAGAGGCATATAAAAAAAAAGTTGTAAAGCCAGTTTTAGAACAAACTGAAACATCAGTTGAATCAGTTGATAGTGATGACAGTGTGAATTAGTCAACAGACACTCACTGATAGTGAAACTGAAGCATATGGCACTATACAACCAAACCGGCATGATATATCTTGTGAACTCTGTCGCTTGAAGGTTCAATGTACAAGCAGGTGCGTGGCAAAAAGACAAACTAATTGCAATTAAGATACCCCCACAACATCATTTACAACGCAGTAACTGTTGTTTGTGTCAGGGGAAATGGTCCTAAGCCTTGTGTTGTGGTCGCCTACAATAACACAACAGGTGCATTAATCATGCAGTTCAGGCAGTGATGTTCTACCCTCTCATGCACAAGCAACAGGAAAAAATATTTTAAGTTTGCAATTAAACACGCTTCTACTGTCCCAATGGCAATATTGATGTGTACGTTGGTGACGGTTCCAAAACATCACACAAAGCATGTCTACTAAATCTGCATTACCTTTCGTACTGTACTTATGTTGACTATTTGATATGTACATGTTTCTGTTACTTGTAATAACTTTTTTTTTGAGGAAAAAAAAAATTCAAACTTGACTCATGTTTCCCAGGAGTAAACTCAACACTACGGAGGTTAAAAAAGCTAATGCAGCAAAACTCTTTTAATTTAATAGTGAATTAAGTACTCAAGGATAGCAGTTATGGTTCAGTGTGGTTACTGTATTTCAGACAGAAACCAGGAAACACTTTATACAAAATATCAGGGGAATCTAGTACAAACCACCGAGTCTCGTAGTTGAAGTGGAATCCTTTTAAAAATCTTTTAAATATACACAGATATGAGATTGGTATAACTTGAATATTAGCTAGGAAAATGAGCTTGATATACTGAATAGTCACTTACAGCATATTATACTTCTGCCTTAATTTTCAAACTCATTCCAGTTGAGTTAAATTGTCATAGTATAAAAAGATTAAATAAAAATAAATAAATAAATAAAAACAGCAACACAGGGTCCTCTTTTACATACTTTTACATACAGTATCTGTTATGGTGGATGTCAAAACTTCTATTTATTATACAATAAGCCTTAGTCGTTTATGTTTAGAAATTATGTAGGACAATTAAGTACTTATTAGTTAACAATTATTATCTGTATTTGAAACAAAACAATGCTACATTCTTAATTAAATTTCCTATTCTATGTTCAAACAAATAAAACCGTGTTAATCCTGAGAAAGCCTGTGTGCAGTCCTTGTGCTAGTAATAAGCTACTATAATTAGTGTGTTTAAATATAAAAGAAAAGATAATGCCTGACTGAATACCATACCAACAAACTATAAATGAGAATCTCAGAACAAAAACTAACAAGAAATTAAAACTGTGCTGTAAGATAAAAGGTAGGTAGTGTAACACCTCAAATAAAGTTTTAAAAGGGATGTCTAATAACTTAAGAACGTCTTTTTGTTAACCTTTAAATCTAAGCCTATTTACAGGTAAAGGATACACAGAGTGTGAATTTTATTACAAACCTGATGAGCGTTGAGCTGTTTCATCACAGGCAACAAAATGTCATCTGTTTTTTTCCCACTCCAGCCAAATCGACTCCCACAAAATTTGAAAATAATATTAAGGAAATATTTAAAATGTATAAAAAAAAATGTTGCAAAACAGTACTGCTTCACATGCACCTTTTCAATTATTTAATGTCATTTAAAATCCATTCATGCATATTACATTAAATACCTAGTCAAATTAACTATATTGTTTCATCAGTTTAAAAATTTAGCAAAGAAGTTACTATTTTAATAAAATAAAAAACAGGTTAAATAGAAAGTTGCAAATAACCTTGACTTGGGAATTTTGCAGTTCAAGAAACAGTTTATTTTTATCACATAGAGCAGCCATTAAAGCAATGCTTAAAAGGTTAAAACACAAAGACAAAAATCCAGTTAAGCAAGAAAAGTTAATAAGGTTTAATATTTATAACATAATGTGAAGTAGGAGTCACATTTTTACAAGTACCATAAAGCTATTAGAATGCCATGTTATTTTTTGATTTTATAAACATGTCTGCAACATTTAAGATACAACCCATAAGAGTGTATTAATAATGTTTCTACAGTCCAAAACTGAAATGCTGAATTTAAAGGTAAATTACTTTCAATTTTTGCTGCAACACTTGTGAATAAATATTCATTAAAACATTAATAGATCATAGATAACACATTCTAACAGAAGGGAAAAGGTGACTTGGTGTTAGAGCACACTTCTCATGCTCAACCTCTGATATTATGGCATGTTCAATGCTATTTGATACTGTAAAATGAATTAAATAGTTAAAGTATAACATGGATATGAATTGGACATGGCCAGTGGGTTTTTACAAACTGTTCAGAGAGTTTTTATGCATTGGTTTTGGGCCTAAATTTTACTTCCTGGGGAATTTAATTTTAGTGACCGCACCTGCATTTTATACCACCGTAGGCCCAAGTACCTGCTTGATACATTTATAGAAAAATCTATTTTGTATTTTTTTTTTAAATAAGTAAATATTAATATACTGTTCCTAGATTTTGAAGGATTAAAGTTGAAAATACACGACAAACTATGCTTCTCTCTCTGTGCAAGGTTGGACTGAAGAGATTATGTAAAATTTCATCATGAGCTAACTATCATACAGCAGTAGTTTAAGTGAAAAGGGACAATCACGTATCTTAGAAAAAAAAAAACCGCTTGATTTCATCCTTGCTGATTCTTGGTATACTAGGAAATGGAAAGAACTGAAATGACAAAATATCTAGAAATAAAGAGTAAGCTGAAAGATATGGATGGATAAAGTTTAAAAACAATCCATTTCAAGAAGCAATGTCAAAAGAACATACAAAGAAAGTAACAAAAAGAAAGGAATAAACTGAACAAACCAAGAAACAGAGAAGAGAACATGCAATAATAAGCACATATGTTGAACAAGAGAAGTGAGCTATAAAATGGGATCTCAAGGCATTTATGAAGCCAGGAGTGCTCCCAGGATATATTAATAAGGCAAATACATGTTGAGAAAGAAATTGATTAAGATACACCTGACAAACTAAAATGAAGAAATACAGGGAGTGCTTGTGTGCCAAAATTATGTTAATTAAATTAGGGGAGTAAACCTAAATACTACAGACAAAATATGATAATGCACAGTTTCAACTCAAAAATATATTGAGTCAAAATGGCCTAAATCTAGTAATTTACAGTGGATTCAGATCTCTTCAATTACTGCACAGTTTTTGTGTATAGTAGATTTAATTTTAAACAGATAAACCTGCCATTTTTGGCCATAAATATACACTCAATAACATATAATGACATAATGAAAATGTGTTTTCAGTGAGGTTTGCAAATGTATTTAAAATCGAACAGATGTGTACATTGATGGGAAAAAATAAAAAAAAAATTAATCAATTTAAAATTAAACATACAACACATCAAAAGTATACAGAAAGTTGAGGAGTCTGAAATATTTCTGAATGCACTGTAAGCTGAAATTCAGTGTACACCAATGCAGGGACTATAATAGCACCTGGGACCCTGCTCTTCACAGTTTTAGCGTAGAACCCTGCAGAAGATCGGGAAAAACTACATCATCAGTAAGAAAATTCAGTAACAGAACACTGGATGATTGCAACACAAGCCCAGGAACAAGCATGCAACAAGCCTGCAACACAGTATATGATAAAATGACCAGGGTGAAAATTGGTAGAATAGCTATATTTAGATTTTTTCCCTATCCTAGCAACCCTACAAAATGACAGAACCTTTACCCATAATACCCTCCAAATTCTTGAATGAACTGACTGCTAATATTAGAAATATCCCTATGCCCACAGCTTTTTAAATCATGCCTGAAGCCTCACCTTTTGCTCCATAGCATGCTGTTAGATCTGTTCTATATCTATATTCTTTAATGACTTAGGCAAGAAGTGTAAATGCCTGTTCCTAAGTCAGTACAGTACTACTCCTTCTCTTATCATGTACTTTTGTAGTACTTGGAATGAATTACCGAGTTAGACCTGGCACTACATCTTAACACGTCTCCAAAATCATGAGTCTAAGCTGCACCATAGCAAAATATAAAGCATCTAGGGAAAGACCTGAATCAGATAAACCTTACCTTCTCTTCTCTAATCCTCTGCTGGTCCAAGGTGTTTATCTCCTCTGTGTAACCAGGGTTTTGCATTTGTCCACTCCATTGCTAGTTTGCATCAGTTTAATGCTTTTATTATGTACCAGTAATAATTATTCCTACCATCAGCAGCTTTAAAAGAGATAAGTACATCTTCATGCCTGTATATACATAACTCACTATATTTTTGTTTTTAACTAAGTATTTGTAAATGTGTATAGCATACCGAGTGATTGGAAATTATACCATGCGAAAGTGTGTGTATATTACATATATACAGCAATGTCTTTCGATGTAGGAAGCTACAGTATATCTAAGACATCAATGAAAATATTCTCAAAAATACAACCATAAAACACACAAAATGCAAGAAATATTTCAGCAAATGATTAAAATATATATATTACATAGACTGTAAAATAAAGGATATTCTTTTATTAGGTCCAAATCAGGTGTACCCCATGAAAAATCAGCATGACAATCATCAACCACTGGTTTCAAATATGCTACTTGCACAGCAGTATTGGGAAAATATGGAGGAACCTTCAAATGCCGGAGTTTCTTTTTCACTCGAGTGTCATTGGGATTTTCTCTTATCTTTTTGTTCTCCTGAGCTTCAGCAAACCACTTGCTAATCAGAAGAAAAAGAAACTTAGCTACAATACAATAATACTTTACTTGTTTTATCAGTGTTTATATTTAATAGTGCAGGATATGTGGCAATTTTCTGCACAGTATCTGTTTTGTACAATAAATTCAAGTTTTACCTAATTTCCTTATGAAATTAGCAACTACTGTATACTTTATTAAATGCAATTGACAGCAGTGTCCAAACAAACAACGTCAAGGCTATCTGCTCAAGAATCCCTGTTTATTTTAAGTAAATAATTTTTCAATTAACACCTTTTATTTTCATTATAATCCATCGATAACAGATATTCAACAACAATATTTACTTATATAGCTCATTTTCATACAAACAATGTAGCTCAAAGTGCTTTACACGATGAAGAAAGAGAAAAAAGACAAAACAAATAATTAAAATTAGAGAACACTAATTAACATAGAATAAAAGTATGGTCCAATGGCCAGGAAGGACAGAAAAAAAAACAAAAATAAAAATAAATAAATAAATGAAATCTGCAGGGGTTCCAGGCCATGAGACCTCACTAGACATTCAACTTAAGAAAACTGTTAATAAGTTAATAATAGAAACTTAATGAATGGCATATAATTTTTATCAGGTTGCTATAAATAAAATGAATAAATCACTTACGAGAATTTAATTAGTGGTTCTAATCCTGGTCCTGGAAACTCATTTAAAATCTCCATGCCAGTGACATATCCAACACCAGGAATTCCTTCAGTGTAGTCACTACCCAGCAAATAAGCCAGATTAATTAGTTTACTTCGGTTTAAACCTACAGAACCCAATAAAAAAAGATTTTTTTTTTTTAACATGACACTTATGTGGTCTTATTTATACATGAGTTCAAACAGTAAATACAAACTCCTATTACATTTTATTGCCGTAAGTAGCAGAAGAGTATTTGAAAGAGATACTACAGTATATATTTTTTCCTTTTTTTGAACAAATGACCTTTGACAGTATCAAACAATCTTTTATATGGTGTAGTAAATGAAATGTTGTGTTGGAAAGTATTTGCAAAAGGAAATTCCAAAAATTACTTGTACAATGTATCAGCAGTATAGCTTTTACATAAATTATAAAGACTGCATCTCCAAAACCTTCTCTCTCCACCTTTCTGTTTATTTTTTTTAGTGAGGAAGTAACTTAACTACTATTTGCCTTTTACTCTTTTTAAAAGCGAGTTAAATATTGAACAATGCTAAATCAGGAATCAAAAGTCAACACTATTTTAAGTGAACAATATTATACAAAAGGGTTATACCTACAGAATATGCTTCACACTGTATTTTCATCCTTTCATGAATTAACTACTGCACATAGATGTTTGTTCAAGTCTGGTGCACTTTAAACCTCCAAATAAGCAACAAAAGCAAAGCATTATAAATCAAAATGGTCACTAAAATGTGACCCGAGTCTGTACTTTTCACTGAATTCATACAACTTTTGTCACAGAAAATTTCACATTCTAGAAACCTAGTTTCTAATTGGCAACTTTCAATATAAGTAATAAAATATGGCCAACAAATGACTTTGTTCATATTTACCACATGACTAAATTATACTACAGCAAAATAGATATACAGCACAATACCACTGCTGTGTCTGAAAATTTTGAGTTGTGTAAGCATATGATCAAAATTCACAAATGTTTTTCTTTCAAAGTTCTAAATGGATATGCCCAGTTTTGGGAACTTCTGAGCCGTGGTTTGGCTGTTGCTGATATCACATTTTAAACTTCTATCTTTAAAAGCCTACAAACTCTGCATAGTTATAATTCAAAGTATAATTTTAAATTTAGGGTCCACAAAATGTTTGCCATAGACACAAGATGTTTCCATAAACGCTCAAACATTTTACTGATATAGAAATATTTTTCTGTTGAAAAAAATGAAGGGTTTAACTATATGAAAGTGTTAACTAATCAATTTTCACATCTTTTTCCTAAAAATACATACACAAAACTTTGTAGCTCTGTTCTGCTGGCACTCGCCTTTCCAATACTCCCTGTAATATTTCATTCAGCTGTTCAACCTTTTTGAAAAAAGAAACAAGAAAAACAAATCACAGATATGGCACAAAACAATTTTATTTAACAGCTGAATATTCTGTAAAATATACTTCAAAAAAGTAAATTAAACTGTTGTAATTAATGGCAGATTTTTTTGTTCAAACCAAGTAGAGAAAAAAAATATGGAATTATTCAAAGATGAGGAAAAATTATGGAATTACTTAGTAATTTGCATTTCTTAAATACCTGCACAAGTCTAAATAGGATAATTAGTTTATAGTTAAAGCTGTTGCACCTGGCTGACTGACAGGAAAGTGATCAATCACAAATCTATATTGGCCAAGGAGATGATGCTGGAACTTTTGTTTGGTGCCGTTTTAATGACACATATAACGGTGACTGCCTGAAGAAAACAAGCAAATGTCCTCACACACTGCTGATATGAGGTTGCATGTCAGGTAAAGGACCAGGGGAGATGGCAAACTTTACCAAAACAGTAAATGCATTGGTGTACATGGACATTTTGGACACTTTTCTCATTCAATCAATCAAAACTAGGTTTGGTGATAATTAAGTCATTTTCCAGGATGATAATGCATTTAGCCACAGAGCAAAGAGGGTTAAAACTTTTCTTCAGGAAAGGCTTATCAACTCAATAATATGGCCAGCAAACAGTTCAACAGGAAAATGAAAAAAAGGTCCATGACAAAGCTCCATCCTGCAAAGCTGATCTGTTAACTGCTGTACAAGAAAGGTGGAATCTGATTGATGAGCAATATTATTTTACATCAGGGAGGTCCATGCCAGGAAGAATTCAAGCGGTCATAATTTTTTCTTCTACTTGGTCTGAACAAAAAATGTACCATTAATTATAACAATTTCATTTTTGAGGTATGTTTTATAGTGCCAGATTGTTCTGCTGTTAAATAAAATTAGTTTTGTGTCACATCTGTGATTTGTTTTTAACAAAGTAAAACACCAAAACAACCTGGTGGTGATTCCAATATTTTGCCAGGGGTTGTAGAATCCCACATCATTTTAAATCTTCTGTTAGACCAGCATTTTTTCAAACAGTTGGTGAGGCATAAGAAATGAATGATGCATGGTGGCAGAGTGATTAGCACTGATACCACAGATATTCAAAGGCACAGCTGTGTCACAATCAGTGTGGAGTATTCGGATTCTCTCCATACTCAGTCGGGTTTTTTGGGTACTTCAGTTCATTCCAAACATGCCTAAGACTTGCATGTTATGTTAAACAGCAAATTTGCCTGGCTTCACTCATTGATTTGTGCTTATGTATACTATGTGATGAGCTGTGCTCTACCTTTTGCCCAAAACAGTTTCTTGCAATGTAATAGAAAAAACAAGTTAAGAAAATGGAGGGATGACTAAATTCAAAAGACACTAGGCCAAAGCAAATTACTTGAATGAAGGAAGAACAGTGATAAAAAAAACATTTTACCAAATTTAAAAGAAAAAAAATAACAGCACAAGGACAATATATTTTATAAGAACAAACTGTACATTTCAGGGTTACATAGAGTCAATGTCTAATACCAATAGCAATGGATGCTTGGCATAAACCAGCCCAGGAAGGGATGCAAGTCATTGTGCACACAACCATACTTATTCATTAACAGTCAACTTAGAAGCAGTACTTTACCGATTACACATGCATTTGGGTTGCAGGAAGAAATTCACAATATCTGGGGGAAGAGGGGGTCAAGAGGAACATGAGCAGAGCTCCAATAGACAGTGCTGTGTCTAGTCTCTGGAGCTGTTGGGCAGCAGCTCTTCTTAATCTTTTTCTTTTGGTGAGGCAAAACCAGTTTTCATGTCAGGTTTACCTCTTTATAAGCGCAGCAAATCAAAGACAAGGTCAGCTTCACTTTACAAGTTAACCTTAGGGTAGAAAACTGTAAACGGAGTGTTCAGGTCTTATCAAAAAATGGAGATTTTTTTTTGTTATACTGTTAAAACCTTAAAACTGGAACCAGTGTAGTAATTTGTGATGTTAATATTACTCCACCAGAGTTTGTGGACTATTGCCATTTGCTTAAAGCAGTACAATTTCATATAAGAAATACTAGTCTTGTTTTCTGGGCACTGAAAAGTAAACCAACATTTTTATTTGCCCGACTCTGATTTAAAAAACAAGTGACTAAAAACTCAATTAAAAAAAGTATTGTGCATTTCAGTTCAATGAAACTAATGTAGGTGCAACTTACAATTCTTTCTCAGTGATGAGGTCCTTACAAAAAAATGTAGCATTTAATTACACTTGCATTTACAGCATCCGTGGGGCAGGTTCTCCATTATAGCTTTCAGAATTAATAGACATACACTGGCAAAGACACAGGAGTCTTTCCTTTGGTGGTGCTATTGGGGACAATAAATCATAAGTAGGCATGAGCAAACCCTGTAGAGTTCGCTTCACTGGGAGTTCTGAAAAACTGTGGAAATATTTTTGAAAGTTCACTGAATTCAAGGAAATGCAATGAAGTCAATGGGAAAGCACGAATTAAACCAGTTTACAGTGGATTATAATGGTTCAATGGTCTTTTAAGTTTTAATGAGGGCCTTGGGAAGCAACTGCCAACTATGTGGGACCAATCGCTGTGGCCAAAAATGTGACCAGAGCTGTGAGACAGCAAAGCTAATCACTGTTCCACTATGCCCCAAAAACAAAAGCCAAAAGCCAGAATAATTATAAATAACATGAATAAATGGGCAATTACTAACATTAAGTTTACATATATTAAACAAAATAGATATCACTGTGTCCAGCACATGTCATGCAGCATATCTGAAGTGCTGTTCCACATGGCCACCATTTCTTTTATGCATTTTGGGGCATGCATGTATATACCACAAATAGGCATGCCCCAAGGAGATTGGATTTGCCAATAAGTATGCAGTGGGAGATTGCTCATAGTATACATGCATGAAAGTTCATGTCAAGTGTGAAAAGTTCTGTGTACGCGCAATCAGGAATTCCCATCCCCATGCAACATGGCTACTACAGCTCTGTGATGTCAAGTGGGCCTCACAAAGCATTACAGGGCACTGGAAAAAACATTCACCTAAGGTGGCCGCATGGTGGATTTTCAGAAAATAACTTGGCAAAGAAGGTCACTAGCAAACTCAGAAAATTTGCAAAAACAGTTTGGTTAATTTTGCCAAGCAAACCTAATCATAAGTAGTATGGTTCCAGTAATCTGGTGCTGCTGATGCATGAACTCATGCACTCAGATTTTTCTGGCCAAACTGAGAGTAAATGAAATTCAAATTTTTACTAAAAGCTGGTAAAACGTATCAGATGAAATCTGAAGTCTACCAACTCAATAATTATGCGATACAAATCTGATTATGTACTAACAACAAACTTTAATCATTTTCTGAACAACTATATTTTAATTATTAATTAATCTCACTGTTAATAAACCCAGTATTCACTAGTGAAACTACTACTTGCTCCTACATTTAAGAAGTTTGATACCTAGCTGGTTCTGAAGATCAACAAGCTGATAATTTTCCACATATTTGTTTTGGTTAAAGAAGTTCTTGTAAACATTTCGTGCTCCAAACAACCAAATATCACTGTCATCTGTTATAGTACCACTGGTCTGATCAGTAATATCCAAAAAGGCACACTGTGCTTCTGCTTCCATTGGTGCCACAATAAAAGGAATTCCAAAAAGTCGCAAAAGTTCCTGCAATTCAGAAAAATAGTTAATACTTAAAAGTGAAAAAAAAAAAAAAAAACTTTTTTGATTTTTATGTAAAAATATACATAGAGTACAGCAGATTTAACAGATTTCTATATTTTGTTTTAAAATATAAAAAAGTAAATATTTAAAATCAAAATATCAACAACACATATACAGTGGTGTGAAAAACTATTTGCCCCCTTCCTGATTTCTTATTCTTTTGCATGTTTGTCACACAAAATGTTTCTGATCATCAAACACATTTAACCATTAGTCAAATATAACACAAGTAAACACAAAATGCAGTTTTTAAATGATGCTTTTTATAATTTAGGAAGAAAAAAAAATCCAAACCTACATGGCCCTGTGTGAAAAAGTAATTGCCCCCTTGTTCAAAATCACCTAACTGTGGTGTATCACACCCGAGTTCAATTTCCGTAGCCACCCCCAGGCCTGATTACTGCCACACCTGTTTCAATCAAAAAATCACTTCAATAGGAGCTGCCTGACTCAGAGAAGTAGACCAAAAGCACCTCAAAAGCTAGACATCATGCCAAGATCCAAAGAAATTCAGGAACAAATGAGAACAGAAGTAATTGAGATCTATCAGTCTGGTAAAGGTTATAAAGCCATTTCTAAAGCTTTGGGACTCCAGCGAACCGCAGTGAGAGCCATTATCCACAAATGGCAAAAACATGGAACAGTGGTGAACCTTCCCAGGAGTGGCCGGCCGACCAAAATTACCCCAAGAGCGCAGAGACGACTCATCCGAGAGGTCACAAAAGACCCCAGGACAACGTCTAAAGAACTGCAGGCCTCACTTGCCTCAATTAAGGTCAGTGTTCACGACTCCACCATAAGAAAGAGGCTGGGCAAAAACGGCCTGCATGGCAGATTTCCAAGATGCAAACCACTGTTAAGCAAAAAGAACATTAGGGCTCGTCCCAATTTTGCCAAGACACATCTCAATGATTGCCAAGACTTTTGGGAAAATATCTTGTGGACTGATGAGACAAAAGTTGAACTTTTTGGAAGGCAAATGTCCCGTTACATCTGGCGTAAAAGGAACACAGCATTGCAGAAAAAGAACATCATACCAACAGTAAAATATGGTGGTGGTAGTGTGATGGTCTGGGGTTGTTTTGCTGCTTCAGGACCTGGAAGGCTTGCTGTGATAGATGGAACCATGAATTCTACTGTCTACCAAAAAATCCTGAAGGAGAATGTCCGGCCATCTGTTCATCAACTCAAGCTGAAGCGATCTTGGGTGCTGCAACAGGACAATGACCCAAAACACACCAGCAAATCCACCTCTGAATGGCTGAAGAAAACCAAAATGAAGACTTTGGAGTGGCCTAGTCAAAGTCCTGACCTGAATCCAATTGAGATGCTATGGCATGACCTTAAAAAGGCGCTTCATGTTAGAAAACGCTCAAATAAAGCTGAATTACAACAATTCTGCAAAGATGAGTGGGCCAAAATTCCTCCAGAGCGCTGTAAGAGACTCATTGCAAGTTATCGCAAACGCTTGATTGCAGTCATTGCTGCTAAGGGTGGCCCAACCAGTTATCAGGTTCAGGGGGCAATTACTTTTTCACACAGGGCCATATAGGTTTGGATTTTTTTCTCCCTAAACAATAAAAACCATCATTTAAAAACTGCATTTTGTGTTTACTTGTGTAAATATTTGACTAATGGTTAAATGTGTTTGATGATCAGAAACATTTTGTGTGACAAACATGCAAAAGAATAAGAAATCGGGAAGGGGGCAAATAGTTTTTCACACCACTGTAGATATGGTTTCTTACAGTCCACATTTGTTAACTGTATATTCAGATAAATTAGCACATTAAAGATCTACAGTATATGCAGTCTGGGTTAGGCAAACAAGATAATGTCTAGCTTAAATGGGTTAGACAAAGGAAACTTAAAGAAATTAAAAATCAATGGAAAAAATAATGTTCAAACAAATGTACATTAGTTTATGAAACAAAGAAATATCATGAGCAATATACTTTAAACTAAAATACTAAATGAAGAAAGCCAAATAGAAAGCAGCTGAAACTGAAAACGCTTCTTCACTGAACTAATTTTTTATGCAATTTTCTAGTGGCACATTTCTGAAAAACGTTGTGTTCATTTTTAAATGGAGTAAAATGGATTTCTGTTTTACTCAACATCCAGTCTGGTGGCAGAGGGATGTTTTAGTCTTTATCCTGAAATATGTCCAGTGCCTTTTTGCATTTTATTGTTATATAAGTGTTTAAAACTTTTTTTGTCACAACCAAATCTTGCCCATCTTAGTATCTTCTTGACCCAGTCCTCAACAACCATCAGATTGAACAATATTTCCCCATGTAGAATCATTGCAGAAAGTCATGGTGGGGTCCCCCTTGGTGATTCATCACTGTTAGACACCCCTTGTGGGGTATTAATTGGAGAATAACCACCAAAGTTATAAGGGGGGTGGTTTGTTTAGTCCCCTTGGAGAACTGCTGCAGACAGTCATAGCCTGGCAATTGTGTAACCTGCCCATGGTGACCCATCTCAACACACTTTGCAAACTGTATGCTATACTTTCCCACTGAAGATGCAGGGTGGTGAGTCACTGTTGTAAGTCCCAAAAGGTGACAACCTGCAACCTATAGTTTAAAAAAATATTATACAACATTAAATCACAGTGGCTTTTTGACACTGATTAACAGAATAGGAACGGTTAATGCCAAAATCAAAACAGATCTCTACCATTTGGCAATGTGGAAAAGCAAGGAAATCCAAAAAACAAAATGATACAGGAATAACTTAAAAAGAACAGTTAATGTCCAGCAGTGATCAAGTCAGAGTCCAGTTCTCAATCCAACTGAAAATTTGTGGCTGGAAAAAGTCCATTCATACACAGTCCTCACGACACAGTTTTGTAAAACTGAAAGAAAAAAATGGCACCCTCCATATGTGCAATACTGAAAGTGATTTATCCATACAAACCCATAGCCAGAATTGCTATCAAACATGAATCTACTAAATATTGACCTGAAGGACGCAAATACTTATGTGATCACTTATTTTGTGTATGTGTAATTAATTTACACCTCTTTACAGGGATCAGTTTTTACTTGGATTAGCATAAAAATAATCTTTAAAGTCAATGTTAAAAAACCAAATTTGAATCCACTGTCATTTAATGTTGTGTAACAAAAAATATAAAAGCTTCCAAGGGAGTGAATTCCTTTTTCAAACAGCAGACAATCTCTTGTCTCTAGTAAGTCATGGGTATTTTCTTCTCCACCTACCTAACTGCCCCTGGCTGTCAGTTCAAAGACAATGGCTTTTCATTCAAACTGTTGTAGAGCAGTAAACCTGTACAGTTTCTCAAGGACACTGACAAATTTCTGTCAAGATTTCTGTCAGAGTGTGGGGAGTCTTTGGAGTCCGAGATAAAACATTGTCATTTAGAAGACATTCTGGAACTAGGTTCACAAAAAAGGTCCTCACCTGGGGTTATATACATTTCTCATGACAGGATATCAGTAAGATCAATTACACCGAACTGGTGTCCATGATTTCTGTAATGTATCAATACGTCTCAAACTGAAATTAACTCTACAACTTTGTCTACTATTTTTTACATGGCTCATTAACATGTGGAGCAGTCCTGCAGTGGGACTTTTGTGACTGCATTTGTGTAGGAGCTTTTTTTTTTTTTAAAAATAGTTTCATTTTCATGATTTGAAAAGCAAATAGTACAGGACCATGCCCAGTCTTAAAGTTTAAATATGGGATTAAAATTATATGTTACTGGAAATTAATTATGTTTGAAGTTGTGCCATAACTCAAGCAAAATGTGATCATGCCACAAATAAGCCTCAATTTAGGTTTCAGGATTTACTGTATTAAAAAAAAAAAACAATAAATGCTTTTAAAGCATCAGTATAGCAGTCATTTGTCTCTGTGCAGTATGACATGTTAAGAACCTTTGATACACTGCAAAAATGACGTTTGAATATGAAGAATTCCAAGGTCTTATGCTGAAGTATGCAATATCAAGAGAAACATAGCTCAGTTAAGCCACCTCTTTCACCAGATTTTCCCCTGGGTACAAATAAAGTTCTATCTATCTTTGCTTGTTCCAAGGTCAAGTTATTTTAGTAAACCACATGCACATATGAATAACCACTTTACTGATGATTTTGTAAGTGTTAACATAAAAAGACGCCTTTGTTAATGTCTTATTAGAAATGAGTAATACTTATAAATGTAATACATGCATGTTTGCAGTACCTACACTAAAGAGTTAACCGAGATTCCCAATGTTGACAAAGAATATGCATGCTTACTTAATGAAACACAATATAAACAAGTTATAAAATGTATGCATGCCATAACATTCAGGTGCATTCAGGGACCTAACACATTTTTTTGTTTATTTATCATTATAACATTTTTGTTTATTAAATTTTTTGTAACAATAAGTTATAATCATATATGTATTTATATGAATTAGTTGACTACATTAAATACATGTTTTGTAACACCACTTTACAATATAATGTATTTTAAAATGTAGCCCAAATATGCTTGTGATGGCCGAATAGCTTTCACAGATAGCAGAATCAAATCAAATGATGTAAAAATGGCACTCCTGTACAAGGGATGAACAAAAATACTATTTCGATACATTTCTCCTACTGTGATATTTTTATGAAAGTGGAAAAACCTCTGTCAATGATGTTTCTTTTAACACTGTGTACTAAAAAAATATTTTATGACACCCAATAATATCATCACATATATTCACCTTAATAAACAAGTAGTGCATACAACTAAATCTTTAAAGCCAGTGTAAAGTGTTCAACACATAATCCAAAGTTTCTAAGAGTTTATTTTTAAGTCAATTCTTGATGAAATCCCTCACTTGCATTCCATGCCCATAAATTAATAATCCTGCAGCTTGTGTCAAGGTTACACATTATTCTGTTATCTTTTCACTTTTCCATTAAGATGCCATGTCATTATATTCCTTGTTTCCAGGTATAGACATTTTAATGCACTGGCAAGGTGACATAGTGGTGATATCCACATCTCTAGGAAACTGAATATGAATCTCCAGGCTGGCTACTGTTTATATGGAGTTTGCATGGTTTCCTCATGCCAATATTATAGCAAATTACCCATATGATGTTTTGCCTTCAACATTCAAAATGTTTACAAGTGGTGACTTTAAAATGGTCTAGTGTGATTGACTGTGGCAATGTGCATTAATTTGCCCTGCAATACAGAGACACCCCCATGTATGGTTAATATTTTAATATCTTTTTATACAGTAACTCACAGAGAAGCATCTGTAAGATTAGTGTGTAGTAACAATTTAGATTCTTATGTATTTCATTAAAAGAGCTACTACTAAGGGGTTAAGCAAAGCTCAAATGTATCTGCTTTGAATCATTTGTAAAATACTTTAAAATAACACTTCTTCACCTGACTTTCCAGATACATCTGGCCTGTAACAGTTTTAGCAACACGTTCCTGTTGTTGTTTCTGCTGTTGTAAGCTGCTTTGCTGCATAGACAGGTTCCTTTCAAGAACTTCAAGCTCCTCCTTTAAAATAAAACAAAAAATAACACATAATCCACAACACACAGTATACATAATCTTTATCTCATTATTATTTTAGCTGTCATTTCATAAATTCACACATTCACGTTAATCAAGAAGAACTTACGTAAGTGATGAATGTAATTTATGTTTTAGATTACTAATCATTAGACATCATATATTTGTTCATTAAAATAGAAAACGCTTAAATTATCTTATTTGTAGATTACATGATTGGACTGCTTTAAATTAGCTACTGTCATTCCACTCCCCAGGAAGGATAACATCTCTGAACTGAATGACTATAGGCCAATTGTTTTGACCACAGTGGTTATGAAAGTATTCAAACATCTCATTCTTTCCTACCTAAAGTCCATCACTGACCTTCTATTTAATCTACTTCAGTTTGCACCTAGGGGAAATTGTTCAGTGGAGGATGCAATTAACTTATACCTCCACTACATTCTTCAGCACCTGGACTTGCATAACACTTATGTAAGGGTCTTGTTTGTGGATTTCTGCTCAGCCTTCAATGCCACTGCAGCAGAGTTGTTTGAGAGTGAACTAATGCAGGTACGTGTACCCTATGGCGTCTGCCAATGGATTATTGACAGGTAGAAAGCAGTATGTGAGACTGGGACTTTATCTGTTGAATCCAATGTCAATTGGCATAGGCTCCCCCCAGGGCTTTGTTCATTCCTCCTGTTTTCACTTTATACAAATAAATGTAGACCTATGGACAAATCTATAAAAATAATTTGCAGATGGCATAGTGGGTCTCATTTCTAATAATTCTTCCTATCAAACAGAGGTGGGCCATGCTTTAGAATGGTGTTCTTGTAACAGCTTGGAGCTAAATGCTATTAAGACAGTGGAAATGAGGAGTGATTTTCCGCCAATAAAGTCTCGAACTGTCCACCTTTACAAATTAATGGCCAGACTGGGACTGTGGTCCAGTTATTTAAATTCCTGGGGACTACTTTCACCAATGTATTAAAATGTGACAAGCATATCACTTCCATCATCAAGAAAGCCAGGCAGAGATTGTTCTTCCTTCACCAGCTTAAGAAGATTGGCATATCAATGCATATATTGTGTGATGGATGGCCGGCAGCTCATCCCGACAGACACATCCAGGCTGCTAGATGGCGTCTCCCCTGCAGCATAGAGGTACCCCAGATTCCTGCAGGGAGCCATGGTAGATGAAGTTTGGATTTACAACCCTGCTGGGTACCTTGGGTGCCGCCGTGTGACACTGCAGGGAGATGAGGGGATTTTTATTTCCCATATAGCCCGGAAGTACTCCCAAGTTACAGGGGCGGAAGAACGGAATTACTTCCGGGCTGAAGAAAAATTCCAAGTCTTTATCTGACCCGGAAGTCCTATTAAATCACATGGACAGAAGCACTTCCGGGTCGAGGACTATTTAAAGGACTGGTCGAGACCCAGCAAGTAGAGATGGAGTTGGGAGGTAGAGTGACAGAGCTGCTGAGAGGAGGAGGAGAAGAAGAATTGTATTATTGATTGTGTATTGTGGTGGTGGAGGTGCTTTGAAGGCACAGTTTATTTAAGAAGAAATTAAAATATTTCTGGTGCTTTTACTTGGTATCTTGGACGTTTGTCTGTGGGGTTTGAAGAGTGACAGCACCCTCTAGTGTCACAATTGTTGTGAAGTAAGTATTACTCAGCCATCACTGAGAGTATTGTGACCTCCTCCATCACAGTTTGGTTTTCTTCGACCTCCTCTCTTTCTAAGAGTCAGTTACAGCGGGTGGTTTGTTCAGCTGAGAAAATCATTGGCTATTGTCTTCCAACATTAAAAAATGTTTATCACCAGAGCAAAAAAGAACAGAAAGATTGCAGCTGACTCCACCCACTCCAGCACCTCTGTCAATTAAATTGCTATCACAGAGGAAGTACGGGTCTATTGCAACCCAAACTACACACCATCTCCACAGCTTCTTTCCTCAAATATTCAGATCCTAAATAAACTTACATACAGTATGGTTATTTCCAACTGTTTTTTGCAACATATAACTAACTGCGCTGTTTGTCGATTCATAAATACTTCATACTTGCTCAACTTGTACTATCTGATATTATTTTGTATAGTTTTTCTATTTATATTCGAGGGTACTACTGAAGTTACTATATGTCATTGTTCACAAAAATACTGTATTTGTACAGTGGTTTGCATAGTGTCAGGTAAGTGATGGGTTGAAATTGTGTTGTATTCCATGTTTTGCATCTAATCAAAGTCAATTCTGGTATGTTTCACATGCTAACAATAAAATGATTCTGATAGTATAAATTTTTCTGTATGCAATAATTCAAATATTCACAAAGACAGGAAAAATCTTTGATAATAAATTTCTGTTTCTTGAGTCTTCTATAGATGTAAGACAACTGAAGAGATTAACTAAACATTAATGCATGAACTAATCTTCACAATTGATGTTCACTACAATCTATGTTTAGGTTTTGAAATCTCACAATTTTAAATAAAATGGATAAAATATCAGGTAAAAAACTACTCTCATGTTGTGCAATTTCATGTCAAAAAATCTGGATCCTCTCATTGATACATTATTGGTAAATATTGAAGAGCTCAGATCCTACTATATAAAGATGTAATTATTTCGAGATTTGTTGGTTTCATCTAAAAAAAAAAAACTGCAAAGAAAATGAAAAGCTGAAGTCTTTACAGCTCATTATTAAGTCCTTTTGTTACTAAAAGGTTAAAATCTTCACTTAATCTCAGCAAAGTATATAACTGTTAAAAGGCAAAGCAATAATTAGATGCTGTAGTCAAAACAATAACCTCTGTTTATTAAATATTTTATAAAAACCATATGAATATGGTGTTACAGCGGTTCATGCTACTGTCTCATTAAGTCCATGGACCTGACTTTAGTCCTTAGCCTTGTATGTTATTGGTACATTTAAATGAGTAGTGTGCATGTGTGCATGCCACAGAGCATACTCTGAAATGGGCCGCTGTCTCATTTATGAGTGGTTCCTAAAAAACATCAACCCTGAAATGGAAAATGAGGTTCAGAAAGTACACGATGAGCTGTTACAGGTTGTAAAAACATTGCTTTTCATTGGTTTGGGGGAGAAATGTTGACTGATTAAAATACATTATCGCTGCTGCCTCATAAGGAGGAATATTTCTGACAAAATTAAATATGCAAATAACTAAAAGTACTGTGAAAAGTGATAAGAAATAAGGAAAAAGAGCACAAAATCTGACCGTAAATAAATACGTTTTTTACTGAAGATTTAATTTTTTCTGTAATACTCCACCAAATGCAAAATTAAATATGTCTTGAATTTAAAACCGTCAATTTCACTCATCTATGTTAAGATGGCAGTCTCTAGCGCATGTCATACTTTAATTGGTAAATCGTTGGTACTCTGGACTTAAACCTTCAGCCATCAAATTTCACACTAATAGCAGATACTTCAGGTGCAGGCTCCTAATGATGAATTTGCAGTTTATAGAATTAGAAGTAGCCACTTCACAAAGTAATTCTGGGCAACTTTTTCATGTACTGGTAATCAACGTGCACAGTCACAACTTTGAGTATGCGCAGGAATAGTAGGATTCTCAAATCAAGCAAAGCACATACGTTCACTCTGCCCTTTCAATTTTGACTAATGAAACTTACAGTTTTAAATTCAAGCCAAATTGCATGTTGTGGAATATTACAGACAAAACTGAATAAATAGCTTAGCAACAACAAAAAAAAAAATTCTGAGACACTTTATATTTATGCTCAAATTTCATGCTCTTTTTTGCCCCCATTTATTATCACTATTAATTTGTGTATTTATTATTTGAGTACTTAATTTTGTTTGAAATACTTCTCTATTGTCAAATATCATGTGTTCATATTCTAAGCCTAAGCACTAACCGTTTGGAGGTTGCATGTGTTTCTATGTTTGGGATGGTGGGGGGTGGAGTGCTCCCCCACCACCACCCCAAGTACTTCAGATTTCCAATATTCAAAAATGAATTATGATAGGTTAATTTGTAACTTTAAATTGGCTTGATCAACTCGATTTTACTGAGTGTAAATGGAAATCTGTGGGTGGGGTTTACCATATGAACAGTGCTTCCAGAAGAGATATGGACACCCGTGATGCTAAAATAGGCTAAAAAGGTACAGAAAATGGATGGATACACAACTAATGCTGTAGTTACATAATTTTAATGAAACCCATTAAAAAATGACAATATCTTCTGCATTATAAAGATTATACCACATTACCAGAGTTATATCTTCCCAAGCTGGCTTGTCTTCTTTTTCCTTATCCCTTTCTGAGTCATTCTGTATGTTCACATTCACTTCCTCATCACAATTCTCATCTGATGTGGATGGCATGGTTTCTGGTTTAGAAATAGTCAGATGTGAAGGCATACTTGAAGAAGGTGCAGACTCAATATGTAATTCTGGTGCTTTATATGCCTCTTCTGAAAGCTGAACAATTGGTTCAGAGGAAGATTCTTCAGATACTTCAATGAAGCTTTCTGCAATGGAAAGAAACAGTTTAAACATATGAATAACTACTTAAATTAGATCAGAGACCAAAGAGGTAATTTAGCCAAAATTTAACATGTCTGGTAATCGATTAATTAATTAGATACTGTATAAGCAATTCATCCAAAACAACAGAGATATAGATATATATGTGTATGTATGTGTGAATATATATCTAGAGATCCACAAAGGGAGAAAATGCAAACCGTATCATGGACCTTCGGTTCCATATATATATATGTGTGTGTGTGCCTCTGTCTGTGTCTGTCCGGTTGCTATGTCTCTGCCATTCCAAAAGATGCCACATCACAAACATTTTTAGTAATAAAATGCAATGCATTTGCAATTGATTAGATTTCAACTGGACATAGACAGGTAGCACAGCTAGTAGAGAGTCAAACGGTACAAAGTAATACAGTGAGCGTATGACAGTGACACTTCCTATTAAGACCTTTCTGCAAAAGTAACACTTTGTCTACTTCCATATATATATATATATATATGAATTGTAATTTATATATAGATTATATACACATTGTTGTGAAGGGGAGCGCAGCACATCTGTAAACCAGTTACAACTGGTTTGGATTGGTTTCAGCATGTAGTATTGTTTTAATTACCATTTGAGTTAGACGTGTGCATAGTCATTCGGCACAATGTCGCAGTTCGAACAACATGCTACTACAGCTTCATGTGCAAATTGGGGAAATCAGCTTCAGATACACTAGCGGCACTTGCAACAGCACTGCAAGTATATATACAAACACACACATTTTCTTTGATGATACAGCAAAGACAAAACATTTTGGTTGATATTCATGAAAACTTTATTATTACCTTCTGAATCACTCTGTTCAGTTTCTGCGTCCATGTCCACATTTTTTGTATAAATTAAATCTTGCTTTAATGTTTGTGAGGAAAAAGAGACCATGATATTTTCTTTTTTTAGATTTTCAGGAATATCTGCATTACATGAGTGATCTGATGTAGAAAGTAATTTAATATGATCATTAATTTTTTGACTCAAATTTGCAGGTGATAATACTGTGGTATCCTTGATGGTCTTGGTGGAATGTGAATTAGGTGATGCTTCAGAGCTTGTTTTTAAAATATCTTCATTTGGTACACTTTCCACATTTATGGCAAACACTTTTTCAGAAGAGTGCTTTGGTTCAGATGGAAAGCTGCTTTTAGTTGTTTCACTTATCTCTGGATATGTCATCGCTCCTTTTGGAAATGGATCATCTTCAAAGACTGTTAGTGATTTTTTTCTTTTTTCATGCATTATTTCCACAATTACTTTTTTATCCTCATTTGAGCTACAAATGGAACCTTCTTTCTTCAACTCTGGTTGATTACTTGGGCAGTGTAAATCAGGTATTTCTTCTTCATTATCACTTAGAGCTTTCTGAATGGCCAAGAGTGTTCTTGGTGACAGAGCCTCCTTATTATGATTATGTGACATACAAACACTTTCCTTTTTTGATTCTGTTTCAGTGCCCTCTATTTTAAAGTCTTCATCTGAATAACTATCTTCCATAGCTGATTGTATGGCCAACAAGGTTCTGGGGGAAGGTGGGGCTCCTAATGTCTCCAAATTATTTTCATCCTTCAATTCTGACGCAGTCACTTTTTCTGCATGGCTAGAATATGTAGAATCACTCAGATGACCTTGAGTAACGGGGCTCCAGAGAGGCATTTGTTTTTTATTAAAAGTGCCACATAATGTGGAAGTACTAGCTTTAGAATGTACCGTTTCATTTTCCTTAGCAACCTCCTCATTTTTCTTTGCTCCTGGAAAAAAGTAACATTTATGGTATATTATGTATTTTTATAATTTCAAAATCTTACTGCCAAAGTATCAAAACAGAATGTTAAAATTAAAATAGTCTTCACAATCTTATTTAACAAATATTACTTTAAATTCTGAGACAACTGAAGCAAAGAGATTAACTCTAGATATATTGAATGCAAAAAAATTCTTAAATTTAAAATATCTAAGATGCACTTTAAAAATTGCAAGTAAGAAGGTACAAGTTAAGATTTAGAAGATGCAACCTTCTATTTAGAAGAATTCCTTGAAGATCAGTGGATTAGAAAATACAGGTAAGTATTCAATAAATAAAATCTTGTTTCTCTTACACACCATCCATTTTTTTATTTTTTAGCTTTATATGTACAAACCTTTATATTTAGGAATTACCTTTTATAAGAATGTAATGTGATGTATCTTCAGAAACGAGCCTTCGTGTTTCCATATTACTTTCATGGACTCCATCCAAGCCAAACTCATTTTGGATGAGGCCTGAGGTCTGGTGGTTCATTTCCTTTTCAACATTCTCTATTCGCTGGTTTAAATTATTTCTTTTCAGTAAGCCAGCCAACTGATACTGTGAAAAATCTGACGATTTCTATTAAAAGAAGATATTTCATATTTCCAAGTATATTTTTTAAATTCTAAAAGCTTTAACATCTTTCTTTTTTATTAATAATCAATATGAGGTACATTTTTATTCAATCAGCCACTGAGTGATACCTTCAATTAATATAACTAATTCATATCAATAATGCAATTACAGAACAGTATATACTGATTAATATTAATCAAAAGTGCAGTCTTAACAAATGTTACCTGCTCTGCAGATATATAGAAAGAATGATAATTCATTATGTGTGGCATGTGAAGAATCAACTAATTCTCTTTTATTTGTTTACTAGCAAAATACCCGCGCTTCGCAGCGGAGAAGTAGTGTGTTAAAGAAGCAATGAAAAGAAAAGGAAAATTTTGAAAATAACGTAACCTGATTGTCAATGTAATTGTTTTGTCACTGTTGTGAGTGATGAGTGTTGTTGTCATATATATATTTACACACACACACACACACACATAAACATATATATATATACATATCTATACATATACACATATATACATACATATATATCTACATATATACACACACATATATACACACACATACATACATACACACACATATATACACACACATATATATATATATATATATATATATATATATATATATATATACATACATACACACACAGCTATTTCAGATCAGTGCAATACGCTGTTTGTTAAAACGGTTGACTCCGCTCTTACGTGCAATAACAAATCAAATCATTCAGTTGTCTTTGCTCATATGTCATTTTAGAGCTGGACGCCTGGCATCTTTTTTTGGCCACAAGTTCGTTTCTGTTTGGTGTGAGGTTCTGTGTTGTGGAGATTCTCAGGATGGATTGCAGGTGCTCATCAGTGAGGCGACTCCTGTGTGCTGTTTTGTTAGTCTTTATCACTGAGAAGAGCTTCTCACACAGATATGTGCTACCAAACATGTACAAGGTTCGAGCCGCATGTAGACGGACTTTTTTTGTTCTTCAAAGTCACCAAAGCGCCGTGCAAACTCAGTGCGCAATAACTCTAGCTTCGCAATAACTTGCAGCATCATAAGGTAGACTTGATTAACGCGGTAAGTGTTGGAAGGCAGCTGAAGCGCTGCATTATGGGATCTGTAGTTTATTGTGTTACCAGCGCTTCATATACCGGGCCATCAATAACAATAATACAGTATATAAAATGATCTCGGGCGGATATAATTACACGCCGGGCGGATGTGGCCCGCCCTTGAGTTTGACACATATGGACTAAATAGAACTTGAAAAGATATATTTTTTCAAATGTGATCGCGCAATTCAGATAGAGTTGACGCACACTACAGCCTGCATGCCTCAATGAGTCATCCTCCCCTCGCTCTTACTTTTTTACCGTTCATCTAATGAATACACTGAGTATGGCTTTACCAAAACAATCATTGATGGCGAATAAAGTATCCATTATTCGAGTATGTAGAGCGGGATATATATACATATATATACATATATATATATACCCGTATCGCAGCGAGAAGTAGTGTGTTAAAAAGGTAGAAAAAGAAAAGGGAACATTTTAAAAATAACGTAACATGACTGTCAATATACAGTATTTGTTTTGTGAGTGTTACTGAGTGTTGCTGTCATCAAGGATTTGATTATCATTATTTCTTTCAATCAGGTTCGTATTTGTAGGATGTGTTGTGTTCAAGTTACATTCCGTGTTTGTCAATCGTTGTAAAGATGACAGGTTTCATTCATCGATTCGTTTCTTACTGCATCAATAAACAGCTCGTCTTCTTCTTTATCTGAGACCTGACACACTGCATGCACGGTTTTTTACACTGTCTTCCTTTAGCGGACATTGACTTTTTCCACCGTGTGCTTTGTTTCCGCAGTAGCTGGATTTATGAATATGCTTATCAGACGCTTCATATTTTTGCTGCCTTTTCAATTGTGTAATTCGGTTTTGTTCAGCTCTTTGGAACTGTTGCTTTTATCTGTGCACTGCGCCAGTTCACGTGAGCCACTCGGTGTACTTGCATCGAAGGTTCCCAGCTGTGCTGGTGCCATCTCGTGCTATGTCCATAGCTTTATTTAATGTTACCTTAGTCCTGGCACTTAAAACTTTCTCTCGCAGTTTCGCTGAGTTTGTGTCAAACACCACCCTGACCATCTCATCTTCCTCTCCATAAGCACAGTCCTTCACCCGTGAATATTTACCCGTGGCAGTTTGCTATTGGATTGCCGCTGACGGACGGCCTTATATGGGCAGGCACTAAATTACAAACGCCAGCGCAGCCTGTCTATGAACTTAATTTAAAGTGTAGGTTTACATCGTGCTTTGTTTCCGAAGTAGCAGAACTCATGAATATGGTTGTATATGTCACTCGCTCACTTCTTATTGTTTCGCTGCCTTCTCAATTATATAATGCATGTTTTCTTCAGCGCTTTTTGAGGTCTTCCTGGTTTTCTATGTACTGCGTGATTACGTGGGAGGCGTGATGATGTCACACGAAACTCCGCCCCACGGCGTTGAAGCTCATCTCCATTACAGTAAATGGAGAAAAACTGCTTCCAGTTATGACCATTACGCGTAGAATTTCGATATAAAACCTGCCCAACTTTTGTAAGGAAGCTGTAAGGAATGAACCTGCCAAATTTCAGCCTTCCACCCACACGGGAAGTTGAAGAATTAGTGATGAGTCAGTGAGTGAGTGAGTGAGGGCTTTGCCTTTTATTAGTATAGATTATACTATGTCACAACAAGTATCTAAAAATGATAAAATGGATCTAGTCAACTTTTCTTAAGAGTAACTCAATCTTAAAAATATAAGTACCTCTGGGGGTGCTTCAAATAATGTTCTTCGCCTCTTACTGAACTCCTTCATATCCTTAAGAATTTCATGTTTTATTTCTGCAGGCAGAGTGGTAAATTCCTCTGAGTCAATATCTATAGAGTTAGGATCTTCAAAAAAATGTTCCTAATCAGGTACACAGTAGAAAACAAAGTGTTAACCTAAAGTACCTGCCAGCACTGTCAAATGAAATGTAAATGAAAATAATTTAATAAACAATATGCAGACTAATTTGCATACAGGTTCAATGTTCAATTCAGTTGTACAAATTTTCTATATAATCTCATTTAGAACAGTAGTTGACACTGATTAGAAGTGACAAAAAATTTATTCACACATTTAAGAACAAGAGGAATTCACTTTTGGATTGTTAAATTGACAGAAGGAGGAGTAAATCAAATGAAAGAAAACCTTGATATCAACAAGCAGGTAGCCAATAAATGTAAAATAATTTGGAATCAGTCAATCAATCATTTTCTAACCCACCCCTTTCCTGAACAAGGTCACTGAGTGCTGGAATCCATCTCACCTAGCACAGGGCACAAGGCAGCAACAATTCCCTAGATAGGGCACAAGTCCATCACAGGGCGAACACACACACACACACACACACACACACACACACACGCACACACACACACACACACACACACACACTAGGGCCAATTTAGTGTTGCCAATTCAACTAACCTGCATGTCTTTGGACTGTGGGAGAAAACTGGAGCATCTGGAGGAAACCCACAGAGACACTTGGAGAACATGCAAACTCCATGCAGGAAAGACCTGGGATGCAAACCCTGGTCTCCTTACAGCAAGGCAGCAGCGCTACCACTGCACCAATGCTCCTCCTAGTGGGGAATCAAGGAAGTTTAATTTAGGACAGCATGCCCAAGAAGACGTTTCCAATGGCTTAATTAATGGCAGTTTCTAAACACATATTAGTGAAACAGAATATTTTATATTGTTCAGTTTTAAGGTCAATAATTAATCAAGAAATCATACCAGCAGCTGGTCCAACTACTTAATTGATCTTAATTGCTCCTAAGCAAAAGAACTGCAACCAAGGGATTTCAAAGTTAACTTTTATTGTATTAGAAAATACCTGAAAATTTTTTCTGTTCGTAGACATCTCTTCCCAATCTCTTTCTGCTTCTTCTTCATAACTGTTGGAAAGCAACAGTGTAGCAGTTTTCAAGTTAATAATAAAAACATAACATTTGCTTAATTCAATTCAGATTCACAGGAGACCGAAGTAGCTATGCACAGGGCACAAACACACTGGAATGGCCAAAAAAAAAAAAAAAACACACACACACACACACACGGAGACTCCACTTTTTTCAGAAGTAGGATTCAGAAATCAGTGACGCAGTAACATGCTGCCTATGTGAAAAATATTTGATTATACAGTATTCCAAATAAAAAGCCTAATAAATAAAATTCACTAGAATATTAAGATGCAAGAGAAACCATGAAAAGTTTAACCCATCTGTTTATCTTCTAAAACAACTTGACTGTGTTCTTGGAGAAAACGGAAAATCAACAATTTTGGAAATGTCTGCTGTAGCAGAATGAGAGCAAGCCATGGAATTAAATGATTAGTTTAATTAACAGCAAGAATCGGCTTCTCATTAACAAAGTGACTGGAGTGGATTGGAGTTTGAAACCCCAATTTTGGCGGTCATCTGTTAAGTTTGCTTCATGTGTAATTTCTGTTTGGTTGGCATTTAATGAAGAAAAGAGTAAATTCAGAGCACTGAATCTTTAAAAACAGGGATATTAAAATGAAGGGAAAAAGAATTTAATTAGCAGTGAAAACTGGTCACTGATTAGGAAAAAGGTTAGAATGAAAACCTGTAGACACTGTGGCCCTCCAGGCCCGGAGTTCAAGACACCTGCTTTAAATACTATTCCAGATTAACAGAAGACAAATTAACAACACTTATGTTCTGTTTTGAACAGTTGTTAATATGACAAATTTAAAATATGATCTGTCACTCAAAATCTATATGAACATTATCAGCACATACTTCATAACTTCAATTAATGATAACATTGTTAACAAGACCCCAGAAATAAAAGTTATCTCACAAATATAATATTGCAGTGTCTAACCCCACTTCTCATTGTGAATACTTAGCAATTTGAATTAAATAACAGATGTTATAAGCTAGGCATTATTCAAGGTCTTGTACTTCTCCGTTTCACATCATTCAAATCTGAAGTGAATGCTTATCAGATGAGCAATAAGAAAACTTCCCACTCCCCAGGCTTGTGACTTCTAAACTACAACTTGGATGAACTACTTCCTCAGCCTTGCTCTGCTCCATTGCAACAAAGGTGAGTTTCTCAAAACCATCACAACACTAAGTACTTTCTTAATTTCATCTTAAGATTGTTTGTTAATTAACTAGTGTTCTAAAAACCATTCTTAACCAAAGTAATATGCAAACTTATTCATGAATTAACAACTAACCCAGCCATGTAGTTATTCACAAAGAGCACTTCAATCAAATCTTACCTGTATTTTTGCCAGAGACTGCTCATCATGGCACAAGAATAGTCACGGACATCTCAGTCTGGATAGTGTTGTAGTAAATGTCACTCTTAAACTTTTGAAACACGTACTATCTGCAAATTTCATGACTTTTTTATTTTATCTGTTAGAGCACCAACAGTCCAACCAAGGGTGGGTGGGACATGTTACACAAGCCTGAATATTAAGCCAACATTACAACTGTGTTGAACTTTATCAAATATGTTGACTTAACCAAACAATTTTGTATGTTAATCAACGAGTAAGGTAACTAATTATGGTAATTCATTTGAAGTGTTGATGTCAGCTGTCTGAAGAACATTAACCTTGAATCAGTGATGCCATTCAAGACAACTGAACCATCCAAGAAGTCAAGACTTTAGGACGTTGTGCATTGATTGGATGGTAACTATCATTTTCTCTGCCTATGTTGTTGTGTGACAAGGTAAAAAGGTATTGGAGTCTTTGTTTAAATTATTATACTACAATTTCATTGAATTGCGTGATTATACTGAGTTAATCTGTTTATCTCAGGGATCTAAATTAAACTTATAAGTTATGAGACTGTTTTGGTAAGATTAGGATTTTGTTGTCATCATTGCCATTGGCTGCTTGTTAGCCTGAAGGGTTACAGATCTGCCCTTTCAAAACTATGTTCACAGTGCAGCTCAATTCTAATTTTTTCACTCACATGTGATAAAGGTCATTTACATGTAATCACAATCTATTTATATTTTTTATACATTAATGACAGCAATAATCTTCTTTCATGACTGTATCTCCTTTCATCCACCCTTAAATTAAAATCTATAAATTTTTTCTACCTCTCTTTTGGAGCCAAAACCCCACTTGTCAATATCTCAGTTAAATTATTCCCTTTGTCTCTTTCATTGTCCAAATTTTTATACAATTTATTTTTTTTGAAATCCAATCTTTTCAGAAATTGTGAACAGCAAAACACACATTGAATTACTTCTGTCTGTGATACTAAACCCAATACAGACATATGTAACTTGAATGTGACCTGCTTTTGAATGCTTGACTTGGAAATGTCTGGTGTGAGGGACGGCCGGGATGTCCTCAGCTGGGAAAGACCAGGTGAGATATACAAAGGACATACAGAAGACATTATTTCCCCTGTTCAACCAGATGACAGCACCATGGTTTCCCACAGGGCATCATGGGTACTTAGACACAGCACTTTTGTGTTTTGTGGGTGATGCAAGGGGGTGCTGTGGGGACTAACGAGCCCTACCTTGTTGGACTCAGGCCTAACCCATAAATGCTCCCGGACCACAATTATGGGACACCGGAAGTATTCCTAGGTTGCACATAAAAGGAACTGCCTGCCACTGCTCTTAGGATCCAGTGTTGGGAGAAAGGAGGATAGTTTGATGGGAGGAATGGAGGGGCAAAGAAGAAGAAAGAAGACAGACAATCACAGAGTGCTGTATATTGTGGTGCTTGGCTGTACTTGTGCTGTAGCATAGGAAATGCTAATAAAAGAATTCCCCACAATAAAAAAAAAAAAAACCTCTCTTGTTCATTTTACACTTGTGTCTGAGCCTGTCTATGTCAGGTGTTTGGGGAAATGGAGAACACCCTGGTGGCCACACTGGGTATTTATACTCCCCAACTGGACATCCTGAAGTTCAACCCCTTGGGGCAGCCTAACATAGTGCAATAGTGGGCTGTTTGTGACATACAGCATCCGTCACCAGGCAGTATGGCCAAATTATGATGTGCTTCCGCATGGAAATGACACACCATAAATGTGTAGTCTAAATAAACAAAAACTGCTCTGCTGTAAGGTGAATTCTTCAGCATACATGCAACAACAAAAATCTAACATACTTAGATTTAGATACATGCGCAAACATCCAAAGTTCTGTCAAATACTGCACAGGAAAAAAAACTAGTATTCCCGTGAGTGGAAATCGTAGCGGTATTCTGCTTATCACAGACTTACTACTTGCAGCACGAAGCGACATGATGTGAGCAGAGTTCTGATGCTCCCATCGTTCTCTTGCTTTTGTGCGCGATGCGCTGGAAAAATAGACAAAATTATGTCTCTGGAAATAATTAATGTTGATGGAGTACAGATGCCTCACCGCGTAGTAAATATAAGGGGGGATCAAAAGGGCGACCTCAATATAGAAAAAAAGTTTAAATTTCATCACAAAAATAACAGAAACGACGAGTATTAAAGTAATACCACTCAAATGCAATAGAACCAAATTAATGAGTTTGTATAAAATATCAAATTGATCTACATATTGAATTGCCTTAAGAAGTGGTCAACTTAAAAGGCGGGTCAGCCTAGTTTGTAAACAAGTTCTGACCAATACTGCACAAACATCAGAAAAAATAAAACAATTGTGAAATTATACTTAAGAAACTTCAAGTTGTGTGACAGAAGCACAAGTCTATCCACAGCATCTAGTTTCAGAGCAGCACAGTCACACATTACATTTCTTTCAATACTAATTTGTTTAAACAGATTTTGTTTTTGCCTGAAACCTACAGGGCTCTGTATTTCTGGTGAACTGACCACACAGGCTATGTGCTCGCTTTGTGCATGCGCAGCAGTCTATCCAGTTAAGATACATGAGACAGTGAATGCATGGACTCTCAAGGAGTGTTTTGGCAAAGTGAGTTACATACAGTACTTGATAATTTCAGCTTGCAGATCATTAAAAACAACAATTGAGATATTATCATAGATTACACATATCGCAAACTCCTAATGCCAAAATTATATTTACCAATCATTTAACAATAGTCAGATTAACAACAACACACACACCTCGACCGGTTTGTCTTCCCAATTTTTACACAAACACTGAATATTCATAGTTGCAACCCTAATACTTTCTCTTCCTCACAACACCTCCTTCATCTTAACTCCCACCAAACAGGGAACCTCACACTGCATCAGATCTAAAACTATCACATACTGGGTTGTCAAAGCTTTCTCTTTTCTTTATATTGGTTGTCTTGGAGCAGAATTGATTAAGACCAAATGTCCTCCCTGATGCCAAATATCTTGAGTCACCTTTTATGACTGCAAAAGGAACCTTATTCTAATCTTAGGTCACAGGTGCAATTCTATCCCCAGGTCACCGAGTATAAGCATATTTCCTATAAATATAGGAAGGCAATGATTTATAAAAACTCTGGTCTTGTTATTTTGAACAGTACTACATTGTTCCTGGTAAAGTAAATTTTGATTCTGAATTTGAATGGTGGTCAGTTAAAAGGCAGTTATAACAGGAAGCCAAATACTTGCTGCTGCACACAATTTCTCACAAAAGCTAAGAATCATGCAGGTTTCCTAAAGATTGTCGAGTGTTTCTCTTAGTTTAAACACATTAAGTCAAGTTGTCTGGCAACCCTTAATTGCCCCAGTATGGGCACTTGGAGATTTGTGCGTGTGTGTATGTTTGTTGCTGCTGGACAAACAATGCTACCAAGCATATGCTGAAGCTATCTGTAAACATTTGCATTATGGAGTCATTTCTGAAAATAGATGCTCTACTGGCTGATGAGGAACCAAAGTAACAGAGTGACTTGCAAGAAAGGCATTCTAGAATTTAAAGCACCAAATTATTCAAGAGTGTGGTCATAATTCAATCATTAATTACTGTATTTCTGCAAAACGGGTTTTTTTTTAAATCAGATGAAGCATTTTGGGCATGTTCCTTCAAATATAATGCTAATTCAGACCTGGTGTAAAAAATTTACAATGTCCAGATGAATACGAATAAAGCAAATATTTTTTGACTACAATATTGATTTCAGCTTTAGATTTTTAATACATTTGCAAACGGTTCTGAAAACATGTTTTCACTTTGTCATTATGGGTTCATGAGTGCAGAATGAGGAGAAAAATGGCAAAGTTATCAACTTAAAATCAAACCTACAACAAAAATAGGTGTGCAGAAAATGAAGGGTTTTGAATACTTTCTGAATTCACAATATATCAGAACCTATGCCATTAATATAAGCAAAAAAAAAAGCAATGGTTCAAGGGTAAAGCCTTTACAGACTGCAGCGATGACCTTACCCATCTTATTTGTGCTAGTTATCCCTGGCTGATTTAACAGCTTGAAATCAAACATTGTAACTTACTCTCGTACCAAATGCTTCTAATTTCAAAATTTATCTCTGGTACAGAACCATATCAAATGCTTTTTGAAAGTCCAAGTAAATTATGTCACAAACTTTACTTTTATCTACTGCTTTAGTCCATTGTATAAAAATGTCTTGTTCTATAATTACTTACCATGCACCCGGAAAATTTCTGTCACCAAAACTTATCTACAACGTTATCAATGGAAATTTTTCTGTGTTGGCTAGAAACCGAATGCAAAGGCAGTTATGATAACTACTATAACATGAAAATAGAAAACAGAATGTGAAGTCTGTTCTCAAGAAGGCACTTATTCTATTACAGACACAACACCTATAAGGTAGGTTTCAAGGTCAGACCTTAATTCCCAAAACAGATACAAATGCAGAGGGTTCCAGCTGATATGCAAAGTAAAACAAAGATGTATCCTTGTCAGTTATGATAAATAAGAATACTTAAAATATGTTTTCATACACAGAAAATACAGGGAAAAAGATATAGTAATTAGACACATCAACAGGTAACTACACTGAAAACTGAATCTCCCAAAGTAAAGACAAGAATTATAATAACTACGTAACACACCTATTTGCTTTTGTTTAGTGATTTTACCTGTTACGTTCCTGGTCTTGCAATGGAGGTAAATTGTAAGTATCATCCACTTCTTCTCTTCGAATACTAGAAATGCTAGGCAGAACATCTTGACTGAAAAAAAGATTAAAGTTAAAATCAAAGTACACATAAATTACTATAGTATACAGTAAGTCTCATAACTGGTTAAAAGAACAAAGAACACATTAATACTGCAATTTGAAGCATGCCAGATATGCTTTTTAAAACATTTTCACATAGCAGCACATTTTAACTGAACCATGTACCATGTGTATAGAAATTTATTTGGCTTTTATAAATGTCAATATATATTCCCCTATAACAGAAGAATCAAGCAACTCATAATATTGACTACTTTTTATTGATCAAACTCTGATGGGTAGGATTGTTATGCAATAGGGGCAACCCTGGAGATATGATATTGTATGCAAGGATCAGCACTAAAATATTGTGTTGCGCAGAATCAGACAATCTTTCCATGCACATGCAATAGAAAGAGCATGTTCATTAAGTGTTATGTACAGTATATGACTTACTTGTTAGGTGGGATGCATAATAATGTGTAAGAAATATTAAAGGAAACAGCTCTTTTGGGATTAAATCAGTTTAAATAGAGAGCGGGGGATAGGAACATGTGAACTGAGAATGCCCTGTGGGTCTAACCATTGTACAAATATGAATTCTGTTGCTGTTAGAAGCCTGTTTATAATCCCATATTTACAAAGACCACGTTGAAAAGACAAAAGGAAAATATGCAAGTTGATGTGCCACAAAACTAGTCTAAGAGGCTGTGGTGGCTACAGGGGATCCAGAGTGTCATCATATTTGATGATTTTTTATAACATTAGCACTAAAAATGGGTTGGAAATGCTACAAGGTTCAGTTTACAAACATTCCTTGTTTCAGTGGATGTCTAGAAATGGAAGAACAAGTAAACCTGATGAAAATTTAGGGTATATGGCAAATAATGATTCTGGTTTTAATATGAGGCACAATTAAGTGTTAATATTAATTTTTGAACCTCCCAAAAAAAAAAAAGGTGTCCAATGAAAAATTTTTTATGAGACTACATAATATCTGTGATAAAGATTAAATATGACACCGTGATTTTGCTTTAAGGACAGAGTGCCTTGTATGGTGTGTTGCTTTACTCTCTCTACTGGGAGAACTTTCTAAACACATGTATATTCTCTTGGCAAGAGCAAGGGTAGATCCAACTGTCATTGTCCATATAGAATAAATGGGTATATGTAAAGATGGACTTCTAGATCTGCACTGTGAGTTTAAAAAGTTAGTTGAGGAGAAAGAACAAGTGATCATCTCAGATGTTTTGCCTCTGTGTCAGAAAAGATTAAAAAGATTAAAAAGTTTAACATGTGGCTCAGATCTTGGTGTAGGCTAATGGGACAAAGCTTTGTAGGACATTGGGGATGCTTCTGGCCATAGGCTTTTTAATATTCCTGCCTAAATTATCAGTGGTGTTCACCAAAGTGACATGGAAAAGTGCCAGTAGTGGCAGAATATCACACAAAAAAAAAAAAAAAAGACATAAATCATTTGCAACGAGTGCAGAATGCAGCTGCTAGAATCCTAACTGGGAAAAGAAAATCCGAACACATTTCTCCAGTTTTGATGTCACTACACTGGTTGCCTGTGTCATTCAGGATTGACTTTAAAATACTGCTTATGGTTTATAAAGCCTTAAATAATCTCGCTCCATCTTATATATCGGAATGCCTGACACGTTATATTCCAAATCGTAACCTTAGATCTTCAAATGAGTGTCTCCTTATAATTCCAAAAGCTAAACTTAAAAGAAGTGGTGAGGCGGCCTTCTGCTGCTATGCACCTAAAATCTGGAATAGCCTGCCGATAGGAATTCGCCAGGCAAATACAGTGGAGCAATTTAAAACACTGCTGAAAACACATTACTTTAACATGGCCTTTTTATAACTTCACTTTAACATAATCCTGATACTCTGTATGTTCAATTCTTCATAATAACTATTCATGGTGGCTCTAAAATCCGTACTGACCCCTACTCTCTCTTCTGTTTCTTTTTCCGGTTTCTTTGTGGTGGCGGCCTGCGCCACCACCACCTACTCAAAGCATCATGATGCTCCAACAATGATGGACTGAAAGCCAGAAGTCTACGTGACCATCATCATCAGGTCCTTCCATGAAAATATGATGATTTATGTTAGGTAGAATGCCCAGAGGGGACTGGGCGGTCTCTTGGTCTGGAACCCCTACAGATTTTATTTTTTTCTCCAGCTTTTGGAGTTTTTTGTTTTTCTGTCCACCCTGGCCATCGGACCTTACTCTTATTCTATGTTAATTAATGTTGACTTATGTTTATTTTTTATTGTGTCTTCTATTTTTCTATTCATTTTGTAAAGCACTTTGAGCTACATTTTTTTGTATGAATATGTGCTATATAAATAAATGTTGATTGATTGATTGATTGACAATTGAATATGTCTGTATTCTGTTATACACAAATTTCTGGTAAGACGCTTGTGTTGTAACTGTTCCTTTACTGCATCTGTTGGATTAATCCTCCTGTATTAGATATTTCTGGCACTTCAGCATTCGGACTATACACATTCAACATAGCTGAATAAAATGAGCAAAAATGCTGCAAAAGAAAAATGCTGCAAAGAAACAGAAAATGAAATCAAAATGGAAGAAGTGATCAAGCCATCTGGCTTCCCTTGGTGACTAAATAATCCACCTTGTTCACCTTGAACATCACTTGGACTGACCAGGGCCGGTCTTAGGCATGTGCAAACTGTGCACCTGCACAGGGCCGCCCAGCCAATATATATTGAATATAAAACGGAAAGAGAAAATAATGACACAGGTGACAGCTGAAGCGAAGCTAGTGCAAGTGGGTGAGTCGTCTTACAAGTTAATGTTTCACCTAGTTTTAATAAAGTATTAGTGTTAGCGCAATAGTCATAGTGAATATCTGGTCGGATAGGGGACACAAGACATTCGCATACCCATTCTAAGCAAACTGAAGAGATTTCGAGTACATGAATCTGGTTATTCGAAACAAAAGAGAAAGGCTGCTCAGGAGGCTTTCATTGCGTCACAGGAAGGAGCAATCCTGAACTTTACCATAACTTAAACGCTTGTGTCATGAACATGAGGCGGCTATGCAGTGTCCGCAACGGACGTGGCCATCCGCCGTGCATAAGATACCAAACTGACATTGGCGGGCGAGGGGCCACCGATTCTTTCTCTGCCCAGGGCTGCCACGAATCTAAAGCCACCCCTGGACTGACAATCTGCTTATAACACTCATTTAATATGTCATGAAACCTACTCATGCTACATCATTTTATCAGTTGCCCATACTGCTTAGATTGTCACATACAGTACTTAATAATCTGACATTTATCACTGAGCATGTATTGTTTATATTTTTTATTTTACAGTACCATCATTGCATGTTAAAGAATTAACAACAATTGGCCATACAGTGTTCAGGTATAATGATAATAAATTGAAAAGCATTTTGGAATTAACAGAAGGAACAAAAAGGGATGGGTGTGGGCAATTCTGGGTGGACATCAATAAATCGTGCACTCTCAAAGGAGATGCTCTCCAAATTTAATTATGAACTACACTGTAAATCTGAGCTATCCAGGTTTAGTTTGCTATAAGCCCTTTGCACAAAATTCAGAAGTGACACATTATACAGCAAGCTAACTTGGCAGAAACAGATATACAGTGGTGTGAAAAACTATTTGCCCCCTTCCTGATTTCTTATTCTTTTGCATGTTTGTCACACAAAATGTTTCTGATCATCAAACACATTTAACCATTAGTCAAATATAACACAAGTAAACACAAAATGCAGTTTTTAAATGATGGTTTTTATTATTTAGGGAGAAAAAAAAATCCAAACCTACATGGCCCTGTGTGAAAAAGTAATTGCCCCCTGAACCTAATAACTGGTTGGGCCACCCTTAGCAGCAATAACTGCAATCAAGCGTTTGTGATAACTTGCTATGAGTCTTACAGCGCTCTGGAGGAATTTTGGCCCACTCATCTTTGCAGAATTGTTGTAATTCAGCTTTATTTCAGGGTTTTCTAGCATGAACCGCCTTTTTAAGGTCATGCCATAGCATCTCAATTGGATTTAGGTCAGGACTTTGACTAGGCCACTCCAAAGTCTTCATTTTGGTTTTCTTCAGCCATTCAGAGGTGGATTTGCTGGTGTGTTTTGGGTCATTGTCCTGTTGCAGCACCCAAGATCGCTTCAGCTTGAGTTGACGAACAGATGGCCGGACATTCTCCTTCAGGATTTTTTGGTAGACAGTAGAATTCATGGTTCCATCTATCATGGCAAGCCTTCCAGATCCTGAAGCAGCAAAACAACCCCAGACCATCACACTACCACCACCATATTTTACTGTTGGTATGATGTTCTTTTTCTGAAATGCTGTGTTCCTTTTACGCCAGATGTAACGGGACATTTGCCTTCCAAAAAGTTCAACTTTTGTCTCATCAGTCCACAAGGTATTTTCCCAAAAGTCTTGGCAATCATTGAGATGTTTCTTAGCAAAATTGAGACGAGCCCTAATGTTCTTTTTGCTTAACAGTGGTTTGCGTCTTGGAAATCTGCCATGCAGGCCGGTTTTGCCCAGTCTCTTTCTTATGGTGGAGTCGTGAACACTGACCTTAATTGAGGCAAGTGAGGCCTGCAGTTCTTTAGACGTTGTCCTGGGGTCTTTTGTGACTCTCAGATGAGTCGTCTCTGCGCTCTTGGGGTAATTTTGGTCGGCCGGCCACTCCTGGGAAGGTTCACCACTGTTCCATGTTTTTGCCATTTGTGGATAATGGCTCTCACTGTGGTTCGCTGGAGTCCCAAAGCTTTAGAAATGGCTTTATAACCTTTACCAGACTGATAGATCTCAATTACTTCTGTTCTCATTTGTTCCTGAATTTCTTTGGATCTTGGCATGATGTCTAGCTTTTGAGGTGCTTTTGGTCTACTTCTCTGTGTCAGGCAGCTCCTATTTAAGTGATTTCTTGATTGAAACAGGTGTGGTAGTAATCAGGCCTGGTGGTGGCTACGGAAATTGAACTCAGGTGTGATACACCACAGTTAGGTTATTTTTTAACAAGGGGGCAATTACTTTTGCACACAGGGCCAATATAGGTTTGGATTTTTTTTCTCCCTAAACAATAAAAATCATCATTTAAAAACTGCATTTTGTGTTTACTTGTGTTATATTTGACTAATGGTTAAATGTGTTTGATGATCAGAAACATTTTGTGTGACAAACATGCAAAAGAATAAGAAATCAGGAAGGGGGCAAATAGTTTTTCACACCACTGTAGGTAATGTTAGCTTGTTAAGGTTCAACATGTTTTATGTCAGCATGTTGTAATACAGAATAAACAAGGTAAATTAACTCTAATTTTATAAACTATGTATGTAATTCGGTGTCAAATAATGCCAAAGATGGTCCTGAAAGCTAGAGGTTACAGATAAATGATAAATGAACAAGGGGCCACATACAGTTCAGACTACGGTTAACCAAAACAAAAAAATATTAGAAATGGAAAATTTCATGCCGTTATAGTTAATGAAAGTTAGTATGCATGTAAACATAGTCACTATAAACTTGAATTATGATGTTCTTGCCTGGAAATGTATGAACATATGGTATTGTATGTGTTTTTAAACTTTACGCTCATATAATAAGTTAGAAGAAAAATAATCACATCGCAGTTATAGCAAGTTGTATACACTAATTGGAAACAAGTGCTGTAGTACAGCCATGTTCAATTAAGAAGGGAGTGCAATCAGTGCAATCTCTTGCACATTAACTCGAAAACAAATACTTGACCATTGTCAACTGGACATCAAAGCTGTTCCAGTTAAAAAGATTTTGCACTGAACCAATTTTAAAATAACTCATCAGATTCAAAGCAAAAACATACATGCTGTTACTTGTAACAAAATGTGGTTCTTTGTTTGCTTTTGATGGTTTGGATCAATTTTCTTTATCCATGTTTCATCAGTGGGAATGCTGTGGAAGTTGAGGTAAAGATGTTTCTGTATAGAATTTGAACACAGAGTGACATGACAGGGCTACTTGTTTTGTGATTCTGTCATTGTTTTGGACGACTGGTACAGTGTTTACCCCACAAGCATGCCTCATGAAAGAATAATACAGAAGTGCCAGAAATATCTAATACAGGAGGATTAATATAACAGATGCAGTAAAGGAATAGTTACACCCCAAGCGTCTTACCAGAAATTTGTGTATAGCAGAATATAGACATGTTCAGTTGTGTGATATTCTGCCACTACTGGCACTTTTCCATGTCATTTTGGTGAAAACCACTGATAATTTAGGCAGGAATATTAAAAAGCCTATGGCCAGAAGCATCCCCAATGTCCTATAAAGCTTTGTCCCATTAGTCTACACCAAGATCTGAGCCCCCTGTTAAACATCCCTGCCTAACACCTCAGAGAAATCAGAGTCTAAGTCCAGCTCTGCAAGATCCTGAAAATGGTTAGACACCTTCAGCCGTGAGGCTGAAGCCCTTAGACAATGACCCACCTGTTTCCACCTCTCTAGTCTAATGTCTCCTACTGTACCAGCTTCAGAGTGCAAACTATCTCAATTAATGACAGCTGGGAAAGATCTGTAAGTCTTTACCACAACACAAGCCAGCCATCTCCTCCTCCAATTTAGCAACCTTGAACTTGAGGTGCTGGATTCATTGACATTTCCCACATATGCAGGCCTCTTGGAAGCAAGCTTCGTCAAAGCTAGCTTCTAAAAAGTCCAGTATTGTACGTCATATGTTGTATTGGTCTCATTTTAAAAACTTGTTTGGATGACTTTTAACCACTTTTAAAATTAAATAAAAGCTAATGAGTTTAAAGGAACTACAGCTCATTTTCAATAACTTAGAGAGGTCCAATGATTTCTGCAAATACAAAAGCGTCACATGAATATGCTGCCTGCTGAAGTCTCTTTACTTCTACAATACTTTTTCTTACTCTTGTTCAGTTTCCTAAGAGACAGTGTCTGTTTTTTTCTTCTTAATTTCTAGCCCAAAAAACTATCAAATACAATAAAATGTACCCTTTACTCTTACCTTTTTCCTAACGTAAATAGTCATCACCATGTATGTGATGTATATGGTTTAACCAGCATTATTTTTTAATCCTTTACTGCATTCCTTACTGTGAAATTTTCTGATTTTTTTTTCATACTAGCATATGATACAAAGCTGGTTACTTAATTATTTTGGGTCAGATTGCTACACACTGCCTGCTACTCCTATTACCAATTCACCCATGTGCTGTGCTGTTGAGCTGAACACACAACTTTCACTGACAATATTCCTTGTTCCTGGGCTGCTGAAAGAAATTACTTCTAAAAGGGAAAAAAGTTGTACTAGTACTGTTGTGGAAGCTTTGGTTGATGCTATCTACTCTCTGCTGATGGGGAACTAGAGGAATTGAACAGTGATTAAGAAAAAAATTTAGAATTACAGGATGTCACAAAAAACAGCATCTCTCTCTCCCTATATTATATATATATATATATATATATATATATACACACTAGCAGAATACCGCCTTGCAGCGGAGAAGTAGTGTGTTAAAGAAGTTATGAAAAGAAAAGGAAAAATTTAAAAAATAAAGTAACATGATTGTTTTGTCATTGATATGAGTGTTGCTGGCATATATATATATATATATATATATATATATATATATATATATATATATATATATATACTGTACATATACATATACATACACATACACATACACATACATGTGCACATATATACATACACACATATACTATGGGGTGCCAAACAGGCAAACACATTGATTTTCTGAATATATAAAGTCGGCGTCAGAATATATAAAGTCAAAACTTGAATATATAAAGTCATTCCCGAATATATAAAATCAAAACTTGAATATATAAAGTCAGCGTCGGTATATATAAAGTCAGCGCTGGAATATATAAAGTCAAAACCTGAATATATAAAGTCAGCGTCAAAATTTATGAAGTCATTCCTGATTATATAAATTCAAAGTCAAAATATATTGATTGAAACGACTCTGAACTGAACTAAGTTAACAAAAACGTATTCAGAAAAATAAATTAAAAAAACACTGTTCGGTTAATGTTTTGAAAATGATGCATGTGCCCTGCCCAGGATTGGTTCCTGCCTTGCCCAGTGTTGGCTGGGATTGGCTCCAGCAGACCCCCGTGACCCTGTGGTCGGATTCAACGGGTTGGGAAATGGATGGATATTCCAGCGCTGAGTTTGTACATTGAAGTTTTGACTTTATATATTCCAGCGCTTACTTTATATATTCCGACACTGACTTTATATATTCAAGATTTGACTTTATTTTTCCGAAAGTGACTTTATATAATCAAGTTTTGACTTTATATATTCGGGAATGACTTTATATATACAAGTTTTGACTTTATATAGTTAAATTTAGTCATCATTGCATATCTTTTTCTTTACCATAGAAGTTTAAAGACTAAATTCAACTTCCATTCCTACCAAAGATATTTCTGGCGACTAAATAGAACCTACTTATATCTAAATTCGAGCAATCGAGCTGTCGCCTGCCTGCCTGAATAAGTCACTCTCGCTTTGCTCTTACTTTTTTACCGTTCATTTAATCATGGCTAGTGGCGGAAAAATTATAAAATGGAAGGAGGATTACACTGAGTATGGCTTTACCAAAACAATTATTGATGGCAAATCGATTATTCATAAAGCTTCAATTGGTGATCTGTTTTTCTGTGTTAACCTCATATTTTTTACACTTCTTCTCAAACCAAGGTGCGAGGGTAAAATGAATCGGGAAGCGCTGATCAATGTAATCGATGTACCAGGAAATCATGCATTGCCAGAAGTTCCCCTTTGCTTGTAATGCAAAGTGTGATTAAATGCGTGATTTTTTAACGCGTTATGGAGCACATGCATCGAAGCTTCTCAGCTGTGCTTGTGCTAAGAAAAGGAAACATTTTAAAAATAATGTAACACGATTGTCAATGTAACCTTTTGTAAGTAGTGCCTGGAGGATTCAGTGTGGAGAAACTCTAGAGACAGCGTGTGTATTAACTTGTGGATTTTTCTGTGAGTATTTGGTAGCAGCGTCACAAAGTTGGTTCCTCAAGACGGCTTTAGCTGCAGAGCTCAGCTCACAGCGAAATGAAGTGAAAGGGAGTGGAGATGATGACGTGACTCCCCCACCCACCTTAACTGTCAATCCCCCATAAA
Organism: Polypterus senegalus; assembly: GCF_016835505.1. Taxonomy (NCBI): domain Eukaryota; kingdom Metazoa; phylum Chordata; class Cladistia; order Polypteriformes; family Polypteridae; genus Polypterus; species Polypterus senegalus. Next base: position 135,305,295 of record NC_053155.1, read on the forward strand.
GTCTCTCGGAATTTGCATAAGCACAGCCCTTCACCTGCAATTTTAACTTAGTTACAAAGTGATCAAAACTCTCGTTTATATCCTGCATCCTCTCATTAAACTTGTATCCCGCATTACCCGTGGGCATGACAAACGCCAGCGGCAGCCTGTCTATGAGCTTAATTTAAACTTTAGGTTTACACCGTGCTTTGTTTCCGAAGTAGCAGCACTCATGAAATAGAAGGAATGATATACTTCCGGCCTGAAGAAAAAGAGAATTACCCGACCCGGAAGAGTTGGATAATCACATGGACTGAGGGCTCAAACACTTCCGGGTCAAGGAGTATAAAGGACTATGAGAAATCCCAGACGGGGAGCGGAGTTGGAAGGCAGGGTGGCTATGTGTCTGGGAGTTTGAAAGATTGGATTATTGTATTATTTATTGAGTATTGTGGAGAGGAGCGTGCTTTGTGCAAATTATTATTATAATAAATAATAATTGGACTTTTTATCTGGTGTCTGACGAGTCGTCTGAGGGTACAAGGGTGCGAGAAAACCCGAATCTGTCACAATATATATATATATATATTATATATAATATATATATTTATATTAATATTATATATAATATATATTTTTTATATATATATATTTTTTTATATATATATATATTTATATATATATGCAAATCTGGCTCACTCATCAACAAAAACACTATTTCCCAATTAATTAAAATGCTGAAATTGGGCAGGATGGTACATCTAGAGCAGTAGGTATCCGCTAAGAAATACATTTTAATATATCAATATATTAAATAACCCCCAGGATAAATACCAGTCTATATTTCTATGGACAGGCTGAGTAATAGCATGGTAACTAACAGGCTGAAGTACCGCTATAAATATTTTCAGTAAAAAAAACCTCAAACTCCAGTCCATAGCACACATTCTGACAGAAAAATACCCTTTGTTGGTCAGTATTTAAACTGAATCCTAGTCAGGGATAACCACAAATCTTTAAGCGGAAATAACACTATGACACCACTGTTGGAGTTCTGTTTATTATCTGGGGTTTGTGTGAGAGTTTACAATCCTAGATGGAGACCAATTATTTGTATGAAGCTATAGGTAGTTTAAGAAGAATCATGCAGTTGACTACAGGAAGATTTCTCTTGACAACAACATTTTGATAAACAGCCAAAAATGTTGCCCAATCCATTTTTGGAGTTTTGTGTGGAATTATATCAGATTTAATTTTTTTCTCTGCTTTTTATGTTGCTCCTATACACACAAAATGAATAAACACATGAATACTAATGCATTTGTAATTTCAACAATTTCTGGCGGAGAAGTGATGCATTTTCTGAAACAAGTGCAGGGGTGCCAATATTTTTTGCCATAACTGAAACAAGAGATTGTGTCTACTCACCTTTTGTCACCCAAAGTTGCTTTAATGGCTTGTCTTTTCAAAAATGTTTTGAGTAGTTTTTCTGATGTCTGCCTAGACTCTTTTGCTGCATCTTCCTTTCTCTGCCTTCTAATAGCCTAGAACAATTTACAAAAAAAAATGAATCATTACAAACATATTAATTTGTACATTTTTATTAATGTTTTTAAATGCAGTCTCTGACATTGTTGTACAGGGAAGGAGGTCATGGATTACATAAAGTATAAAAAGTCCCAAGACACTCTGAAGGTATTATATTTCCTAGCTGGTTTTGCAGCATCTGGGAGTTCTCCATTTGAAGCTACTACTGAAGATCTGTCCAGCTCAGCATGTTTAAACCTTGTCTCTCATTAGGAAAGCTAGATACTAAAGTGGACTGAAATAAAACAGCCATTTCCATTTAGAAACATATTTACTGTTTTTTCAGATATAAATACCTACTTTTACTCTTCTGAATAACAATGTCAGGCAACAGAATCATTTATACTGTAATGTGCTTTATGTGTGAAGAGCTGGTACATCCATTGCATTTTTCTTCAGCAGGATGGCTAGAATGATGCAATACATTACTTTAAATCTGGACGGCCTTGGTATCAAAATGAGCAGTAAAGCAGATCAAATGCTTGACTGGCAGAGACAGGTAGGCTGCTGAGCTTGGGAACAAGTGTTTATTACCTACTGAAAAGATAAGAATGTGAAGAGATGCATGTTTTAAGAGAAACAAAAGGATGGCCTGCCTTGGGTGTGCAGTACAATTCCAGTTTTAGGCACTCTTTTGGAATACAAAAACTCAAGATTTTGAAGAAACCACCAAAACAATGAAAATGTTCACCAACAAATATTAAATGCTTTATTAATAATAATAATTTTACTTGCATAGTGCCTTTTTTGTAAAATAAACACCAGGAGCAAAAAAATGTGCAATAAATCTCATATGGCAATTGACAAATGCATTATATTTTCAACACTGTTAACTTAGAAACCAATTTGCCTATCTCTAGAAAATCAAGAGTTGGAATGAAATTATGGATTGATTATAACTGGAAATTAATTAAGCAGAATTACAGGTTTTACTTTGTAAAATTAAAAGAAAAATGTTTGTATAATCTAAAGATTTATCTTTTTAGTAAGAAGGCTAAAAAATCATTTCTGCCTCCATGCATTACTAAGAAAGGCCATTAGGTGTCATTCTAAAGACTAAGTATAAACAAGAAGAATATAGTGAAAAGACCCACAACTCACAAACCTATAATAAAGATTCACAGGTGGAGTATTATTAGTACAGCTTAAGTTTTTTTTAAAACATTTCAGTGAAGCAGATAATATTCACTACCATACTTACCAGTGTTTGTAGTTTGAGCAGAGGTGCATCTCCATCAAAAACAAATATAGGTTTTATTTTGAAAAAAAGGAGCTTGCAAAGCCGATTGAATAAAGTGAGCAAGTGAGCATGCTGAACAGCATTTCCTTCACGGTCTCTGATGCCTTTCACAGCTTGGTTCAACCAAATGCTAATATCTATTCAAAATGTTAAGGCTCTTCTTGAAATGAAATGTTTCCATGAGAAAAATATGACCGGTTTCTAGTAACTAGAAATTTGTATAGCTTGAATATACACATTCAAAAGGTATATTAGAAAAGGAAAGGAAGAAAAACAGAAAAACTTCAGAATTTACATCTTTTTATTCTAAAATTCATCCATTATTTTAAAACTTTGACTTACGGCCCAGAGTTCACTTAAGTCCTTGTGTATCTATATATAACCCCTTAAATTACAGGCCAAGTGAACCAAGTGCTCTTTAGTAAAACTAATGCAATTGTTGTAAGAAATTATTACAGTGAAAAACAAATTAGTGAGTATATAATTTAATGAAAAAAAGAATAGCTTCAGAATCAACAGGATACCAACAGCAAGTATCCTCCCTTCCAGAGTCTCTGGGTTTATTGGCCTTCCTGTGCTTTCAAGAAGTTTCCACAAGCCTTGGACTCCCATTACCGTTCAAAATTCCTGAGAAAATCCAGAAGCCTGTGGTTTTAGTCCATCAAATTACAACTTCTGATTAAAAAGAAAAAAAAACACACTTCTAAAATTAGAGTTTAATGCTTCTTTTTAATTTAATAATAAATACTTTAAGATAGCTGAGAAAAATAAAAACGCATGAAAATAAGATTACTAAAAATGATTTTCATATACACGTTAACATTTTTATGAAAACTGTAGAGATGTAAAAAAAATAATTAACATTATGACAAAATAATTCCTAAAACAACTATTTTTTTTTAATGTTAGAAGGTGGTCAAGCTCCACATACTTCTAAGTATGACATTACTGCATGACAATCAATATAATACTGCACAGACAGAATTATTCAGAAAAAAGGACAGGATAAAAATGAAAAATTAAAAGATTACTTAATATGAAGGTCGACCACATACTAAAAATTATATTTTGGTTAATACAGAGGCACAAAATTTGGAGGTGCAAACATCAGAAAGATATCATTACAGATAACTTTAAAATAACATCAGCTCCGAGGGTTTTACAGTTCTGAAGATATGCTTATTAAGTTAACAGCTGTCTCTGAAATGGCCTTCAGTGTGAATATACTGTATGTGCAGATGTGCCAGTGATAGACTGGCATTCCATCTATAGCCTGTTTTGCAGGTACCAAGGTAGACTCCAGCCCTGCCATTATGAACTGGATTAAAATGATTATAGAATGTATGAATATCCTTTTAGTGTGCATTTGTTTTTAAATACACAAAATTTAAAATGTGAGGAGGTTTCACACACTATGATTGGATATGTAAGTAAGAATTGCACTTCATTCTAAACTGTACATGACATAATATTACTACAGCAGATAAAAATGTGATCACATGTACTGGTAAAAGATAATATTGGCTGTTTGTTTAGTGAAACCATTCACTAATTAGAAATGAATGACTGAGCACTGAATCACATACTACTCTCCCAAATTTCTTACAAATCTTAGAAACCAGCTGTATGTACAAAACAAGACCACTTCATCTATTCAGCACCAAAAAATAGTCAAAAATGGTTAACTGGGTCCAAAGATACTGCACGTATGCCACGGCATACCCAAACAGAGAGAAAAATACTACATTATTGACAGGTAAGACTTGTAACTTATGAAAAGGACAAGGGAATATACTATTTGTCTCCTCAGCACCAGCAAGAAAACCATTCAAACACAAATAGGATGCTAGGTTACAAGTTCTACCATTAATAAACTAGATTATGTTTACAATTATCATACTCTTCAAAGAATCTGAAATCCTTATTAGTCTTAAATTTTCTCAGTTTTTTTGTGGGTCTTCTGTAGTGGCATTCTGTACCAGCACCATCACCTGATCAAAGGACAGTGCAACCACTTATGAGGTTTGATTGAAAGCTGATACTCCAACTTGCCATGAGACCAGCTGTGCTGGTTCATCCAAGATGGAGCCTTAAATTAATAAAAACACAACACTGCTTAGGAACATTTAAATTAGGCAGAATGCCCAGTGGGAACCTCTACAAATTTATCTTTCTCTGTACACCCTGGCTAACAGCCCTTATGAACTGGTTTAGAGACTTAAAAAAAACAATTCTCGACTTAATTATACAGTATATCTATCGTATATTAAGTGTGCATTATTTATTTTTGTATACTATTTATGCATTATTTTTCTTACATAATTTTAATTTGTTTTCTTTGCATGTAACTACTTTGTTAAAATCTTGCAAAGCACTGAGCTACATTATTTGTATGAAAATATGCTCTAGACTGGACTCACATATGGGAGTATATTATGCTTAAACTTTGTGATGCACTTGTAAACTGCACTTGAAAGCTCACATATGGCATACTGTGTTCAGCACTGTCTTCTTATTAAATGGAGGATGCAGTGCTGGATAGAAGTCCACATAACAAGTATGAGTCTTATTCTAAAACTAACCAGCATAAATTAACAGACACAAGGCAGGTGAGGCAATAAAAAGGAACTACAACAAGAGTTCATTCATTATTCAACAAGACCATAATACAAAACCAACATTGCTCTTGAAAAGTTAGAAAAGATGAAAGTGAATTCTTCAAATTGCACAGTGTTCTAACTTAAAATCTGATCGAAACGATTTCTGCACACAATTGTTACCCAAATAGGATGCAACAGCTGGAGGAGGAGAGAGGAAATACAAAATACCTAAAGCTGTAATCTCTGCTAATGGGACAGCTACCATATATTGAACGCCTAAGGGCTACAGGGGTAAATACTCTCTGTTTTGGATTAAATATTTACTTTTTCATAAAATTTGTAATCGCTTTTAATATTAGTGTCAAATATAACTCGTTAGCCATGAAAAAACACTCAATTCTTATTTGTTTTAACTTTCACGGTAATAGCTGTGTAACAGAGTACAACTGGGGTGACCAGATTTTCAAAGTCCCAAACGGTGACACTTAGAACATCACTTTATAGGTTACCTGATGAAGAAGAGATGCTACTCTGTTTTTTGTTTATATTTACTTTGCCTGGATGTCTTGTACAACTCAGTCATCGTTACTCTGGGATTAAGAAAGACATTAAACAAATTAACACTAAATCTCCAAACAGTATTATACTACTAATATAACGTTCCCTTGGATAATACAAAAATGCTTTATCGGTGAAATATTACACTTTTGGATTAAACAATTTACATTCATAACTAACATTATTTTTTGTAAATTTATAAAAAACAGGAAGCAGGTCTGAAGAAGAAAATTCTTTAAACTATTCAATAATTCTTTACACAATCAGCGCAGCCGTGCGCTCACACTTAATTCAGAGTAGCCAACAATACTTAAGTCAACAAAGCATCACGAATCAGATTAAATATGATGGAAGACAACAAACTGTACAACAATACGAATATCATGATGTAATTCAAAATTATTGCCGTTAAAAATTTACCAAGCGCTGTGCACAAGTTCCGCCACCAGAACCTCAGGGTTCTTTAAACACTCGACTGCTCCATGACGCGCACTGGTTGCACCATTCATAATGCGCCGTCTCGATACGCATCGTCCTTTACAAAGGTTCCGTAATGCTCGATTAATGCCCAGTTGAACTCGGTGACAGCAGCATAGAAGAAATAAGGCTGTCCACCAAAACACATCAAAAAGCAAAGGAATACAAAGTGTCCGAATAAGAAAACGATGTATGCCTAGGTAAATCGTAATTGACGAATTGGGGTGCCGATAAATAAGTATAGCATATTAAAAACAAGTTTAAATCAATCGCACATATTTTAACTTGTCTCAAATATTTTGGTTTCATTTGCAGGCTTTTCGTGTATTAAACCATAAATAAGTAACCTCAGAAATGCCAGATAAAACAATTGTATTGGACGGTGGTTTGGCAACCGATTTAGAGGCAGCTGGCTTTAAGCTACAGGTAAGCTTTTCTTATTCACTGTTAACGCTAATTTAAAAAAATGGCAAGAATTGCTGCACTTTAGCAAAGTCAGAAGTTACAAGGTAGAACTCTCTAAAATTAAAAAGTGGCACATTTCCAATGACGTCGGATTTTTTTTTACATTTTTATATTACACATATTTGATATTTGTTTTCAGGAAATATTACAAGACATTTATTAAAACAACTTGCTATATTTTATAATTGGTTTTCAGTTTTTTGAAGGGTTAAGAAACCCTTCCAAAACTTTTGAGAAAATTGTAGATCAGCAGTAGTAAATGTTGAAGAAGGCATTGTATACAATGACTGCATGTAAATCACAGTACTGTAGTACAAAGTAAAAATCTGCATAATAGTCATTTTGTTTTTTTTAAAAAAGCAATGTTTTATTTTAACTATAGTACAGCTAACATTTTGCCATGTGCAATATGCATATGCATGTATACTATAGCTCATTTATTCAGTATTGCTTGATGGCAAACATGGAAAAGTAACAACAAATAATCCATCACCAAACTTTATTACCCTTAAACTTGGTAAATTTCTTACATACAAGTTAATTGTTTTTAAAAGTGTATTTGTATACAATATTCTTATTTTTCCTTCACTTTGAAAAAAACAAAAAAAAAATGCAATAAATAACTCCAGAAATAATACACGGTCAATTGGGATGGCATTGGGCCATGCAAAAAATAGGATCTGTGAAGCCGCAACACTAACTACTGCACTACTATGCAGTCGTTAAACACACACATACCCACACACTGTGCCTTCCAAAGGTGTTGAGATACTCAATATTTTCTAGCCAACATAATTTTAGGGTCATGAAGAGACAGAGGCCATCCTGCATTAGCTTCAAGGTAAGATGAAACCAAGTAGTTTAAAATGGTTTGTATGTACAGCAACTGTACATTAGGTTAATTGGCAAATCCAAGCATTGTGATTGGACGTATGAATGTGCCTTGTCTGATATTGGTTTCTGTCTTGTGGCCTAATGCTGCCCCATGCAGCCCTGAATTTGGATACAAGTGGGCTGTGGAAGGTAGTCTAAAATATATTGTGCCATGTGTTTAGCTTTTACTTCTAGATGCAGTGGGTTCTGAGATGTGAAGTCCTGGCAGCTACACTGGACAAATGATGAATTTACAAATTTGGCTGTTTAAGTGCAAAATTAGCTTTATTGATCAAAATGACCATGTCATTGGGAAGTGTTAAAACAAAATAATACATGGGATAAGGTGAACACACTGTTATGGTTTTCCAGCTTTTCTTTCCTTTATTTTTCCATGTAAAAATCAAAGATGCCCCAGCTTAGAAATGAATACTTGGAATGTGTAAAGCACATTTAGTAGATTTAGCACATAGATAGATTTAGTAATTAGAGGCATACTCTTTACTTACAGTGACTTTCAGTTCAGCATTTCCTGTACATATTGGTCAAGTCCATTCTTTGGCTTGGAGATAATTTGGCCTGTATTTTTATACAGAAATGTTTTTAAATCATTGGTGTTTTTTTCCTTTTAGTCTTTCTTGGATTAAATGTTTACTTCAGGTTACAACACAAAATTTTAGCCAAGAGATTCTGGATTTCTGTTCTTTTTGATCAATTCCTCTAAACATTTTATACACAGTGCCAAAGATGGCAGAAATTCTACAAGGTATCTACTCATTATCCATCCATTATCCAACCCACTATATCCTAACTACAAGGTTACGTTGGTCTGCTGGAGCCAATCCCAGTCAACACAGAGCTCAAGGCAGGAAACAAACCCCAGGCAGGGCGCCAGCTCACCACAAGGCACACACACACAAAGCACACACTAGGGACAATTTAGAATCGCCAATCCACCCAACCTGCATGTCTTTGGACTGTGGGAGGAACCCAGAGTACCCAGAGGAAACCCACACAGACATGGGGAGAACATGCAAGCTCCACACAGGGAGGACCTCCATTCATTAGAGCATGTGAATTTAGCATATGTTGTGGATTTTCTGTTTGGTCTTCCTAGATTCATAACAGATTTGATGGTTTAGTATTATTTGCTTGCTTTTTAAAAGGGAGATCCTTTATGGAGTGCAAGAATACTTTACACTCACCCTCAAGCAGTTAAAGAAGTACACCACAGGTAAGCAATACACATATATATATTTTTTCAAATTTGATGTTACCACCGTATAAACAGATGTTTAGACTCTTACTTGTCAATCATGGCTATTTAGCTCACTGAATCACTAACAAAGTAACAGTAACAGAGTAACAATTTTAAAATATATCCTGCAGCAATGCAAAAAGTAATGCTACTCTGAGTAAAGTGAATTAATTGAAAATATAGTGCTTTGTTTATAAATGATTTTGCATTATTGGCATAATAAATTAATTGAGTTAAGCTTATAATCTGAATATTTCTATATGAGTATAAATCCACAGTACAGTATGGATGAAAAAGAAAAGTCACATCCTAATGTGTTTTATGAAAATTTCAACGACCATATTTTGAATTTCCGCATGTTATGACATTTTTGACACTTCACAGTTTGCTTTAAGATACATCAATTTTTACTGTGGTTCGTCTTCTATTTTAATGACCAAGATGGCTACAGGTTTTCAAAACTTCTTTACAGTATTTACAAGTATTCTTAGTAATATTTATAGTAAGGAAATAAACTTATATTCACTTAATTTAATTGCATCTTTAATTTCCTTATGCTCATAAGGAACAAGTTTGTTATAAAATAATCCTGCACAGCCAGCCAGCCTGCCCGCCCCTCAGCTTTTAAAAACCCTCACTTGGATACATCAACACAATTGCCACATTTTCACTAATGATAAGCAGCAGTATTTTCAGTAGTTTTATGATTTTCGTAGTTGTTTGTTTTGATATTTTTAAGATGCAGTGTATTAGTATTTTAAAGAGTTACTGGATATCCAAAGATAATATCTTTCTAGAAATCCAGCTCACAAAATATCAAAGATTTACTTAAAAAAAAAAAAAAAAAGAACTGTATAGTTTTTTGTTGTATTAATATGAAAATTTGTAATAATATAATATTATTAGCAAAATAATCAAGCATCCATGTTCACTGACTCAAGGAAATGTCAGGCATAAGTACAGTGAAATTACATATAATGAGCTCAGAAATTAATATGTTTTATTAGTAAGTTAAGTTCTCTAACATCAGTATTTCAATTCAAAAGTTTCTTCTTTGTGGTGGTAGATGGGTGGATAGCACTGTTGAAATGGAATTTGTTTCTTTCCCAGTCACCTTCTGTATGGAGTTTGTTTGTTTTCTTTTGATAGTCTAGGTGTCTCCCAAATATAGAACTTGAATGTGTTAGTTTGATTTGCAAATTAAATTTTCCTAGATGTAAATATGAGAGCACCCATTGATGAACTTTAGTCCAGACCAAGGTTGGGTCCTCCCTGGAGGTTGATACAGCTAGTTTTGGTCATGAACCCATATGACTGCGTTATAATAAAAGTAGATTCAGAAATTATGACATTTTCCTGGAATGTAAGCTTATTCTGATTGGACTGTGATTAACACAGACTCTCTTAATTGTCCCTTCATACATTATTACTTGTTTAATTATATTGAATCCAAGCTGCTGTTAACCAAGCATACAAAAATGAATTCAAGAGGGAATTGTATTTTTTAAAGCAGACATCTAAACATCATAAGTAATATGCGATTGCTTTTTAATTAGGTATATTAACAGTACTATAACAGTACTACAACAACAACAACAACATTTATTTATATAGCACATTTTCATACAAACAGTAGCTCAAAGTGCTTTACATATTAAAGAATAGAAAAATGAAAGACACAATTATAAAACAGAATAAATCAACATTAATTAACATCGAATAAGAGCTCAATGGCCAGGGGGGACAGAAAAAACAAAAAAAACTCCAGACAGCTGGAGAAAAAATATTCTGTGTGAATTTAAAGCGAGAACCACCGTTTAAATAAACAACACATTGTACATTGTTCTGTTAATCAACAAATGAAGACTCATGGAAAATTTCAAAGTAAGGACAAATTCCACATGGAAGTATTCTCTGATTAAGTGCTTAATTGTAGTACTGTCGATACCAGCAGCCAAGAGTGGGCTTCCAGGAACCAATTTTTATGCTTATGACCTTCATGACCTATTGTACCTTCTCCTAGTTAACCTTTGGGAATGGACCTGAATGATTTTCAGGCTGTTTTTTCTAATGTTTGCATATATAGCAGAAGATCGAGTGATACTGTCAATAGTCATCTCCTGCTCCCTCCTCAGTTCTTAGATAACTGGAACCTATTGTGGTTACAACTTGCCGAAGCCAAAACCAAAGCATAGATGGCATGCCGGTCATTTACAGCACATCTTTGGTCACATTAGAGTTACAATCATTGTGACTGTATGTCCCTTGTTCTGTTTAAGGAAATCAGAGTCACTGGAGGAAAACAGTTAAACTTTGAGGAGAACATGCAAACTCCACACAGGGTGCACCCAAGTTTGGAAGTGAAACAGGACAAAGGTTATTCAGTTCAATTCTTAAATTATGTTTTTTTAAGATAGCTGCCCATTATTATTCATATTGTGATTTTTTTTCCCCTTTTTTGTGTACATGTACCTTATAGATTTCTTCAAAGTGGTGCTGACATTATCACAACAGCAACATATCAGGCAAGTATTGAGGGTTTTATGAAGTATCAGGGACTAAGTTTGGAGCAAGCCAAGACAGTTATGATGTCTGCAGTGCAAATCGCTAAAGATGCAATACAAGATGTCTTGCCCTTTTGTCAAAAATCAGGTACTTGAGCATTTTATTTTACATTCTACAGTGTCAAGTGTAAATGCATATATAGACAATTATAAAATTGACACTAAGAAAGAAAAATTTAAAAAAGCACTTAGCAAATGATTAAGAGGTGAGATAGAAATGATAAACACTGGCATAGTTTATGATTATGATTGTTTACTCCTTTCCAGAGCTTAAAATGCCAATTCCATCTATACAGTAATACAATGGTATTCATTAAACTGCCATAAGATTAATTAGAATGCCTAATTGACAATAACTTGTTTTAATTTGCACAACACAATTGGGAACCTCTGGTGCCTCACAGTTCCCTGGGTTTTAATGCCTACTAACATGTCTGTTTGAATTTTTTTCTCATGTATACATTGTTTTCTACTCATGTCCCAAAAACATTTTATTTAAGGTTAACTGGAGACTGTAAATTGACGTTATTTAAGTGTAGCTATTTGTGTGAGTTCGATAGAATACCATCTTGTCAATGACTGCCTTAGTGAGTTAACCTCTGGGTACACATAAACCATTGATAAAACATGTTTGGACATAGGTGGATGATCACTTTCCGTATGGGTTTGATGATATTAATTAATGTAAAATGTATATTTAATTTTAAAGGAAGAATGAAACCCTTAGTAGCTGGCTCAGTTGGTCCTTATGGTGCATTCCTACACGATGGATCAGAGTTTACAGGGGCATATGAGGAACAAATTAGTCAAGAGGTACTCAGTTTTATTTCAACATAAGCAATGTTTTCTTCTTTTAATGTAAAACAATGGGATTTTTTTAGTATATCTAATGCTGCCGTATTTGATCTTACACATTCATTACAAATTGGAGAAGCATTATAACCTAAACTGTCCATTGAAAATAAATGGATTTAAATTATGTTGTTCATTACTACTTTTTGTTTGTCAGTGGCAGGATTTTTTAGCATTGTTGCTGCATTCTTAGTTACTCTTATCGTTTAAATTAATCTGATAAAATGTTAAAACAATAAAGGATATACTGTCTGTTGCTCTTTTTTGTCAGAAAGAGTCCAAAAGAAAAGATACAGTAACAAAAAAATAGGTTAAAAAAGGTATGTTCCATAATGTAAAAATTGTCCATTAGAAAACGTACCAATTTTAAATTAGTAAACTTCTAATACTAAAGTAACACAAAGATGCTAATAGTAATGTAATGCACAAGAAAAAAAATGTCACATTTAAAATTCTTTTAGGATAAACCCTAGTGTGTTCCTACCCTAGGGCACCACTAGAGATTTTAAAACACCAGCACAAACAGTGATTAGAAAGAAAGCCCAATGTCATTTTTGATATAGGCTATGACAGCATTTGTATGTATATTATATAATAACTAGCCGACGCCCACTGTAGCATACGGCGGTGTAAGAATAGGAACGGAAAACGGTAAGAAAGGAATTCAGAAATCAAGAAGAAAGAAATACTTCTTGAAAGACGTAGTTGTGAATTGGTGTTTGGTAGTCCGAAGGAGGAATAGGAATCGAGAAAAGCGGAGTGGAGGTGTATGTAAGGTCGCAGGCAGCGTGGGGAAGGGTTTGGAAGAGGACGAATAGGAATCGAGAAATGCCGTGTCGGCTGCGTGTGGGCGGGACCGGTTTTGAAGAGGAAGCAGGACGAACCAGAAGAGAAATATATATAAGAGATAAAGAGTAATGTGTTAAATAGATTTAAATTGCACACCTCAGGATTAACTGCATTTTATCACTTTATTGTTTTTGTAATAGTTATTTATTTTTTTGTACAGGCAAAAATGACCCTTTGGCATTTCCTGATGGCTATAAAATTGTAAAACCCAGCTTTATATGCAATTAGTTGAATCCATACATTGTGGAGTCAACTCTCCACAGCATTTGCCTGACCATTTTTTTTTTGATAGGTGAATCTATGTAAATGCATTTATTGAAAGATGCATTAGTAACACTAGGTAATGTTATTTAGACATCCCAAACATCATAGGTGCAATAGACTGCATTTATGTGTGAGTAATGGTACCTCCAATACCATTAGAGGCTGTGTATGTAAACTAAAAATCATTCACAGTATCGATGCATTGGCCAGTCCTTTTCAATGACAATTACATGAGTAGCCATTCGCATTGTGCAATCAGACTTTCTGATGAGAGCATACCCATTTAGAAGGAGTTATATTTGGGAAATGCAACAGTGATAGACATTTTAGCTTCATCTGGTTGTTAATGTGCAATAAATATTTGCATATAAATGTACTTTTGTAGTAATTCTAAAGTATGTTCTTATATATAATTTTTATTTGCTTCAAAATGCACTTCATACTGCCACTAAATACATGTACTCATTTATTTTAAGTGTTTTATGACGTTCGCAAACTAATGCATTTATGGTCAAACTGGAAACTTTTTAAAATTCAGATATTAATTATGACATGCATAATCTCATAAACATAATGTACTTGGGCATCTGTCAGCTATGGTATGCCACGTAGCCTGTCTTGCTTTCTTCATAGCAGTCACATTTCCTGTTTGTGTTATTATAGATTGGGGTGTCCAACTCCGATCCTGGAGGGCCATAGTTGCTGTGGGTTTTGTTTCCTGCCACTTTCTTAATCAGTGAACAATTTCTGCTGTTAATTTACTTGTTTTCCCTTCATTTTAATTACCTTGTGTTTTTAGATTCAGTCTTCTGACTTGCTTTTATTTTTCTTAAATAGCAGACAAACAAAAATAAAATGTGAAGTGAGTCAACAAATGACCAGCCAAGTCAGGGGCTCAAATTCCAACCAATTTCAATCTAACTAGTTTCTTAAAAGCCAGTTCTTGTTGTTAATTAACTCGTATTTTAATCCCATTGCATGTTTGTGCTCTCATTTTGCCACAGAAGACATTTCCAAAAAAAAAGAGCACCGTTAAAATGTTTTCTGGACCTACATACATATATTGTATGATAAACACAGGCTTAGCTGTTCATGTGATGGCTCATTTTGTATCTCATTATTTGACTTGTAATTAAGGAAAAAAACAATTAAGGAGTCTGAGTCTTAAATAGCAAGTTAGTTGCAACTGAGGCAAAAGAAAACTAGCAGTAAAAACTGGTCACTAATCAAGAAAATGATTAGAATGAAAACTTGCTGCCACAATGGGGTTGGAGTTGGACCCCCTGTTATAGATCAAGTAACAAAAGAACACTTTTGTGTATAACATCATCTTCTGTTTTATGACAATTAAATACATCTCTAAACTTTTCCAAGCTGTCCAATATTGTGCCATATATCACGTTAATTTCACACTTAGTGTTAGATATTTGCTCTGCAGATACTGGACTCTCCTCTGTGCTTTTTAAGCCCTAATAGATGTAACAGACAATTGGTTCTTGTTGGTTGGTTAAATATCATGAGAGCGTGCATAAATGTAGATTACTTAAAGTTGTCTTGCTTTAACAAGAAACACTTTGCAGAAGTGGAATCATCTAAGCCTTAATTGTATAACAAGGTTTATTTCAGTAAGTCTTACTCAGCTAAGATTTGATTTTATAAGCATATTTCATTACATACTCTAAGTACATTATTGGGTGTAATGCTGAAATAGTTGTAGCCTTTTAGCATGCAGTGTTGTTTGCCAGGGTGTATGCTCTGCTCTTGTTAAATGTCATTATTAGGATAGAATCTAAGGAGCAAACCACACAGGAAGAAGACAAATTAACTGAAAAACAATTAAAGAAAATGAACCATTTAAAGCTATATCAAAAACACAAAAAAATCTACATTTCTTATCAATGGAAAAACACACTGCTATGGCTTTCTAAATGCAGAATAGAAAAAAAAGACCAGTTAATTAAACAGGATCAATTAGAAGTAAAGGGACTGAGTTTGCAAACCTCTGCTTGAATCCACTTGTCCTTATATAATGTTAGGATTAATTTGCAAAAACATATTCAATGTATATGAGACTGGATGTTATCTTTTAATATGTTTTGTGAACCCAGGAATTCAAAAACTGGCATCGACAACAGATCCAGTGTTTAGTATCAGCAGGAGTTGATTTACTTGCAATGGAAACAATTCCTAGCCAGAAAGAAGCAGAAGCGTTAGTGGATCTGCTAAAAGAGTTTCCTGATACCAGAGCTTGGCTGTCATATTCATGCAAGGTAATGTTTGTTGTTGTCACTCTTATTATTTTATTTTTGGTTGTAGACACATTTCTATAGCTGTGAGGTTATTTGTTCATTAAAAATTCAAAACCAAATGCTTTTTTAGTATGTAATGCAAACAAAACAAGTTAATTGTAACTGTGTTATTCTGATGATTCTCTTAATTCTAGTTACTGTGTATTTGAACTTTATTAGGATGGTTGGTGCTGCTATCTTATAGTTTCAAAGATGAGGACCTAAATATTGCATAGTTTCTGATTTATGAATAATATTTTGCAAGTATATACTCTGTGATCATCTGAGGTGACTGTGTGCAGAGGGTACAGACCTATAAATACCTGGGAGTGAAGCTGGATGATAAATTGGACTGGACTGTCAATACTGATGCTTTGTGCAAGAGATGACAGAGCTGACTATACTTCCTTTAGAAGGCTGGCGTCCTTAACATCTGCAATAAGATACTGCAGATGTTCTATCAGACAGTTGTGGCGAGTGCCCTCTTCTACACGGTGGTGTGCTGGGGAGGCAGCATAAAGAAGAGGGACGCCTCACGCCTGGACAAACTGGTGAGGAAGGCAGGCTCTATTGTAGGCATGGAGCTGGACAGTTTGACATCCGTGGCAGAGCGACGGGCGCTGAGTAGGCTACTGTCAATCATGGAGAATCCACTGCATCCACTGAACAGTATTATCTCCAGGCAGAGGAGTAGCTTCAGCGACAGACTGCTGTCACCATCCTGCTCCACTGACAGACTGAGGAGATCGTTCCTCCCCCACACTATGCGACTCTTCAATTCCACCCCAGGGGTGTAAACGTTAACACTACACAAGGTTATTGATTGTTATACCTGCCTTGCATTCTCCACCTTGCATTTTTTAACTTGCGCTGCGCTTTTATTGCTCTTTAATTAATATTGTTTTTATCAGTATGCTACTGCTGGAGTATGTGAATTTTCCCTTGGGGATTAATAAAGTATCTATCTATCTTAGATTCCTCGACACTGTTTATGAGGATGCTTAGTGTTTGTATTGTTCTGCAAAATGGTTTCTTTCTATAACAATTATTTCAGTTAGTTTGTCTTGTGAAATAGGCAGTCTTAATTTAATAGGCAGTTTAAAATCGTCAGTTTTTCTTCCTTTAATAATGACATAACTGGTTCCTAGAGTCCCTATAGATTAATGTTATCAACTAAAAAAACTGCTCTTTTGACCTTGCAGAAGTGACATAAAATCAGCTACATTTTTTTTCTAGTGTCACTACTGGTGCCATTGATAGCCACATCATAGTTAGTTTTTCTTTTAAGTGTTTTCATTTTTCTACTAACAATATAAGTCTGCTGAATTGCATACACAACCAATATTGTATGACAACTACTAACCAATGCTGTCATATTCATTAACCATATACAGACTTCTTGCAGATGAAGTTTGAATACAGCGTTTAATCTTTTACAGATCTACTTGGAATTGAAATCCATGCACCTGTATTTTTTATGACCACATACACCCTCTCACTGGTTGTGAACAGAAGGCAGGAAAAATAAAATGTGATTTTTAAAAATTAATAGGAGGGCAAGAATGTCTCAGTTGCAGAACTAAAGAAAATTCATCCTAAGCATTTACATTTTTAAAACAAACTGTCAAGTTTGTTTAATAGTTGGAAATTAAATAAATGTTCTGGGTCCATATTATCGATCAAATATGACTTTTGTATTAATATTGAACTGCTTTCATGAGATTCAAATCTGAATTCACAATAAATAAATAAAACTCAATGTTCTTAATTGTCAATTCGTGTCAAATTAACATGAAGTCTCAAACATTGATGCATTTATTATTTATTTCAGGATGAGCAGTGCATTTCCCATGGTGAAAGATTTGCTGATGCTGTGAAGGTAGCAAGCCGATCAAAGCAGCTAATAGCTATTGGTCTAAACTGCTGCTCACCAGCTTCTGTCAGTCCACTCCTGGCTTCAGCAGTAAAGCCTCCTGATTTAGCTTGGATTGTATACCCAAACAGTGGAGAGGAATGGGATGTTGACAGTGGGTAAGACTGGCTTAATTTAAAGGATATTCTCTTTAGTATTTATATAGTCCGCTTTAAAATGCATTCTGGGAGGTTTTTTCTAGGATAAACAACCTTTACATATCTCAGAAATCTGTCAAGAATACATAATTAGCAGTTAACAATCTCATTATGTATGTTTTGTCACCTATTTAGAAAGTTCTGCTGTTGTCTGTTTTACTTTCCAAGTTTGCCATCTATTTGTTCCATTACTTGTAAACATCATTAATCACTTGCATTTGTTGTGACTATCATTTGTTTTTGCAATATCAAATATCTTACAGTAAACTCATCCAACAGAAGTTCAGTTGCATTCTCTGTTCCCTGATATGAAGCCTGAAACCAACAGATATTTTCAGCAGTATTTTCTACAGAAATGAGAGAGCTCATTGGAGAATGTGCAGCATTTTTATCAAATACACAAAGTCAAAGAATGGATAATAAAATGTACTTAATTTCAAAAGGTTTATTTAAAGACTTTCTTTTTTATTTTAAAGATGGAAATCTGAGAAAAGACCGCATTCTATTGCTGATTTGAGCTTAGAATGGGAAAAACAGGGAGCTGGATTGATTGGTATGTAATGTTTTATCCAATGGTATTATACATTTTGTGGTAAAACACATTTAGTGTATGTGGGAGCGCATAAGGGTTTCAGTGGGCCCAGGCTCTGAGGGAGTTGCAAGTGCACACAGTCGCATGGACGAGCAGCCCTGGGGTGTCGATAGGGGAACTGGCAGAGCTTGTGTCAATGTGCAGATATGTGCAGTTCAGCTGATTTCCTGATTAGTGCTGTCATGGACACCAGGCATTGGTTCATGTTCCAGCCAGGAGGCCAGTTTAACAGAAGAGCAAGAGGATAGGTGGCAGTCTCCCTGGGCTATGGTGTCTGCATAGATACTCATAGGGCAGGCTGGGAATTGTATTCCCATTAGTCAGCCCTCCTGGGGTTCCATCAGTGCTGCCAGGGGAAGGTGCAGGGAGAGCCCATCCCTATTTTAAGGAACTTCCACCTGACCCGGAAGTGCTTCCAACCTGTATTTTGGAAAAACCAGAAGTACTCCCAGGTCTGTCATAAAAGGAGCAGCTCAACCTCATTCAGGTGATTTGGAGCTGGACAACACTTACCTGGAGGAGTGAAAGGAGAAGAAGATGGAAGGAAAGAAAGGAAGAGAGGGAAGGAGGAATTGTCCTTGTATTTGTGAATAACATGTGAAGGTATTTGTTACAATAAATTATTATTTGAACCCGGGACTTGTGGTAGTGCCATTTTGTTTAGGGCTTGAGGTTTCAGTGGTGCACCCTGGGAAAAACAAAACATTGCTTTAAGGTGTGTGGCTATGCACCAGTGCCCTGTTGAAGTATAAAAAATGCTTGAGTAGGACTAAAAAAGAGGTCAATTAGGAGATCCAAAGAAAGAGCAAGAGAGATTTCCAGAAAGAGAGCAAGAAAGATGGGTCCTGAGGTTACTTGGAAAGTAAAGCGAGAGAAAACAAAGAGGCAGGATTGGAGGAAAGCGGCTGGGAAGTGTCCCCGAGGGGAGTGAGCAGATGGCGCTCATTGTGCATTGTCATTCCATCAAGGAAGCAGGAGTGACAAACCTCTCGGAGTAGTCTCCCACTGAACCAAGGGATGGTTGTGGGAGAAAGGAGTAGGCCTTGTGGAATTCCCCACTGTAGGCCTTGGGGTGGTGGTTGGGTATAGAAACAAGATTTTGAGAGATGACTGCACTTGACAGTGGATGTCTCCTCATACTGTATGTTTAACTCTTTTGTCATTTTTTCTATATGTCACCTTAGTTTGTTCTGTTACAATCAGTGGCACATAAGAGTGATGTAGCTTATTTACAACTGTGGTGGCTGAAAGAAGAAGGTTCAACAAAACCTGGAATAGTTTGGGGTGCCAACACGGCCCTCCCTGTTTATAAAAAAAAAAAAGAAAGAAGAAAAAAAAATTTAAATTGTATATCCGATTAACCAAACACAGGGGTTGGCGAGCAAAGCGAGCAGGGGGTGAAGCCCCCTAGTACATATATAATATAATATATAAAATATACACATACTGAGTATCAGAGGTGGGTAGAACGAGTTACATTTTACTTGAGTACATTTGTGAAGAAGAAACGCTACTTTTACTCCGCTACATTGGGCAACACTCGAATCGTTACTATTTTTTCCATTAGATAAAGTCTGACAGACAATTTTCAATCTGCTCTGTGTAGAGTATGCTGTCAAGTTGCGCACACGCCTTCTATTGCGTCTCCAGCTCTGATGCGAGGTTTTGGATGTTCCCCAAATCAAGGCAATGCAGCTTTGAGGACAGATGTTGCATTTTTCGTTTGAAAGCACTAACTGAGCTAATCATATTGACTATGGTTTTCTCTTTTCCTTGCAGCTAGCTGTAAATTAAGCTCATTCAAAATGTTGGTCAGATTGGAAAAAAAATGCCAAGTCTAGCGGCCATTGATCGTTATTAAGTTGCTTGTATTCTGCATGTTTAATGACAAGGAGAAACTCCTTTTTCTCTGGCCAGGGGTCTTGAAATCTCAGCAGGAATCTCTCCCTAGCCATCTGCCTCAACGAAGGCATCTTTTATCATCTCTCCATCTTGGAAGGACTTCTTATGCTTAATGATCGAGTGACTCACCCAGAACGATGCTTCGGTGTGTCTGCCTTTGATTTTGAATTCAGCTGAGTGAAAAATGACGGCTGTCCGATTAACTGCGATTTTAGTTCCCTCTCCTTTCTTTTTCTCAAATTGCTTTTCAGAAGGAAGTCAGTTTTGTAGATTTTATGAACAGTTCAAAATTGCCTTTCCACATTTTCCTGCTTTGGAATAGCAATGATAGATTGACAGATCAGACAAACGCACTTCAATTGTGACATTGTGAGAGAAAAAAAATCCTCTTCCAATTCCACATCCAGCCCATACCCTTCCCAAACAATTTTTTTTTAAATCGCTTCTTTAGTCGATATAAATTGGAAGGCTAACTAGATCACAGAAGGGGTTTTCCAATAGCTTGCGCGTTTGATCGTGCGTGCGGGATGACCAGTGTCTTAGAAGAAAAGAGATCTCAGACTGGCCACCCTGTATGTCAATCAAGTGGCAAATGCCATAGGGAGGATATATGATAGATTAACATTTAAAAAAAATTTTTTTTTGAATGCAATGCGATCTACCTGCACTACCTTTACGATCTACCGGTCAACGTATTGGGCACCCCGCTGTAGAGGAAGAAAATGACAAGACAGCGCCCCCTCTTGGCCCAGGGTCTTATTACATACCTGGGAACAGCTTGGATGGTGATCTTCTGTTGTGCATATGTGACACAACTTATCACATGGTAAAACTTTAAATATATCACAGCAAATAAATGGCAGCTGGTTTCTTCACTTATCAAAGACTATTGATAATTTCTGCCATGTTTTACTTTTTATAGTGCTACAGTTAAAATTGTGATTCTAATTGCCTTTTCACCATTATGGGCACTTATTTTTTTAGCTGCCTTTGGCATTGCACACTTCACCCTAATCCCGTTACACCAGACTATCCTGACGCCTTTAGTATTGGAAGACTCCAGCAAAAGTCAGCTAGTTGCAGCTTAAAGCAAATTATATGATTTTAGGATCAAGTGAGAAAATTCCTCAATGCTTTTTGCCGCAGATCCAAAATAGACTCCCATACAGGCTATAAACCCTGCAGAAAAACCCAAGAGTGAAAGGAGCTTGGGGAAGCCACAGAGAACATCTGGGTGGCCTCAAAGGTTCTGGCAAAATATTCAGTGATTCAGAATGAGTAGGCAAGGGTAGTGTTCTGAGTTTTTACAACAAAGTTGAGGAAGTGCTGACTTCAACTAAATATACCAAGATGTACGAGGTGTGGCAGAAAAGTAATGAGACTGGCAACACTGCAAGCGATCTGGTAACGCTGCGCTGTTGTCCTTGATAGAGCACGTGTATCAGTACCCTCCCATAGCTCAGTGCGAGTTTCAACTCCTTCCGTTAACTACGTTGATTTTTGTGACTGCTATTAGCGAAGTTGTGTTTTTGGGTGTGCGTCACGCAAAATGGAACAGCAGAATTTGGAGCAACGTTGTGCCATTAAACAGCAAGTGTGACGTTTAAAAAGTTAAAACAGGCCTATGGGGAACATTCTTTATCCCGGGCTCAAGTTTTTCGCTGGCACAAATCATTTTTGGAAGGCAGGAAACACTTTGAAGATGAACACCGTTCAGGGAGGACTTCAGCTTCGAAAACCAATGAAAACATCGAACGTGTGAACACTCTTGTGAGATCAGACCGTCGTTTAACATTAAGAATGTTGAGTAAACAATTAAATTTGAACAGATTTACCGTTCATCAAATTTTGACTGAACATTTGCACATGCGAAAGGTCTGTGCCAAAATGGTGCCGAAAAACTGCCCTCTCCATAACAGAATTTTTGACCTCAAAAGGCATTATTGTGGTTCCCCAGCCTCCTTATTCACCTGACCTCAGTCCGTGTGACTTTTTCCTAGACTGAAAAATGTCCTCAAAGGACGTTATTTCGGGACTTTAGAAAATATCCAAAAGAGTGTAACGGACATGCTGAAGACCATACCGGTTGAAGACTTCCAGTGCTGCTACCAACAATGGGAACAACGTCTCCATCGGTGTGTAGCTGCCCAAGGGAACTACTTTGAAGGGGATAACACTGATGTTTGAAAAAAATAAAAACTTTGGTAAATAAAAAATCAGTCTCATTACTTTTCTGCCACACCTCGTATAAGGAACCTTGTTGGACACAAATCTCTCTGTGGAGACTGTAATTTAGAAACTCTGCAGTGGCAGCCAGAACTTCTGAAGGACATGACAATATTTGGGTTGTCATGATTAATGCACTTCTTGAGTGTTGCATGGAATGTAAGGAAAGTACCCCTTTATTGGCAGATTAAGGTTATTGACCTGCTTTTTAAAAAGGGGTATTTAATGATATGTTCTAATTACTAAGGGATCACAGTCTTCTTGGGAACAGCTATGGAACAGTGTGCCATCTTTTTCCTCATTTGTAGGTTTTTGAATTTTTTTTTTTAACTTCTATAAACACTGTATATATAACCTTACAACCTCTGTATTTGAAATTGTACTTGAATCTATTGGTGCAAATATCAATGGTACTGTGCTGTTTGCCTCAAGGATTTAGCAGGAAAAGTGACTGCCCTAGATGGTTGAATAACTATAAATATACTGTTTGCCTTTATAATGCAGCATGTGTTACATATGTCCTGAACTAAAGGCTTTTGCTTAGAATTGGTAAGTTTAGTCTGGCCAGCCCAACATGTTAAACACCAAAACCAAAAAGAGTGGTAGGAAAAAAGAATGAAAAACACTACAGTGTCCACTGGAAAGTTTGTTTTCATATGTGTATTAGACACAGTGTCTCTGCTTTAGCTCTAGAGACTCTATGGTGCCAAATTACTACTACAAAACAGATTTGTATTGTGTGCTGTGAATCTTCCTGTGCCATAGAAGTATGATTTGGTGTTTGAAACAAAGGGCACATGGTTTACTTATTGCAATAAACCTGGAAGATTTTTAAAAAAGTAAACTCTGGTGTATACATAGTCATTATCCAACCCGCTATATCCTAACACAGGGTTCTGCTGGAGCCAATCCCAGCCAACACAGGGTGCAAGGCAGGAAACAAACCCCAGGCAGGGCACACACACACACACACACCAAGCACACATTTAGAATCGCCAATCCACGTAACCTGCATGTCTTTGGACTGTTGGAGGAAACCCACGCAGACATGGGGAGAACATGCAAACTCCACGCAGGGAGGACCCGGGAAGCAAACCCAGGTCTCCTTACTGCGAGGCAGCAGCGCTACCACTGCGCCACTGTGCCACCCTGTATACATAGTTTTACTGACTAATAAGGGCATGTTTATTAAAGAACTGGGTGAAAAAAGGGTAACAGTAGAAACCCACTGTCTTTAAGGCACATGTGTTGGCTTGTCCAATTGTCATCTACTGTCCCGTACCACTCAATCTCTTTTATACCTCCCACACCTTTCTTTTGCAGTAGAGCTCCCTTTGTTTTTTGTTCTCATCTTACAGCAGCTATCCTCCTGAGCCAGCTCATTTTGTCTCAGACAGTGAGACGTGCTAGCTTTTTACGGTCACACTTTGCCGCAACCCATAATCAGTTTTGGAATTAAAGGCAAAGTGACCTTTGCTGTAGGAACACCAGAGTAGAACTCTGCCCAGTTTCCCCAGCACCTATTTCATTAGCCTTACAGGGCGTCCCAGCAGGTGCCTGTATTGTTTGAGTAACAGCACTCTCCCACACCTTTCCTTACTAGAAATTAAAGCACTACTGTCTGTCATTTGTCATCCTCTGTCTCTTCCTTAACAAAGGATGTAGTAATTGAGGCAATGGCCATTGTATCTTAGGGGAACATTACATATGTCCAACCATGCTGTCTTCTTCCATAAAGGTGCCTCACAATATACAATAATTATATATTATATAATAATACAATACAATAAAAATTAATTTGTCATTATTTTTTTATGTTTGGGAAATCCTCAGACTCTAAGAATAAACAAACAATGGAAATTAATAAATGAAATCATAGTTTTTACCATCAGTAACAGGATAATATGCATTTTATCATTCAATGGTAAATTAAAAGAACAAATACCCTGTTGACTGATGTACTATACTTTAGTGCTAAGAACATTTTTCATACTAGATGGCACTGCAGGAGAAAAGTGTACACTACAGGTGAGCATGTAATGCAGAATGCTGACTGTGCAGCAGGAGCAATGCAAATATTCAATGAATGAATGTAATCTACTGAACTGTAAAACAGAAATAACAGGCAATACAATTATGCAGTTGACTGAATTGATGATTAACCAGTGTTCTGCAGTATCATGGGTGCTTCAACATTTTAAGTAAAACAAGAAGAAGTTTTCTGACAGATACACAGCATTTTAGCACTTATTAATGTATTTTAATTATTCCTACCAAACATTTGCCTGGACTCTTAATACTGCTTATAGAATGGAGAATGAAACTGCACATATTTAAGATGTAGTGACATAAGCAGATATTGAAATAATACATAACCTTCTCAACATCACTTCATTAAATTAAGAGATGCAGGAAACATGCCCTGAACAGCCCACACATATTCTCAGACTCATACAGGGTCAATTTAGAATTACCAGGGTCACCTAACATCCACGTCTTTGGAATGTAAGAGGAAAACTGGAGCACCCAAAGAAAAACCCTCGTGGACTTTGGGAGAATGTGCAAACTACATAAAAGACAGTGACTGGATGTAGGAGTCAATCCCATGACTTTGGAGGTTTAAGGCAGCAACACTTACCTTTGTGCCGCATGAGTTTAATTTCTTTAAATGTGTAACATTTATGAATCCTGTTAATGTAATTACATCTAACATTTATCCTTTCCACATTTTAAGTTTTATTTATTTACAGTAATTTTCATTGATTAAGTTACTGCATTCTCTGCCAACCCATCTCCTTGATATGCTGTCTCCAGGCAAGAGAAAAATAAATGCTTAATCATAGTAAGGTAATCAGTGGGTTTCCTGTCATCTATTTCAGATAAAGTGAGCACTCTTTTACAATATCTATATAAATAAAATTGTAAGCTGTTTGTATGTCAATCACACAAAAACAGCTGAACCAGTTTTCATGAAATTTTGCATGTGCATTGCCATTGGTTCAACTTAAAATATGGGGTATTTGGTTTATCGAGAAGAAGGGGTCTTAATGGGAGTGGGGGCAACCCAAAAACCATTGCCAGCGCAAGGACTACAATTCCCATCTGGGGGCAGGAGGGTCCCGGGACTGATAGGACAAACATTTCTACCAGCCATAGCAAGATCTCATCAGCTTTTTCTTCACAACTAAACTGGATAACAGTTTCGTTCAGTGCATTTACATGCACACATATAATCAGATTAAAGGAGAATAGCCCAATTAAGGCAAAAACGTGGCTTCTTAAAAATCGACGTTTACATTCACAAGTAATCTCCTTTGTCAAAATACTCCAGCATCATTAAACTGCACATAAAAGAGTTAAACATCATAAGTGGCCACCATGAATCAGAAAATAAACATTGCTGGCAGCAAATTCTTTTCTGCCTGGCTGTGCGATTGAGCCCTGCAATGGATCAGATGTGTATGCTTCTTGCCTTACACTCAGTGCTGCTAGAATACTAATAATGCAGATATTTTTACTTAAATAAGTATTGTGTTATAGTTATTTCTTTAAAATGCAATTGGACTATGTAATGTGCTTTACTTTTAACATGTTACCATACTGTTCTCGATATTGTGTTTGTTATGTTTAGCACTGTACATTCAGTTCATCAACACAAATTTTGAGATTTCTGAAATACTGTGCAGGTTATTTCAGCAAGGAAAAGGAATAATGTGATCGCCCAAACATTTGCCTCTGGAAATGTATTTTGTGGATGCTTCTACCTGCAGTTGTTGAACGCAAGTTTGAAGCAAAAATATGTGAATGCTGACAGAATGCACTGAACATGCACAGACTACAAAATCCTTAACAGCAACCCGGCTGAGGGGTTTACACGGCCACATAATTGGATTAGATGTGGAGAAATTTACTTCTGTTAATCCGGTTTCTCAGAGGCCAATAACCCAATTTCTCCAGTCGGAAGGGTTTACATGGCATTTCAGAAATCAAGTTTCTGGGAATAATCGGGTTATGGAAGAGCAAGTAAACGTGATAATTGTACTCTTAAACAAAAACTGCAATCGTGCAAGACATATTTGTCTCCTCATGGACTGGGTTTAGATATGTTGAATTTCCAAAACATAAGTTTTCCCCATTTATTTATACTCTGGTAACACTAAAATCAAGGAAACATCTGAAAAATGCAAAGGCCAAAACAATATCAATATACATTATAAAGTAAAAGAATGGAGACTCTGCGAAAAAATTCTAAAAACTATTTAGGAATTTCTGATGTCCCCTTCCCCCTAATAATGCACAAGAGCCATTAAAAGATCTAGCATGTGTTTCAAAGTTACCTACAAGATACAAATTAAAAAATCTTAATGCTTTTCAGATATACAAATAACCCATCATTTTTATGCACGACAATAGTTGCATCCTTTTTTGCAATTTCCATTTAATAATCTTGACCAAAGACAAATAAATAAAATGTCATGGATGTAAAGGTGACCTTATAGCCCACCCCTCTTATAGTAGGTCATAATTGCTGCCCAAGATTAATGTATTAACATCTGATCGCTTTTTTCATTATAAAACTACAAAAAAAAAAGTTATTTTACTTTAGTCTACTTTTGATATGGAACACCTATGATTATGTATTAAAATTGTATTTTAAAATACATCATGGGTGTAATCAAAAGAATGTTGTGTCAGACAGACTAATACATTTTCACTAGTTATTTGAATCAAAATGTAAATTCTGTACAAATTATTGAAATACTACTAAAAGCTTATCTTTTAAAAAGTGCCATTCCCATTATCTAAGTTGGAACAGAACATGAATATTTTGGTTTCAATGAAAAATATAATGTAAGACAACATATTAAAATTGGCATCTGTGCATTGCATGCTAATGACCACAATACTATAATAATCAGTAAAAAGATTAGAGATTTAGGTTTTGCAGGAGTAATTTCTCAAAATGTTAACAACCTTCTACACATTTGGCCAGTCCACAAGAAAAAAAATCTTCCCTAAACTACTGGCTCTATTCTGTTGTAGGAAAGAGGCTGAATTGATCACTCAATTAATTAGCTAATTATTAGTTTTGCCTTTGGAAAAGCTAGCAATAAAACCAATTAACAAGACGTCTACCTCAAGATGCCAAATTTATCTACGCTGAGTGAAGCCAGAACCATGAATATTATACTGTATATACACACACAGAATTTGTAAATGAGGTTCATAAATCAGCATAAGTCTATATTAAAACACTTTCACTTCCTCTCTGTGGTTCGGATGTGGAACTAGACTTACTTTCAACAAATAACCCAAACATACTTATTGCAATACACGAAATAATACAATTTATCCCTAACATAAGAATAAAGAGAAGATGGATATATGTAAGAATATAGAGATATATATGTATGTATGTATGTGTGTATATATGTGTGTGTGTGTGTGTATATATATTGATATAGACAAAGGACAATAACAAACAAGACGAAAAATTTGTAATGCTTGAATTTTTCTGTCCTATAGAAAAAGGCACACAGCTTCCGAATTCTGATCTCTTAATTCACGCAGTTAAGATGAATAAGTTCTTTACCTATTTATAAAGGTTCTATTGTCTGCACCATGGAGTTCAGTTGCTCACAGATGGTCTGCACTGGCTTACATTCCCCCAGCACAGTTTTTGTGTGTGCATGTGTGCTAGATGGGGTTCTGCACTTTCTTACTGGATTTAGAAAGAAACTTATAATAGCTAGAACATATATTTTACAAAGTTATTACCTTTCAGTTACAGTGACACCAGTACCATAATATATTAGCTGGCTTTGCCCCAAAATCTAATTTACAATTAATAGTTCTCAGAATTAAAGTAGGTTTACTTATGGTTCTGGCGTAGGCAAGGCTTTGTTTGTTTCCTGGTCATCTTTACCTGGCACATGGAGGAAGTTTTAAGTACATTGTCTCTTTCTTTGTTTTAGGAGCTTGTTCCCTTTTAGTTGTGGGCTGTACTGCAGATTCTCTTCAGGGGTTTTACACACAGTGCCCTAACTTGCTACAAAAGTTACACCTGCTGGGTCAGCTGATAAATTGTCGACTGCCGTCATTGGTATAGCGAACATGAGGCTCTATATATGGTCTCTCTCTGCTTGTGCACTTGCTAATCTACAGCAAGGTTTAGACAAATGGTACCCACATCCAACTCCAGTACAGACTTGTCTTCCAGCCTTTAATGTCCAGCACACTTGCCCTTTGAAGTAAAAGGTTTGCTGCAGACTCTGCCAAAGAGCCCAGCTATGGACAGCCAAAATTATGGCCTGGTTGAGATCATTGAGCTTGATGAGGCGAGCCTAGATCTGGGTTTTGCAAAAGTTTTTAAAGGAAGGAATAGAAGTCTTGTCATTGGTTTCTTGGTCCACATAAGTCCATTCTTTTTTGGTTGATGATTGGAACAAAGTTTCCTCCATCAGTGTTACCCATCCTTGAGTTATGCCATGTCCCTGAACAAGTATTTAGATGGTGCTTCACAGAGCCATAACTGGGATTTCACCGAGTATCACAGAGGTCCAGTCAGGATAAAGCTGACATTAAGACTGTATGGCAGTGGCTTGCTGTGCCTACGACATGTATTCCAGAAAGATCAGAATTTATAATGCCAGTCTGTCCTACACTCTGAGCATTCTTATTTCAGTTTTACGTAAAAAATAGCATCACATTTTCAAACTTCAAAGATAAAATGTATTTATTTTTTAAATCGCTAATTAAAAAATATACACACACCACATAAGTGCAACGTTTTGTGACTTCACTATTGTCTAAAGCAGTCCTTGTGTTTCAATGCATGGTAATAGAGAAAAAGAAGACACGTACAGTATGAATGCAAGACAAAAGTGAGCCATTATTGTAAACCTAGTGGAAGCAAGATATAAAAGCAGCTGCAAGTGTTTTGAAGTCACCTTTGTGATTCACTTCATTAGGGTATGAGGAGTGACATTCCAGATAGCGCTGTTGTTTTCTACAATAATAAACTTTGGTTTTGTAGTAGTCATGCATACTATTGTGTACTACAGGGTACTGTATGAGGAATGTTAAAGTTCTGAGGAGTATTCCATGTTTTATAGTGCAACATTATGTGTTTTACTTCATCTTTTCTTGCCTGGTACTGTGCATTTCATTAAATATTTTGTTTTATTTAGAAATAATCTGTACAGTATACAAGGTGTACTGTATTATGTTTCTAAGTAATTATAACAAAAACAATACTGTATGTACTCCAAGAAAAAAAAAACAAAACTAAGATTAAAGGGAAAACAAAATAGTCTACAATCTCCATATCTGATAATCAGCAGTTCAAAAACAGTAAAGAAGTCTTGTTACTAAAAGCTATTATAGTATAATTATAAAAATGTGTCAGTTAATATGAATTTAAAACAAAAATAGTTGCAACACAAGAAGTGAAGATGCTTTCTATTTTGTTTCCCTCTTCTAGGCGGATGTTGCCGAATCACTCCCTTGGACATTGCGGAGTTAAGGCAAAGAATACACCAGCGTCATATCTGAAGATCTGAAGAAAATTTAGTGTTTAAATGTGCCAATACTGAAATAACAAAAATTAAATAAATTATAAATATTCACTAGAAAGTAAACTTCTATAAAGACACAGTTTCAATTTGTATCTTAAAATTAATCTCCATTTATTCTACCACTAAAAGGCAGAACATACAGACATATACATGCATTTCTGTTTTGTTACACTATACCAAATAAAATGTCTTAAGAACTTCACCAATTGTCATTATCCATTACAGTAACCTTTTCTGTTGGTTTGTCATTGTAATTTGTGCTAATTTTTTTTTATTTTAACAGCTACTTTGTAAATCAGTGTACAGTGTTGAGTTTTTAACAGGTGAATACAGTGATTGTTCCTTTCCTTTCTTTCTAGGAAAGAGTCACCCTTAATGCAAGTAACTTATCCAAATTGTGAATCCTATTAAAAGGCACAAGTGTCCCTGCCAATAGGAATCCTGAGATAGATATAGTGTGACTCAGGCATGTGGCCTTTACTGTTTCCACAGGTCACAAAAAAGAAAAAAAAAACATTTTATTAAATACCTGACTATTCCACCTAACAAGACAAAAGAGAAAACATCAAATACCACATTGACAATTTTAAAGGCTGAACATCTGTTAAACACTTACATTGGACTCTGTTCCCCCTTCCAGGTTACATATAATGTACATGATGAACTACATTTAGCATTCTTAGTCTGTATTATCTTCCTCCATTTCACTTTCTGGGGATCCACCACACCCATACTCATAACTATTAGATAATCTCTTCCAACCAGATTCTTTCTGGAGTCCACCACTGTGTGATCTCCCCAACCGTCCATGGCGTTTACCAGATGCTTTTTCTTCCCTTCTCTCAGATATGCTGGTCATCACACGATCACCTCCAGGAGTGTGAAAATCATGTCGCAGATTCTCAATATTTAACGCCCAAGGACCAAGCTTTTGCCAGTTTACTCTTTGAAAAGCTATAATGCAGTGCAAGTTTCCACCAACCTAAAAAAAAAAATTATAGAAACTTTGCTCTTAAACATTAAAAAAATGACAGATAAAAATGTACAGTAAGTGGTGGAAATTTAAATTCTTTGTAAGACTATTGATGTAAATTGTAATGCGCAAAAAGATTTCAGCCATTTTGAGAGCTTAAATCATACATTGAAGTTTTCCGCACATCTTGTAAAGAAAACACTCATGGTAGGATTCTACTAGAAAAACAAAGCAATATAGATTTTAAGAATGAGTTAAGGCCTTCACATCCTTATGGTTTACTGGGTCATTATTGTCATGTATTAATGATCAGAGGCTTCCATATAAGCAATACTTAGTATTCTAACTACAGTACTTGCACAGAATAAGGTAAGTGCTACAACTTGTTTTTGAGACATGGGTCCATGGAAGAGTTGTTAATTTGATTTTTTTATAAGAACATTTTTCTTTTTTCTTATATTTTCGGTATCTGTTGCACTTTAGTTATATTTTGCAACGGCTGTAGACCCCATTATTGAGCTACATTGCAGCAGTAAAGTGTGTTTAATGACCAAAACATTGAGCCCAATCAACTTTGGTCCAGTGCTGCTGGTCCTCTCTTGGGTATTCCTCTACTTCCCACATAATTTACAGTGTATTAGCCTTGCATTCTCCCATTCACAAAGAAACCTGAGATGGATTCCATTAACTGTATATGCTACACACATGTACCTTCAAAATTAAGTCTTCTTTTAAGACTTCTTTGTGTATTTAACTCAGTATAGAATAACTAGACATCACTGTCTGAAATATTCATTACATTGTAATGTATTCTAATTAACAAGAGAAAGCTTTACCTTCTTTGTTTTTCGGTGCTGCAAACCTCTCTCTGTGTGACGAATGTCTAAGTATTCTGGATTCTGGGTATTAAGATCAGTTACTATATCTGCCCACCTAGACAAAAAAGAAATAACTAAGTCAATGAAAACAAAAATGTAATTTAATGCATTATATTTAAAGATACATTCAAAATTTTGTTTCATAAACTGAGTGTTTCTCTTACACACAAAAAAGCATTTACACTGTGTCACCAACAATGGATTGTAATTGTTTGCTTAATGGCTTTACAGTCTTTTCTTGGACCATAGTAGGGTGCTTATTTTATTTCTCACCATTTAGACCAGTAAACTGGTATTAGTGATAGCCATTGTAAGTAAATGCAATAATTGAGTATTCTATAATTTAATAACTTGAATGAGTTTTCTTGCTAACATGCGAGATCATTTTAAAGGAAGTCTGCATCTTGTATGAGGCACTGTGGTCTAAAAATATTTTCATTTTTAAACTGTGTACCTTAACAGCTCCAACTCCTTTTAGTCCTTAAACTAGATTGGGTTAGTTCAATAAATGGATATATGAGATCACCAAGGAACTACTAAACATTTTGGTGTGCTTTTTATCAATCTATCTAGACCAAAAAGACTTGCAGTACTCTGGCAGGCTGAAGTATCTTTAGCTTGTGAAATGGTATGTTAAAGTAGACTGATGGCTATGATCAAATCGACTAGGTTTCACATTTGTACATAGTAGGAGCCTCTTATACATTGTTTTGTAACCGAGTTGTTCATTTAGTTACCTTGATACCCTATTATTTAGAACTTTATATTAGATAAGTTACTACCGGTATGTGTTTTCTAATATAAAAAATGGCTTTATTTGACAATATTATATCTTGTATCAAGTAAGCCAATAGGCTTTGGGGTTTATACCTTATTTATCTTTCCAGCATTGTTTCCATCTGAGAATGCATGGATGCACTTTATTTTAATTTTAATTAAAGGATTTAATAAGAAAAATGTCACATTTAAAGAACTACAGTAGGAGTTCATAAGATCCTTACAACACAATGTGCCAAAAAATCAAATTATGTTATTGGAACAAATTAAGGTTTTTGACAATGATCTTCTATAATTAAGAAGATCCAAGAAAATTCCCATTAGCTCAATTTAATTCATAGTACGCATACTGTATAATCAAGTAGCTATGGCACTGAAATCAAAACTATACAGTTGTTGGTTTAACCTTCACTTTCATACGAAGCATATATACAAATTCTGCATCAATACGGCAGTACATTAGAAATACCACTCTTACTGTCATTACGTTGACATTTTCGTATTTACTTGTTTTAGTCACACATAATTTTTGTTGTTGAAAATAATTGAACGCTTTTGACTTGTTTTTTCCCCCAGAGGTAAACAAAAGGCTAAGGAGGTAACTTCTGTGTGATCCAAATGTAAAAAAATACATCAGCATTTGTAAAGATACCTGGGCTGGTGCCACATAAACATTTGCTAGATCCATAACATGTTAGAAATTCCAAATACATATGGATGTGCACAAAGTTTTTAACCTAGAAGTGGTTGTGCTTAAAGTGAGAATAATCCCACATAAATCCACAAATAAAAAGGTAAACAATTCTGAAACTGTGGCAGAACCATAGCCAAATAAAAACCATTTCATAGTACATCCAATCAGCTGGTACCTTTTAATGTTAATTTGTACTTTATATTTTCTTCACAATTATAATGCAAAATGGACAAAACAATGTATTTTGCTTTTGTATATGTAAAAATCAAGAGGTTAAAAGTGTGATACTTTTCCATTCTTTACAATTGAGATGTGCCAATTTCTGAAAGTTGTACACCACAAAAGACACTGAACTTGTGTCGCCTAATACAGAGTTGCAGAGTGTTAGAGTATATCCTGACACTAAGAGAAGCATAGTTAACAAAGGCAAATCAATAATAACATTTTTAAAAAGCTCCAAGATAGACTGATGTCCTGCCCATGCCTATTTCCTGCCTTGCAACCAGTGCTACCAAGATAGACTCTGACACTGTGCAATCCTGAATTGGTTTAAGCAGGTATAAGAATGTTATGTTATGTTACGTTACACCGTTTAAAAAACTGTCAAGATTGCAGAGTACAGTTAAAATAAATTGCAGATGACATACATAGTGAACAATATACAATATTACACAGCATATGTTCTCCATGAGAATTGAGAGTAATAATGACAAATTGTTGAGAATAACCCAATAAAAAAATATAATCAAATTCATTTTACTTTTTCCACAAAGACATACTTTTTGCAGTGAATTGCCGGATGTTTTCTGCTTGGCTCTCCAATAAGAATCCAATGCTCCATTTCATTATAAGGAAGAAGACTTCTAAAACAAAAACACCTTCACATTAGTAGAATGTACCAGTATACTTATGTTAAACAAAATCTGAAATTTTAGACTTCAGTCTGCCTCACGTACACAACTGATGACACCATGCTGGACTATTTCTTAACACCAAATATAAACCTTTTATAAAATGAGCATCAAGGCTGTTTCTGAAATGTGGAGGTGGCTTTCAGCTCCTCCAAGATTAGATTCCAGTAAAGCTTGATGATCTCAATTTATGACTGTTTCTTTATGAAACAAGTATACTGTAATCCATCAGTACTATATATGGAATGTTGGAACATTTTTGTTGACATCATTCAGTTCTCTGCTAGAATATCTATTGTAATCAATAATGTCAGTCTACAAAAAAAACACAATATTTCAGATTTTAAAAATTCAATGAGATCATCGGGCTAATTTAACAGAAAGTACCTATTAAATGAGGTACCTTATCACTTTCAGGGCGAATGTTGACTTTTGTCAAAAGGGAGGGTTGATAGTGATTATCAACTGTGATGGTGGCAAAACCTGCCATTCATGTTTTAATTGGACTCTCTTTGCTAAAGGAAAGAATCTCGATCAAACTAATGAAGCTCTGTTGCTCGAGTGAGTAGCAAGGAGGAAATGGCAAAAATGGCATCGATATCTGGCGAGATATCAAAGCGAATGCATAAAGCAAAATATTCTATGAATGTTGCTTTGCATATTATCACTAAATTGTGATTGAAAACAAATGTAAGGTACCAGTGATTCACCACCAGCTGATCGTGGCGATGAACAGGTTCATGTACCTGATTAGCCTACGGCAATGTTCGCCTGGGAGGACTGCCACTTACAGTGACAAGAGATACAAACCAGATTGCAATACACTGTGACCGTGACTGACCCTGCCACACGAAGACAGCCTGGCTGCTGACCTGCCGCTCATTTCCTCCGAACTGGTAGCTACAGCATGCAGCAATAGATATTATGTTGATTAATGTGTGAAACCATTGCTTTGTGTGCTTTTCAGAAAATTGTATTTTTTGGAAAAAATATTCAGCCCTCAAAGAGTTATATAATGAATGTAACTCCAAATCACTTTAGAACAATAACTATAAGCACTGACTGCATCATAACAGACAGATTGTGACCATATTATGCATTTATTTGTCCAGCATGACTGTTGGTTAGCTAGAGGTCCAGCTGTTGAAGGAGAGTCTTGCATGTTTGACTGTATTCTCCACTAGCAACATAATATTAATGTTAATATTTACTAAATATTTGCCATTCAGTTCAGTAATCAAGTGCAACTGTTACCACTTTTTGTAGATAGTTCACACAAGCATATACTCTGTATATTTTATTTACAGTATATTTCTTCGGTTGAAAGAAATTTTTCACTCTTAGGTTGGTGTTAAATCCAAAGGACTGTTTAATAAAATGTTGCATGCTTTTTAACTTTAAGAACAAAAAACATTCCAGTTAACAAAAATAACTGCAATGGTGACAGTCCACTATTTCAATGAAAAGAAGGTGCATTTTTGCTCTGACAACTTTGGTTCATTAAAATGTAATACAGTAAACCCTTGCTATATCGCGCTTCAACTTTCGTGGCTTCACTCTATTACGGATTTTATATGCAAGCATATCTAAATATATAACGCGGATTTTTCACTGCTTCGCAGGTTCTGCAGACAATGGGTCTTTTTACTTGTGGTACATGCTTTCTCAGTTGGTTTGCCCAGTTGATTTCATACAAGGGACGCTATTGGCGGATGAAAGAGAAGCTAACCAATCAGAGCACGCAGTTAAGTTCCTGTGTTCTGACTGGCTCAGCGACGGAGCGCCGAATTCGATTCCGCAGCGTTAACCAGGAAGTCTCATCTCGCTCATTCAGCATCAATGTGTTTTGCTATGTAAAGAGTTAACTTTTGTGTTTATCTTTGTGCATAGTCGAGCCCGTCATTGTGGCTCCAAAACAATATGCTCCTGCTACAGCTTCAGGGGCCGTGCCCAAGCACCAACGGAAGATGCTAATGATTGCCGAAAAGGTAAAAGTTTTAGATATGTTGAAGGAAGGGAAAAGCTACACCGCTGTAGGACGCCATTATGGCATCAATGAGTCCACGATTCTTTTTATTTAAAAAGGAGGAAAAGAATATAAGATCTACTGCAGCAGTGTCCTTTTAACCAGGGCGCAAAACGAGTTGTAAGTGTTGAAGTGTACGAGTTGAAGACTGCCGGGAGAAGAACAGCGGCGGTGCTACACAGTCGCCTGAAGAGGCTCCTTTAGAAGAGCTGTAACGCTCTCCTTTGTTGTGCAGTAAAATTAAACTCATCGTTATCGGACAAGTCGTCGTGCGATTGTTGGTGAGTAACCATAATTAATTTTCTACTTACAGTACTTAGTACATGTACGTACATTTAGTGTCACTGTACACACATTTACTGTATACAATTTTTCTTGCATTGTAAGTATTTATTGCTGGTGGCCTGTCTATCGTAATGTCTGTAACATATGTGATATCAGAGACGCTAGATATCTTTAAAATTATATTTAGGTTTTACTGTATATAAACAGTGTGTTTACATACATAATTTCAATGAATCTTACCTAATATCTAAGAGAAAACAAAGGGTTTATGCTGTATAACTGTGCGGGGAATATTTATAAACAGTGTGGGAGAGTTTAGAAGGGCTTAAAATATATAAAAATAACCATACAAACATATGGTTTCTACTTCGCGGATTTTCACCTATCACGGGGGGTTCTGGAATGCAACCCCTGCGATCAAAGAGGGATTACTGTATAGTAAAAAAAAAATTTGAAAATAACTGTCTTAAAAAGTCTTTAAACTGATAATATTAACAAACCTGTATGCTTTAGCGGCTTTTAGAGGAGTAGCTTCAAATCCCACAGGACAAAAATAGTGATTTTGACAGTGATAAATAAATGCCATTGAATCATCTTTTAGTCCTTGTGTTAATTTCATCAAGGCTCCTTCAGCTGTTAAAAGGGAAAAAAAAAAATCACAATCAATATTTGAAGTATGAACGGATGCTTGCTCTAGAATTGTTAACAGCCAAACATCCAATGACACTGCATCTTTCTCTCATGTTTGTTTGTTATACAACAAAAAAAAAAACAACTCTTTAATATGCATTTATAGAACCCATATTTCTAGGGTTTTATTGAAGTGCCTTGCATCAAACTGTAGCTCTGTTTGAAATGTTTACTTCTCATTATTTCATTGTTTGTTCTTTTACTTCATTTGAGACATAAATATGTCAAAATTGATGTTTTTAGACTGAATTTATATTTTTCTTGTAACTGACACAATTTGCCGTTTACTACTTCAAGATGGTTCCTTGCTAATTTTATCTAAGGTAATTTGCATTTCTTTTGTGTGAACTCTACAGTCCCCAAGACTTACTAATACCGCGCAAGTATATGAAATGGTTAATTTATGTCAATAGTAAGAGATGGCAAATAGGCAAAAGCCAGTCGGCACCAGTAAAAACAATGCACCATGTAGTAGCTGTTCCCTCACAATGCTTTTTCTTTTATCTGACATTCTAAGGCACAGGAGGATTGGCGATGAGTTGCTGAAATGCAGCTGGGAGGCAGTTATCCACCCTCAAACATTTACTTTTTTGGAGAGAATATAAAAATGTTTCTCTTTTCGTCAAGCTGTTTTGGTTTTGCACTGCTTTTATGTGACTTTGCCTTCACAAAATTTGAACAATGACTGATGATTTCACTCTCTTTCTCACAACAGCACTGTAGTGCATTCCAAAGCACAAACTCTGACAAGAGTACCACTGGAGAGGAAGATCTCCACCTTTGTCTGTGAAAAAGCAAAAATAGGATACATCTTAATGGTTTTACACCATATAAAAACTAATGGAACTTTCTGAGGCTAAGATTCAGAGATGCGATTTATAATGCTCTTATTACTGTTACAAGATGAATGATATGCTTAAGACAGAGGATTTTGGGCTTATCTGTGATGCAGGCATAAAAGCAGGATGAAGTATTTAATGCAGCTAGAAATGTATACAAAGCTTTAAAATGCCTTGTGTATTATAGGTGACTTTGGGATTGAAATGTTTTGGACAATCGCATATGAAAATATGGTAATTTACTTAAGGAGAAAATAAAATGGTTAAATCTGATGTATATTTTGCTAAAACACAAGAACATCTCAAAACATACGTTCATTCTGTAGCTGTAAACTTTTGTCAGGTTCAGCAGTAAGTTCCTGTGCAGCAAATATATAATACTTCCACAACACTTCTGCAAAGCTAATAATTAGAGTAACACGTAATTTTTATATTTTCAGTTGTAAAATGAAAATAAAGTTACTAATTCATTCATTTTCTGAAATGGTTTGATCAAAGAGACATAGAACAAAATCCTAGCCAAGCCACAGTGTGCAAGAATGCAACCCTCGATGGGACAGCAAAGTATACTCGTACACACTGTTCATACCAAGTCAATTTAGAATCATGAAGTAACATGTACAGTATATCTTTTAAATGTGTGAGAAAAAACTGAAGTAGCCAGAAAAAAGTGAATATTTTTCACAGATAAAATACCAGCAACTGAACTCTCAAGCTGTCAAGCTGAATTATTAACCAGTGAGGCACTGTATCCAATTATTAACATCATAGAAAAATCAAAATGAATGTCTAAACTCATTGACTTTCTTATCAGTCAATTTTTTTAAGATAAATATATTTAATATATTTATGCAAGAGGAGCAACATGAATGGCAAACCGTGGGGTTGATCAGTGTAGAAGTGAAGGTAGTGAACAAACCTCCCAGGCATTCTGGTAGTGCTGTGCTGGCATATGAGATGACAGAGTTCTGGCTGTGTGTGTCCCAGAGGATACCAGTCAAGGCAGGCAGGACAGGATTCAAGAGAGGTGGTCGCAACTATTAGTGTCTCTGCCAATTAGAAGACTTCAGGGGTGAGCTGGAGAGACATGTGTTGAAGGACGTGCAGGAGGCTGGCTGAGGAGGAATTTACTGCGGATATGGTTTTACCTGAAATTGAGAGACTGTTTTATCTGGATTTTGGAATTGGTTTTATCCTCCAAGTTACTCTGGATTTTATATCGATGCACCACACTCTTTGGACACTTTGTTGTTTTAAATAAAAGCACTGAACACTTCGCACCAACAAATTGTTGACTGTGCATGTCCTCATTTGCCCATCTCATCTCGGTTTACAACTATCAATGTTTCTGAGTTAAAGAAGCTCCTGTAACCAACTAGGGAAAGTGGAGCTGACCCGAACCTTTACAGTACCTCTCTCTTCTAATTCTGCAATATTTTTGTAAAGTTACAACTACTTTTTGTCTACTGATCATGTAGCTGTAAATAAACTGGACACAGTCCCCTATCTTTAAATACCTAAAGCCGAGACTACATTTTCTGATTACTTTGTAGGGGATTATCAGAGATTTTGTTTGTAAAAATTATTTAAAAACACAAGGAAACCCTATGTACAGGAAATATTTTAATCTCTTCAGCTGACAGATTTTAGCTGAGAGGCCTTAGTCTGAAAAGTCTTGTCATGCTGAACAGAAGTTAGAAACAAAAGCTTTTGACTCCCATGAGCATCAAACTTGAGCTTGTACGATAATGATTTACTGTAGTTCCATTTTCTGTGTTTTGAGAAACCATTCGCCCTGCTAACAGAAACAAAGCCTGGTGTGTGTGCTGATCTTGGATGTGACGGGTGTTGGGGACTGGCTGCCTTTTATTAAACTTCCTCCCAACCCCCATCCCAAAAGACAGGTCAGCTAAGATCATTTGCTGTTTACGGAAGAATATGTACACTTTCATGGAGATTGCTATCTGCTGCTCTTTAGCTGCTGGTAACTTTACAAGGAGCTCGGTCTCCAAAAAGAATGTTTTTTTCTTTTTATTTTTCAATTATGAATATACAATCTGTCTCCGAGTACTGAACCTCCTGGTGCAACTTATAACGACGGCTCCAGTCAGCAAAGCATCCTGCTGATAGAGGTCCCTAAGGTTGAATATGTAGGGTATAAAATGGACAGTAAAGGTAAGAATTTACAGGTAACAGTTGTACATCTGTTTTTGACATCATCGAGTCCTTCCGTGAGAACCCTAAATGCAAAGAGGACTGGTTCATTTATGTTAGGTAGAATGCCCAGAGAGGACTGGGCGGTCTCATGGCCTGGAATCCCTGCAGATTTTTTTTTTTTCTCCGGCCGCCTGGGGTTTTTTTTTTTTCTGTCCTTCTGTCCACGCTGGCCATCGGACCCTACTCTTATTCTATGTTAATTAATGTTGACTTATTTTATTTTCTTACTGTGTCTTTTACTTTTCTCTTCTTCATTAAGTAAAGCACTTTGAGCTACATTTTTTTGTATGAAAATGTGCTATATAAATAAATGTTGTTGTTGACATTTCTTTCTGTTCACCATTAAGAAAAAAATCCAAGAGGTTAGCGGATACCTTTTGAGTTAGGTGCCTGTCAAAAGTGATTTCATAAAACAACAACATATCCTAGCTAAACCACATTAACATTTCCCTCTGAGAACTACAATGATAATAATGGAATTTGACCTTCTAACCTTGATTAAACTATTCTGTTTAACTTGGTTTAACTTTTACAGTTTCAGTTGCAGCCACCTCACCCACACCTCATTAGCTACAGAATAACATTCCTTCCCACTTCAGTCTTTAAGCCTGTAAATTACGTCTCGACCCAATTACTTTCTGGAAATGCTATTTCAGACTGAAATGTCTCAATCAGTCCTTTCTTTTTCAGGTATTCTTTTTATTTGTGGGTCCATGCTTGTCTGTAATAATCATGTCCCAGGATTTAATATCAAGTTTTACTGGAGATGGGTACCAAGAATGTTATACAGTCACTTAATATTTGTCAATGACACCTAAACTTTTGCAAACTGAATTTTCATTGAAGTGCTATGCTTTTATTTTAACTACTGAACTTTTCTCTCTGTTGAACCCTATTTAGACACAGACTGTTGTTTTTAAATATTGCAAGTCCAGGGCAATTTTGAATGTGGTTGGCAGGAATTTTAATACTTCTTTTTGCCCTTTAATAACATATTTAACATAAATAAATTACAAACTGAATATAACAGGATACCTATTGACTTAAGAGGGTGTGTGAATCTGCAACTGTTCATTAATTTAAAAAAAAAAAACAAAAAAAAAAACACACAAACTTAAAAACAAATCATATTTTTATGCTTATTGGATAGTCTGCATTATTTAGTTCTACATAATTTGTAATTCAAGCAAAAGAGAATTTTAATTCCATTTAAAGTAAACATAAGAAAATATACTGCAGTTGTTACAGATTTGCCAGTCAAACATAAAAAGCCAAAAGCCTTACCTGTTTCTCCAGCAGTTTTATTCTTTCCATGTGGTTTGTATAAGATATATGAACACCCTCGAACTCGAAAATTATCATTGATTTGCCTGAACCACCTATTTGAAAAAAGGTTTTAAAAATAGAAAACTTAAAACAAAAACTTATGACACAATAACTTGCATTTGCAAATTAATTGTATTCTCTTATAAACAAGACAGGCTATCCGTACACATGACTATGGTAATCATAATTTGAAAACTACTAAAAATACCAATCCAAAGATAGTCAATGCTTATACATTATACACTCCTCTTTATCATGATATAGGACGTTTCGATGGGCTTATCCAAAGGTAATTCCTACACAGGAAAAAAGGATAAAGGTTATTTCCACACTGAAGCAGAAATACGAAGAAGGCTGATGAACGCTACACAGCCAAAACGTTGTGTCTTTAATTTACTTTTCCTTTTCAGCATTGAAATAACCTTTAAACGTTTTTTTTTCCTCTGCAAATGCATCCTGAAACAGCTCTACATGACTAATAGAAATATATATAAAATTTCAGATATTTCTAGTATAATTAAAAACGAAAAAATAAAGAATGATTGAAACTTTAAGGTTTTTGGTTTATTTACTTTTTAAAATATTTACAGTATCAAATGCCTTTACAAAATACATAGCATACAAAACCTCAAATACCCGACTGTCAAATACAAATACTATACAAGTTTGTCTCATATTGTTTGGGTTTCACTATTTATTGCCTCTGCATTTATGAAAATATCTTGTATATGAATTTCTTGTAATCAGTTTTTTATTAATATTCAAAACATTTGTAAATAAAAACCCATGTAACTCCATTGATACTGCAGTAGTTCACAAAGAGAATGCTCACTATCCTACAAAATTTTTTAAATCCATGCCACAACATCTCTATTATATAAAAAAATCCTGGGACGAGACAAGACTTTTTCAGAGAGATAATTTCAAGTCCCGTGAGACGAGATTTTGTGCCAAGAGATTTAACCACACCTGGGGCCAGAAATAAAAGACAAAGAGTAGAAGAGAAAGTAGAACGTTGGAAAAGTTCAAAAAAGTTGGCGCAATACACATACAGAGCAGGTTAGAGATTATGAAAGTACTAAAATTTGAAAGTCTCAAAAAATGATAGTAAAGATCGCATTAGCCCAAACAAATGGAAATTATTACTCAGTGAAATAACAGAACAGTGAAAAGAGATTGAATGTATTGAAAGTATGTAGATATTGTTTGGCTTTAAAGTTTAAGTTGGTGACTTCTAGATCATCTAATTCGTGTTGCCATCAGGGAAAAGTAGTGTTTCTTCCCAATGAAAAGGCGTATCTGCGAGAATTAAAAGATTTGTTGTTTGGTAAAAGTGAAATCTATATATACACAAGCAGCAGAGACGTGAAGTGTCTGGCACGTAGCACAGGCTGGGGGGTTGGCAAGTGAAGTGAGCAGGGGGCAAAGCCCCCTAGTATACTTAAATTAATAACCAGAGCTTGTATTACACGTCCTTGATAAGCAAATCCTCCATTACTGTAGAGCATTACAAGGTTAACATTTGAAAAGCTAATTAATATGAGGCAACTATTTTTGATAATAGTTAAACCTGGATTAGGTGCTAGGAAAAACATTTTTACTCTAAACTATTCATCATAACAAATATTTTCCATTCAAACTTAAAAGGCTGAAGTTACCAATTAAATTAAATGTTGGCAATTAGTACAAATGAAGCTAGTTGCCAAACTTTAAACACAGAGGTGCAGACTTTGTGGACTGTGCCGAAATGTGAAATAAAAATAATATAATTTATGTTCAAATATACAAATAATCAATGTAGTTTACTTTTTTGCAATACTGTAGCTTAATTTGGTAAACAAACACGTTCTTAATTATGAAAATTGTTTACAGAAATAATTCACTTTCTAAATGCTGGCTATTTCTGCCCATATTGTATAAAGCACTACCTCATTAATGTTGCATTTCCAGTAAATGGTCCAAACTTAATTTCTTCAAAAGGTGGTTGAAATCCTAATATATGTAAAGCTTCCTCTTGGGTAATAGGTGGAAGACTGAAAACAAAATCAAACGAAAAATAAAATCAGAGCTTTATATTTATATATTTGAAAAGCACATTCTAATACATTTTGGAACATGAATTTCATTTTTAAAAATGAAGCCTGCAGAAGTTCGCCCCAGATACCACAGATCCCTGC
Source organism: Polypterus senegalus (assembly GCF_016835505.1). Taxonomy (NCBI): domain Eukaryota; kingdom Metazoa; phylum Chordata; class Cladistia; order Polypteriformes; family Polypteridae; genus Polypterus; species Polypterus senegalus. Next base: position 135,349,309 of record NC_053155.1, read on the forward strand.
AGCCTTCTCTACCCTCAGCTGTTTCACTACCTGCGGGATTCGATGGTTCCCAGCTAATTGGAGGATCAGCAACAAGAAACATGGACACAGAATTAAAATGAATTAAAATGATTCCAGATAAAACTCAGTCCTGCTGGAACCATATTAAAGCTTCCCCACCATCTTAAACAAGATGAAAACATGGGAGTTTGAAGAACTTGGGTACTCATCATACGTAGACCAAAAGGTGTCTGATGCCTTTTATAGCATTAAACCTAGATCCTGGTCTCAAAATGTGATTTAGAGATGAGGAGTCAAAAAGGCAGCATAAAGACAACAGTGAAAATGCTATGCTTAACAAAAATAATGACCTTCCCTAAAATAAAACAATCCTACATAAAAAGTACTTCAGAGTTCTAGTGCTTTATAATAAAAACACCACGGAGAACTAAACATTAGCACAAGATTTGTTATAGAATTATTCTGAATACATTTTTGCATGACACTGTAAAACATGTGGAAGGGGTTTGGAATTGTTCACCTTGACCAGGGATATTATGGAGAGGTGGGAGGAATATTTTAAGGGTCTCTTAAACCAAGCTGACACACCCTCCTCTAAGGTGGTAGTGCTACATGCATTTGATGGAGTTTGGTATACTGCTGGAAAAACAGATATGAATGAGGTATGATGTCTTAACTTTAATTTCACTTGTAATGGGGATTACTTTAAACATCCCTACCTCCCTGCTCCAAGAGTGCTGTACAGGAAATTCCAGCAGGAAACTAGTGATGATATCCCACATGAAGTCTTGTACTGAGGACGGCTGATGCAGTACCTGAGAATAGAGAAGATGTTAATTACAACAGAATGAATACATAATTTGGCCATACTGTAGTTCAGCAAGATGTATTGTTATATTATTAAACAATATGTGTCAACAAATAAAGCAATGTAAACTGACACAAAGGGAAAAACCTTTATGAAATATGCTCAAACAACTGTTAAACCTGGCACAGTGACTTTTAAAATTTTGTGCTAAATTTGTTAAACTAACAGATAATATGGAATTAAGAGAAAGTTATTGTTGGTAAGGATAAATGCATGTTTTGACACTGTGACAGGAGGCTGGGGGCCAGACCCAGCCGGAACACCTGAAAGGACCGGGAGGTTGTCAATACGTTCCCCGGGCCACGAGGGGGCAGCACTTCCGCCACACCTGGGCAGGTGGAGGAAGAACCTTCCAGGGACACCTGGAGTGCTTCTGGGTGCTCGTGCAGCACTTCCAGGAAGTGCTGCTGGAAGGTCATCAATGAGCACCTGGAGCACATCTGGGTGGACATAAAAGGGGTTGCCTTCCTACAGTCGGGAGCTGGAGGTGGATGAAGCTCCAGTGACGAGTGGAAGAAAGGCAGCCCACGGACGTTAAAAGGCCCGAGGAAGGGTGTTGTGGTGCTGGAGCACTGTGTGTGTGTAGGACTTGTGTTTGGGGACACTAGTTTAATAAAACGTGTGTTTTTAAGAACTGTAGGTGTCTTTTTGGTTGTGTCCGGGCTGATTATCTCACAACACCTAAAACGTTAGCAAACAAATTACTGTATATATCCTACTGGACCACTGTGTCAATGCACTGCTGGTACAGAACTGTTATCTATGTTTCTCCATATAAAAGTGCAGATTAGTTATTCCCTAACAGATAAATCTGGAAGTATGTACTGTACAATGTCTCTTCCAACAATATTACAAATATTTTTGTAGGCACTATCCAGGAGACTTGGATAGTATCTGTTTCTGCAAAATTAAGTCAACATTTCAGGTTTATTAAATTAATTTTAGCTTTTTATGCCTACTTGGTTCATATATTGTATCTGCCTATGCATGATGTAATATTAAATTATATGAAACTTCAATAAAATAATTGAAGCAGCAAAGGCAAAATAATGAACAAAAAGTTAGCTGAACAGAAAAAATAACATCTCTTTCTGCAAGTCTTCGCTAGAAATCTTAGTCTTGCAATAGAATATCAAGCGTTATTTTAGATAGCCTTCTCAGGCTGTGAAAACTGTGCTAAAAACATTAGTCCCGAGTGTCACTTGGGCAACTGTACAGATGTGTCTTATGTAAGCATTAAAACTCGAATTACTCGGGCTGTAAAAGTGCTGTCAATGTGGCCATTCTTCAGAGAAGTTATGTCTGAGTGTAGGTTTTTGTGAATTACTGAATATTTGCACTTTACCAATGAAGACTTTGATAACAATACCAATCCAGCACCCAAAATAAAGAAAATTTGGGAGATATACCAGGCGATTGCAGTAAAATTTTGGAGCGTTTACATTCCGGACCACAACATAACCATCAATGAAAGCCTCATGGCTTATAAGGGCAGACTGTTATAGATACAGTACATCACATCAAAAAGAGCAAGATTTGGCATAAAGCTTTATGAGTTTTGTGAATCTAAAATGGGATACATTTGGAATTTGGTTCTGTACACAGGGAAAGGGACAATGTTTGATCCAAAGTACAATCAGTACAGCGTTGCTACATCATCAGTGCAGACCTTGATAGATGCTCTGCTGAATCAAGGTTAGTGTGTAACCATGGGCAATTTTTATACTTCGCAAGAGCTATTTGACATCTTGCTGAAAAGAAAGACTGATGCATATGGAACAGTGCATCCTAACCATCATGACATGCCTGAAGACTTTGGTGGAGCTAAATTACAGCGAGGTGCACTAGCAGCTTGGCAAAAGGGTAAAGTGCTGGTGCTGAAATAGAAAGACAAGAAATATTTTTGTCTTCTTAGCACTGTACATAATGCAGCTACAGTCACTGTACAGGCAAAAGGCAGGATACAAAGCCTTGTGCTGCGGTCGACTACAATAGCACGATGGCCGGTGTAGATAGTGGGGATCAAGAATTGACTTTCTATCCCATTATGTGGGGGCAATGAAAGAAATACTACAAAAAGATATTTTGTCATTTGGTGGAACAGTGCATTTGGAATGCATTTGTGTTACACAAACAAAAAGCATGCAAGACTGTAACTCTTGCAAACTTTACATGCCAGCTTGTAGAACAAGTCACTGCCGCACATCTGCCATCCACACTATTGCTAAAGAGACACGATTGACACAGCACATCACTGATCAATCCAGAGCATTATATTGGTAAACATATTATTGATTATATACCAACAACAGAAATTAACAGAATCCAACTTGTACCTGTACAGTGTGCTGTTCAAAAACTGATGAATATGGAAAGAAAATCCGAAAAGAAACATGCTATTATCCAGACTGTGACATTGGATTGTGTCCTTCACCGTGCTGTAAGATTTACCACACAAAGGACTCATTTTGAGATTATATACTGTTTTAGCATCATTAGTTGTATTATTATTACGGTTATTATTCATTTGATTATTATTCATTCATATTATTATTTTTATTCGTCATTACTATTGTTATTTGTATCATTATTATACTTTTGAGATGTAATGTAATTTTTCATGTCAAAAAATGCAATACTTATGTTTTTTTGGAATAAAATGCAACACTGATATAAAAGAAGGCGCAAACATAAGTGTTGAGATGCAACTGTTTGTATGCACCGCTTATTACACAAAATGAACATGCTTTGCCCCATTATTCATTAAAATAGTAACCCAACAATGTTATAATAAAAAAAAATTACAAAAACACAAACATATTACTGTCAAGTGTCCCATCTATTCATGCCATGTTTAACCAGGTCCCAATAACATTACACAGATCAATATATTAACTGGCATCCAATTTTATTCCATATAATGCCTATTGAGAAATTTAAAACTATCGTGCAAATGTTAAATTAAGTTAAAAAAAAGATAAATAACACAATTTAAAGTTTTTTGCCTTGTAAAACTACAGTGAAATTCTGAGTTTCAAATTCCAAATTCTTGTACACCAAGGGATAGGACTGAAAGGCAAGGTTGTGTCTACTTCTAAACATATGCAGCATCAGTGATGCATCCATTTTAAAATAATAAATCATTTTTAATTTTAGATGTGTCATCTATCATCATAATAAAAAATTTATACTATGATTTTTGTACAAGACAAAACACCAAATGTCTCAAACATAACTGATTACGGATTTAATAAAATAGAAAGAAATCATATTACAAAAGTTCAAAAGCAGGTATTCAACCTAAAGAAGACTGTGTATGGCATATTTTATTAGTTAACTGGACCACTAGTCAAACATTTACATTTATCTCCTTGGAGAGAGAAAAAAAGAAACAAAAAAAAACCAACAGCTCATAACAAAGAATAAAATCTTAATAGGTTTACTATGTAATACAATGTTGTTTGTTGTTAAAAAGTATTTAACGCTTGTACAAATCATGTCTGACTGTAAATAGTATGTCAGGTCAGTCAGGGTCAGGTTGGGGAGTACTGGTATTGCGCATTGCTGCACCCACCACACAAAGCAGCACAGTATCCTGGTTGGCAACCCCCCAGGCAGACACGCGGTCCATCTCCCGGAAATGACCATCTATCTGCTGCAGCCAGGTGTTACGTCAGCATCCCCTTAGCCAGTTCCAGCCACTCGGGTCCTCAACGATGAGGATCCTGTGAGCCGGATCACCCTCAGGAACCACGGCTAATGGCCGTAAGGGCTGTAACTGATGCTCCCTCACAATGCAGGTAATGTGCCTCATTTGGGCTATTGTGTTGAATGAGCAGTTGCTCATAAAGTCAAATCAGTGTTACCCAAGGATTTTCTGAAGAAACACAGTACCCAAAGGTGTCCAGTCTTTGTCTCAGGTCACTGCATAGTGTCCATGTCTCACAGCCACATAGCAAAACAGGAAGCACCAGGACTCAAGACTAGGACCTTCGTCCATTGCATAGAGAGGAGCGCCGCACACTCCTTTCCAGCGACCTCATGACCCTCCATGCTCTCCTAATCCATCTACTGATTTAATAGGAACAGTCACCAGAGTCATGAATGTCACTCCAGAGGTAAATAAACCTGTCAACAAGGTCAACATTCTTTCCGCAGACAGACACACTGCCAATGGCTATGCCTAAGAGGTCATTAAAGGCCTGGATCTTGGTTTTTATCCAAGACACTCGTAGAACTCAAACAGTTGGACTCCTTGCTCAGTCTCTCAAGAGCCCCGATCACAGCCTCCATGGACACCATGAAGATCACAGCATCATCTGCAAAGTCAAAATCAGTGAATCATTCTTCATCAACAGATGCCCCACAGCTGCTGGACCCCATGACCCAGCACGCATTGGAGAGTAGGGGCAAGAACACACCACTGATGAACCCCAGCATCAACTAGGAAAAAAACGCAGAGGTTCTGCCTCCACTCTGCACATCACTCTCAGTACCACTGTACAGGCCAGCCATGATATCTAGCAACTTTGGGGGGATCCTGTGAAATCTCAGGATGTCCCACAGGGCAGCTCGATCCCCTGAACCCCAATCAACTGAGTCAAACACTTTATAAAAATCAACAAAGACTGCAAAGAATTTTTGTCACTATTTGTGTTTGCACTCCATGAGAACCCTCAGTGTCAGGAAGCAGTCCATAGTAGACTTCTTAGGCATGAAACCAGACTGCTCTGGTCATTGGTAGGTGAGCGAGTGAATACAGATCCTACTGAGGATGACCTTGGCAAGGACCTTATCCGGCACTGCGAGCAGTGTTATCCCACTATAGTTGCCGCAATCAAAGTGATCACCTTTCCCTTTCCAGATAGGGACAACAAGTCCTGTTTTCCAGTCAGTTGGGATGATACCCATATCCCAAATGGAAGCAAAGATTGCTTGCAATGCAAGAAGGACTGCCTTACCACCAGCCTGGAGAAGTCCACCCCAGATACCACAGATCCCTGCAGATTTCCCTACCCTCAGCTGTTTTAACACCTGTGCAATCTCAGCGAGACTAGGTGGTTCACAGAATAGTATAAATATAAAAAAAAATACCATCTTCTGAGATCCAGCACTTTTCTTTGTTTTACTTCTTCTACAGACAAATGCTGAGTAAACTCCTGAAAATTCCTGTGTTTCTCAGATGCATTCATCTTTTTAGAACCAGTCTTCTTCACACTGCCTATAAAACAAATAATTTTGATATGTCAGTCAGTCATAATCCAATCTGCTATATCCTAACACATGGTCATGTGGGTCTGCTGGAGCCAATCCCAGCCAGCACAGGGCGCAACGCAGGAACAAATCCTGGGCAGGCAGGGTGCTAGCCCACTGCAGGACACACACACACACACCAAGCACACACTAGGGACAATTTAGGATCGCCAATGCACCTAAACTGCATGTCTTTGGACTGTGGGAGGAAACCAGAGCGCCCGGAGGAAACCCACGCAGGCACAGGGAGAACATGCAAACTCCACGCAGGGAGGACCCGGGAAGCTCTCCTTTTTGTGAGGCAGCAGCGCTACCACTGCGCCATCGTGCTGCCCTTAATTTTGATATTTAATACAGCAATGATTCAAGTCAGTTAATTTTGAAAATACATGTAAAATAAATCTCAGTGCCAATAAACATTACAGTCTTTATTACATACAATAATTATTTACGATGAATACATCAATTTGAGACTTCTCTTTTTGCTCCATTCTGGTTTGAATAATATTGCCGAATGTATACATAATATGGAATTTACACTTAAACCTGTGAGCATATATTTTGCAACCATGACATACTTAAATATACTGTACTTGGTAAAGCAGTTTTGAAAATGATATGCTCAAGAAACAGAGAAAAATGAAAAAATAAATACCATTTCTATAGTTAAATCTTGCAGCACTGTGTGTTTTGAGACATACTCTTCCAATTTACAGTAACATCCTTTTATGACTCGGCTTTAATTAAAAAGAGATATATCACCACTCCTGCAATGTTCTAATTTAGAATCACCTATTAACCTGCTACAGTCATATCTGAGACACGTTGACAGACACCAGAGTACTCGGAGGACAACCATGAGGACATGGATGGAACATACAGACTGTATACAGATAGTGCATGGAGCCATGATGCAGCTAAATAAAATAATCAGAGAATTAAAATAAACCTATATATATATCTCTATCTATATATATCTATATATATATATATATATATATATATATATATCTATATATATATCTATATATATATATATATATATATATAGATATATATAGATATATATATATATATATACACACATATATATATTCTGTATGCGCAAGGACAAAAGCGTGCTTACATTTTTAAAACAGCTTTGCAAAAACACCAGCTGGCACCATTACAAAGCCCTTTACTGTAGATATTCACAGTTATGACACAAAATGTTTATAAGCAAAATTTCAGACTTTGTGGGTGATTAATCAAAGAATTTTTCATTTCATTTCTTATGGGAATGTAAATTTGGCACACCTGATACCAACTGCTTACAATTTTCACATAAGACTGGGAGATATAACCGATTCCAATTTAAAAGAACATCTGATATTATAAACTACATTCCTTGGTACCATACATTATTGGATGACATAAAAAAATGATTTTTTTTCATTTCATAAATAAAACTAACTTTGAAGAAATATACTACATCTGCATTTTTTAAAATATTAACCACAAGAGCTATCACAAATAATCTAGTTAATCTTCCCAAGAAAAATCAAACCCAATACGTTAGAACCAAAATTCTGCCTGAATTCAAATGAACATTCAAACTATCTTATGAGGCAAAGTAACACTTATCTATAACAATGCAATAAACGTGGTAGTTTAAACTATGAATGTACAACTACCATTACCTTTCTGTTTAATAAACTTTTGTTGGAAATATAAAAGTTGAAAGGATCATCACTGGGGGTATTTGGGAAGGTTTTTTATGTCCATTCACACATTATTTGATCTGTTGCAATTGAACATACCTTTTAAATATGAGGAATAGAAAACCAATTCAAAATGTCTAACTGCATTTAAAGGTTTTAGAATTTGAGCATGGACCCTATGTCCAACCCGGTACTAGCACGGTGTACCAGCAAGGTGTACCTAATAAAGTGGCAGGCGAATGTAAATCATGTGAAAATGCACCTCATGTTTTAATATATGTGGAAAAATCAAGATTTAAACCTAATTTAAACTGTATTTTTAGATAAAGGTGATGTAATCTGGAAAAAAACATGATAAAAATTGGATTTTGCACTAATGTATTCATCAAGAAAAATTAACAGATCTCCCAGCAGCATCTCAACAGGATTGAGAACCAGGCTTTGACTTGGCCATTCCAGAATCCTCCATTTCTTTCTTTTCATCCATGCCTTGGTGGCTTTAATGGTATGACTGGAGCTCAGAATTCTATGCAATTATGGTTAATCTTGAGTCAGGATTAGGATGATTATAGTTTTTTAAACAAAAGAACTGTAATCATAATTTGTATTACATAGCAAAACAGAATGAGGATAATATACTAGAAAAGGCTGAAGATTAAACATATTTCTACAGCCTAAATTAAATAATGCTAAACCCAAACATTATGGAATTAAGTCTACCTGCATGTCATCTGCCTACCCTCCATTTAAATCCACATTTCAGGTTCAACTGGCTCTGGTTACCTGCTGTGCACATGAGACTTGGGACACAGTATACTATGAAATGTAGCTCTGTTCTGTTTTTGCATTAGACTCACCATTTGCCCCTGAAAATAAATCTACAAATCCCTGAGAAATCACAATCCTCACATATAACTTTATTTAAACTTACCTTGAAAATACTAGAGACAGGATTGCAATCAAAGCACTGCAATTGTAATGTCAAAGCAAAGCCTACCTGTTCTGCTTTTCTTTCTTGTCAGCACAGCATCAAAATCTGTTGTATCTATTTCCCAGGCAAGCATGGGCTTAACATGCCTAACAGACATATCTTCTAAGTCAGTCTCTGCTTTACAGGTTACATTGGAGATGCCCTCATTGCAGTTTGATACAGGCACTTCAACAAAAGATGAGGCTCCGTCGTGTGTTCTTCCTGGATTTTCTGCTGAAGTGCAAGGTGATTTATATATTGATGCAGCTTGATTTAGGAGGGCGTAGTCTGAACAGACAGTGTAAAACTTTTCCCTAGAGTGTGTCACGGGGCAGGTCCAGGGATGCTGTCGATCATTGGAACCTCTTCTGCGAACAGCTGAAGCATCGTTACTAACTGAATTCAACAAACTGTGTTCAACATCTCTGCTGGGATTCCTAGTATCAGTAGTCTGATTGCCACTGTCTGTGTTATTTGCTCCTTGAATTTCTGCAGTGTTAGGCATTGAATGTAACTTGGATAAGAAGAGGAACGTCTGCTTATAAGGTTGTTATTCCAACGTTGTTACAGACAAACAGCACATACGAAAACCTGCAGAATGCAAGAAAACCAATGTTTACCATTACAGAACTAATAAAATTATAAATAAACAAAAACTAAAAATCTCAAATCACTGGTGATTCCTAGGGCCTTATTTAAAATGTGTAATCAATACCAACTAAAGTGATTAATATATATAAAAACTAAACATTTATTCCAAGTTAAAAACTAAACAATTTTCAAAAAGTCAGAATCAGAAATAAAATAGAATATTATATAAATAGCAGTGCCTGCAGTATTCATTGTATAAATTGCTACGTATAGTAAAATTCTGATAGCCCTGCATCAACTGGACAAAAAAAAGTTTCCATAATTTTTAACGTTTTAATTTGGAAGACTAGCAACTTTTTACATACAATATATATCATCAAAATCATGATTTATTTAAAAAAAAAAACGTTATTATTAAATTGTGCAACATCTTGTAGTGAATGATTTTTATCAATAATGATGAACGCTAAGTGTAATTAAAAGCAAGGGGTGTTTTACATTTTCCTGTACAAGGCAAGCATCAACTGTCCTTAATATGGTTAGGTAAATTTTTAGTGTAAAAATATGTCTAACCACAATACAGTATATATACACACATACGCGCGCGCACACACACACACAAAGTAAATTTAGAGTCTGAGATTAACTTGATATGCACTTATTTTGGGATGTCGAAGGAAAGCTATTGTACCTAGAGAAAACATCAGCCACAGAGAGAATGTGCAGACTTCACACAGAGGTAACTAGGCAAAAGATTGGTACCAAGGATGCTGGATCCGTGAAGCAGTTACTATAACCACTGCACCACCAACCACTTAACTCTGTACTACTACTACTACTGTTTACAGCTCATCATAGACCTTGCAATTACTTCAAAGATTCCATATTGAAAAGGTTCTCTGGTTGACAAAAAGGGGCTGAAACGATGGGGTATAAGTGGAAGGTGTGGATAGGCTTCAACATTTAATGCATTGACTAGTACGTAGAATATGAAAGTGAAAAGTAAATCACTGAATGTGGATAACTTAAGAGTCCATGTTACTTTTTAAAATGTTGACAAAAACTACAGAAAGCATGTTATTTACAAATCAAAAAATATTATATACAGTAGGGGAACAAAATAGTCACTGATTTAAGTCCAGCTTGTTAAAGCAACTGTGGTTTTATTCTGGAAACAGAGAAATGAAATGTTTAGTAAAGACATGTGAATTCCAAGTTTTGAAGGGATTTGAGACAATTCCTTTGGCCATTCAGCATAATGGCCAGGGGCATGCTGAATAATTATTCACCAAAATGTAAATGCTATGCACCTTCAGCTCAATACAAGTACAAGGCTGTCATGTCTTTTAGCAACACTGTACTGCAAGATTTCATAATAAACAGGACAATATAACTAACCTATTTTCTCCGCTTTTATTTCTTATTACAGCACTAATATCATTCAGTTTTCCTAGCTTAAAACTGCTGCACAAAAATGCAATGATACCTAAATTGCTCGCTTTCTGTCTTACACAATCGCATATTGGAAAAAGACAAAAAAAACTTCACAGTAAACCGTCACACCAGTAATTTTGGTTTGGATTAAAAAAAGAAGGTCCCTGTGCTCTACGGCCCTATCACAAAAACCGAAGGTACCGAAACGCAGAGACAACTGGTTGGTATCAGGTGAGAGAACCTGGTCTTGCTATCGCGACGCTGTCAATACGCACCTTTACGGCTCCGCAGGCAGGTATTTATTGAAACACTATACGCTATTTCTTCCAGCACCGCCCTCCCCTCCAACGTACGTTCGAGCAGTCTCTCTTCCTGGTGCGCTGCGCTTTTGGCTGTACCATTCTACAAAATAGGGGTTTCCATATTTACAAAATATATAGAATAAGAAAAAAAATTAAAAAATAAACTTTTTTAAATCCTATATATTATATAAAACAGTAAAACGAATCGTATCTAGTGAGTAGAACGGATGTAAGGAAATGCAGTATTTGTACTGAAATGCTTCACCCTGATCACCAAATTCAGCGCCGGCCATGGAGGCGGGATTACTTCGCGTAGCCAATCAACGAGAAATCTGTCAGAAACACGTGTTGTTTTTTTCAATTGTCCCGGCTTGGCTTGTTGCCCTAGATACGTTTAATTGCTTCCGCAGGTCGCTTTAACCGCATGACGGGAAGTGTATGTGGAGAGTTGTATAGGTGCTAAAAGCATCGGGGTACCTGAATTGTATGTATGTATGTATGTATGTATGTATTTTACTCTGTTCGATCCAAACGTGTATTTCTTGCATAATATTTACATGATTCGTCTTACATCCCGTATTATGACGCAAGTGGTTCTTTCAAACATTTTTGCATGTATTAAAAGTCATTAGATTAAGGACCATCAAACTCTAATAACATATAAAGGTGACAACGAATGGGGAGTCTGTTTGACTGATATGGAGCTCTAGCACTGGGCTTATGTTCACTGACTGTCGTGGTACTGTCCTGCTTACACTCCTTATGCCAGGCATACTACTGACACAAATATGGCAACTCAAAAACTAGATACGTATTAGGGCACGTAGAAGAAAAAAAAACCCGAGGCATATTAAAGAGAAAAACAAGTGTGTTTTGGGATTGAACGTAAACTTTCGACTTTAGTTGAGTTGGACTCAAGGCAAGGGGCATATGCAAATAGACTGGGGATGTCTAGATGAGCAGTTTGCATATTTTGGAACGGCCTGGATGACGCTTACATTCGTGGTGAGTCCAGCACAACCACTAAGAAAACTTCCCCATTACATTCTTAAAAGTAGCTCTAAGATTTGTTATGATGTTAGAAGTACAGTAATGATTTTGACGGGCATACTGTACACCCATGCAGCACCAATTTAGAATTGATGAATATCTTGACACACATCTCTCTGTGTGGGATGTCTTCTGAAAGTAATTATCTTCTTAGTTAGATTGAGTTCACTGGAGAGAGCATAACATTTTTAGCACCTGATTATTGCACGTCTCTGTACATTGTGCCAAATGTCGGTGCCTGCATCTATATCCAGCTACAACCACTGTAAAGAACTCACTGTTCAGACAGAATATAGGAAGGGCAATTGAATTGTTCAGCAATCCTTAGTGAATTGTGACTGGATTTCCATTCATGCATTTCTTGAAGCATTTTTTCATTTTTTATTATTTCTGGGACTGAGAGCAAGGCTGTCTCAGTTGAGTGTTATGCCATCGCTGTTATTGAAAGTATGATACAGTCATTGGCTCATCATGGGACACATTTTACATTAAAAATATATATTTCAAATTAAACTTTTTCCTTTTTTTGCATATGCAAAGAAATATAAGAATTTGAAGAGCTGACTTGAATTCCAAAATAATATGGTAAGTTTGTTAACAGAGAGCTTTAAAATATTAAACTATTGCACTACACAAAGACTGAAGTCAATAAGGTAAGTTGTTATCTTGTGACATGACATTTTCAAATCCACATAATCCAAATCAGGGTGGCAGAATCTACCACTGGTTTCAAAGTAGGAATCCACCCTAGGTAGGGTACCATTGCATCAGAGGACCAACAGTCACACACACACACACACACACTTACTATGGGACAGTTTAGAGGATGTGGGAGTAATAGTGGAGAGTCAGCAGATGAAAAAATACACTAACACAGGGAGAACGTGCAAACTCCACATAGAGAACAACCAAGCACACAATTTAATTCCAGAGTGCTATATTTGTGAGGCTGCAGTGCTAACCAGTGTGCCACTAAGCCTCAGGCTAGGTTACAAAGATTAAAATTTGAAACAGCAGAAAATAATCTGCTTGTGTCAAAAATGAAATATTGAAGCAAGCAGAGAGCGGCACAACATAAACATGTTAACACAGTAAAGCTTCATTTAACTCCAGCAGAATTCTTTCATATTAATGGTAAATAAAGTACTCGGGGACACTGGTGTAAATTAAGGGGATTCAGGACTGAAGCCAGGAAACACTTCTTTATTCAAAGAGTTGTGGGAATCTTGAACAAACTACCTAGACTAGCTGAAACCTTGACAATCTTTAAGAAATATCTGGATCAGATGGTATTGACTAAACAAATAGGCTTGATGGACTGAGTGGTTTCCTGTCGTTTGTCAGATTTCTTATGTTAATGAATTACTTCACAGTGGCTTATAGTGTAAAAAGATTTTCAGTTAATTCAAAAAAAGTCATTAGGCAGTCCAGACATGTGAAAGGTTTCATGGCATTTGAATTTGCAAGGTATTTTTCAAATCGTCTATTCATTTACTAACCTTGATTTCAAATGTTTGGCCATGTTGGTGTAGTACCTACTGTACATTTACAACACTGGGCACAAGGCTGAATCTGTCTATGAATGTGAATGTGAGTACACACACTTAAGTTATAAACCTGTATATGGTCATTTCAGGTCAATTAAAGGCTTTTTAACATACAAAGGTGAAACTACCCAAAGGTGCCACCCATAATTTTTGATGATATTGGCTAGACCCATCTGCCTAAAACTTTTTCACTAGGAAAATTTTGAGTGATTACACTCAACATGTAAAAAAGGATGTTCATAGACCAGGCATAGTATATCACTTAGTGCCCCAACAATACTTCTCCGTGTGTTGTGTAAGGAGATATGCACAGGCTTGGACCTTAATATTCCAGATATTGTTACCTATTATCATTCTATCAGATAGATACATACATGTTTAATCCCAAAGGAAATTGCAAGGTTACAGCGGTAGACAAAAAAACTGTATTCATAACAAAAATGATCATATACATAAAAATGTTAACAAAGTAAAAATATATGTACAGTATAACAAGAATTATCTTTAAGTATATGAAGTAGATATCAATCAATCAACCTTTATTGTAATACATGTAATACTTAGTACAGCGTACAAGTATAGTCAAGTACTTATTTGAATGCCCACCATGCAGAACACAACTATTGACTGACAATTATTTCTTCAATTAACAGTACAGTACTGCAATAATACAGAATAATAAATGCTATACTACTGAGTATAAAATACTGTGCAATAGCTAACAATATGCAGCCTGGACAAGTAAGGCGGTAGAATAGGGCAGTACGATAAAGTTACAAGTAGTAAATGAGAAGTTGTAATCACTGTAACAGTTGTGAAATAGGACGGCCTGGACACACACAGGCGGACACCGTTTCAGCCATCACCACATGTTTATTTACAGTTATTTACAAATGTCAAGTGCACCGCCACCAAACCCCCAGTCTCCCCAAAGTCCAGGCTCTCACTAGCCACTGTCTCCACACACAAATCACTCGGCCCTCTCCTCGCCTCCACTGCCACAACCTCGTCTTCTCCTCACCAGACTCCAGCCTTGATTGCAGGGCGGCGGCTCCTTAAATAGGCAGCTGATTGCCGACTGCACTCAGCCACCTGTGACAGTACTCCCCCGCTAGCTGAGACCTCCAAGGACCAGCAGACCATTCCGTGAGGATGTGAACGCCTCGGCGACAAGCCAACACATTTCAGCCTAGGGCCCGAACCTGTAAATGAAACAGAAAAACAAGGGCCGGGGACGTTGCCCTGACGCGGCCCCTCGGCTCGTCTTCTCAGCTGGGCCACTGCTCTCCGCTCCAATCGGCACCCCGATGC
The DNA here is from genome assembly GCF_016835505.1 of Polypterus senegalus. NCBI lineage: Eukaryota > Metazoa > Chordata > Cladistia > Polypteriformes > Polypteridae > Polypterus > Polypterus senegalus. Next base: position 135,364,335 of record NC_053155.1, read on the forward strand.
TCCCTCCTTCGGCTTCCCCGCACGAGCAGTCCGCAGTCCCCACCACAGAACCACTAGTGGGATCAGGCGTCGTATCCACCTCCCAAGCTGCGGGTTTCTTCTCTGCCTCCGCAGAGGACGGCCCTTCACGGGACGTGCGCACCCAGCGGCACGTCCTCCCATGTCGGAGGAACAGGTTTCCGCAAGCTGCTTCCTCCGCTTAATTTGGGACGCCGCAGCGGTTTGGATCTGCCTATTGTAAGAGGGCAGACCCAGCCCCGCTGGCATCCGGAGCTTCACGGGGTTGGTCTCACTTACCTTCCCCGCTGTGCCTCTCCGTCCAGGAGCTCCCACAGTGCACCGATCCTCTCTTGCCTGCGGCTCTCGATCCGAAGCCACTGCCATCCCTCCTGACTCCAGCGTCTCCGCCCGGAGGGCACATTGCTCGGCCGGCGGCGACAGCACAAGGCGCAGTTCCTCTTGCAACTCCTGTAAAATCGCCGCCAAGGAGAGAGAAGCAGCCGGTGGTGGGCTTACCTTGTGAATAGGTCCACTTACCGACTGCTCTCTATGGACCTTTCCCTGCGGCCCTCTCGGGTTTCCTTGGTGCACGGGACGGACATTCCCTGCTCTCGCCTTCAACCAATCGCTGGCGAGAACAGGACACGCTGTCTAATCACGTGCCTGTAATAAGGAGGGACTTTTGGTCGGCCTTCTCGCTCTCCTCTCTCACAGGAGAGCGTCTCTCCAGGTAGCTCCGCTGCTGCTGCGGCTTCCACAGCCACAGCCTCATCTTCTCGGCAGCCTCATTCCTGGGCCCCGCGTCGGTGAGCCGCCCCTTAAACACAAAGTCCACCAATGGACCTCCACTGGTCCATGCTACACTTTGTTGCTGCGGGATAGGGTGCACGCCGCCCCTGCGGCACGTGGGTGGGTGTTCCCTGTTGTGCCGGGCATTTCACAGACTTTATCAGGAATACAGGTCCCCACCTCGACCCAGGTGGAGCATCCTGCCGACTACGCCACTGTGAAATACGACGGCCTGGACACACACAAGCGGACACCGTTTCAGCCATCACCACATGTTTATTTACAGTTATTTACAAATGTCAAGTGCACCGCCACCAAACCCCCAGTCTCCCCAAAGCCGTTGTCTCCACACACAAATCACTCAGGCCTCTCCTCGCCTCCTCTGCCACGACCTTGTCTTCCTCCTCACCCAACTCAAGCCTTGATTGCAGGGCGGCGGCTCCTTAAATAGGCGACTGATTGCCGACCGCACCCAGCCACCTGTGACACAGTTAAGCAATAAAGATACTGATACAGTTCTGAGATTCAGTAATAATAATGAAGTGCAGTCCAGATAAACTTAAACAGTGCGTATAGTTTGTAGGTCAAAGTAAATAGCTTGCAGATAAATGTAATGCTAAGTCCAAGAACTGTAATTTAAGTGACATTGCAAAATAATGTATAACACAATGCTGATAATATTTCAGTGCAAAATAATGTGACATACAATAAATATATATATAGCACTGCATGGTTATATAATTGATTCAGTGGAAGTAAATTGAAAATTTGTAAGTGTACATTTATGGCTGATACTGTCTGAGTGTCTATACTGCCAGTCGATACATGTTCAGCAGTCTTGTTGACTGGGGATAAAACTCTATGAACTGTCTATGAACTGTGTTGTGTGTATGTAGATGGCCAGTCTTTTTCCAGCAGTAGAGAAAGAGAACAGGTCCACAATAGGATGGCTAGAATCCTTCTTGATCTGTCTTCCCTTTCCAAGACTGCATGTATTATAGATACTTTGAATTTCAGGAAACTGTGTGCAAGTAATTTTCTGTGCTGTTTTAGTAATGACTTGTAGTGCTTTAGGGTCAGGTGCTGAGCAGCTACCAACCAGGATGTAATACATCTTGTGAAAACTGACTTCACAGCTCACCTGTTGAAACAGGTCAGTATTGAAGGGGACATATGTGCCTTTCTCAGATGACTAAGGATGCTTAGGCATTGGCTCTCCGTCTACTTGATGTCATTAGTAAGGGTGAACCCAAGGAATTTGAAACTGTTGACCTGTCTACAGCATCAACTCTGATACAAATGGAAGCATGTGACCCTTTCTGTTTCCTAAAGTCAATGATCATCTCCTTTGTTTTGCTGATGTTGAGAGTAAGGTTATTGTCCTGGCACTACTATGCCAGTAGTCTCATTTCCTGGCTTATGCTGTCTAATTTATATCTGTGATCAGGCCCACAACTAGTTAGAGTTGTATCTGGCTACACAGTCATGTGTAAACAGGGATTACAGCAATGGTTAAGCATGCTGCTCAATGGAGTGCCATTGTAAAGAGTCATGGTGGAGGAGCTGATTTTGCCGTCTGAGCACATTGGGGTCTGCCAACAACCAATCCAGTTGCAGAGGGTAGCTTTGACTCCCAGATCTAACAGTTTACTAATGAGTTTCGATGGTATGACTAGGTCAAGTGCAGAGTTGTAATGTCCATACTGCCTGGCATAACAGTTTTTGTTTTCCAAGTGAGACGGGGTAGAATGAAGTGCAATTGCTATGGCGTCCCCTGTGGATTTGTTATTACAGTATGCAAATTGCAAGGGGAGGGGTCCAAATTATCTGTGATGATATCTTTGATATGTCCTAGTACCAGCTTTTAGGTATTTACTAAATGTTAAGTGATTATAATTCCACATACTTATCAGTTTTGATTTCACAGTACAGGATGTCTGTCATAGACACAGTATAATGCACATAATGTCATTGTCTACTAAAATGTCTGTCTGTTGGACCAGCTCTATACCAATCAGCACATAGGGAACAATACCAGCTTAGTCATGGGGTCACTCATTACAGAGCCTGATGGCTGAGAGTGGAAACAACCTCACATAACGCTCCTTGGAGCAATGCAGTAATCTCAGAGTGTTACTGAATGTGATTCTTATGTAAGGGGTGAGACTCATCGTACAGAATAGTAAGCAGCTTCCTGAGTGACTTCTGTTCTACCACTTCCTACAATGAGTCCAGCCTAACTACCAAGATTGAACTAACCATTTTAATCAGTTACTTTATTCTGTTGGCATCATCTGCACTAATGCCATCTTCCCAGCACAATACTGTATACAAAAATTACACTGGCCACATACAGTACAAGTACATTACTGTAATAATGATTGACAGAGATCAATTAGTTACAACAAAACATCATAAAAGTCCATCATACATTTTTCAAACCTTTTACTGTGTAAGTGCCCAGGAGGATGGACTGGCATCCCAGCCACAATCACGAAGGATTTCTTACCTGGCCTGGAAGCCATAATTGGAAGGATAGACAGATTGCAGACATTACCCTGACAGGAAGCCTTATAATTCCCATCCTGACTGGGATGCCGAAAGGATGAGTAGACTAAGGAGAGCTGGAAGCCGAGAGAAGTTCATCCTCCCAAGGTAATAGGTGGCAGTGTTCCTCAACAATAGTTCCAGTTTGAACACCCGCAGGCTTGCATGGGAATCAGAGTTTGGAAGTGCAGTCCTGTAGGAATCCTTGGGGAACAACAGAGGGCACTGCTGGGGGATGACCTCCCTGGTTTCTGTATGACCCAGAAGTGTTTCCAACAAGGCATGATATGCCACCCATAGACATATATAGGTAGACGTTGCATTCACTGTGTTGCCCAGTCGACACGATACGTCAGCGCGTATTTTGCAAGTGGCAAAAGTGCCATTTAAACTAATACAGGTAGATGTGGAAACCGGGTTTTCTGATGAAAAAACAATAACGTTTTAAACAGTATCGTTTACATACAACAGATTTTGGCAAATTGTTTAAATGCAATTATTTATATCCATTTATACACTAATAATGGCAATTATTAAATAGTAATAATATTAATTATTATTATTAAATAATTCCTCCGTATAAGTAACATTTCTCAGACTGCCTTCTTCCATCTCCGAAACATTTCTAGACTTCGTCCTGTTCTTACGCAACACAGTACTAAAGTGTTGGTTAAAGTCTGAGTCACCTCACGTATAGATTATTATTCAAAATTCTGCTGCCAGGATAATAACCTGCTGTTCTAAATCCACTGAACATACTACACTTATTCTCTCTCAACTTCACTGGCTCATTGTTAACTACAAAATAGAATACTAAATACTGCTTTTAACATTTAAAGCTCTCCACAACCTTACTGATCTCCTACAGACTGACACTCGTCTCGCTCACTCTGATTCTCATCTGCAGCTGTACTTTCTGTACCACACACCAAACTCTATGCTATGGGAGCTCGAGCGTCTCTCATCGTGCTCCTCAACTCGGGAATTCTTTTCTCTCTCTATACATTAGCTCGATTCAATAACACATTTTAAAACTACCTTCAAAACTTATCTTTTCAAACTGGCATACCAATTGTGAATTTTGCACTGTTACTGCCAGTAATATTTGTTTGTTTGCTAATTATTACTTTTTGATTTATCATTCTCTTGTTTTCATTTTACTAATGTTGTTTAATTTTATTGTAAGGTGACCTTGAGTGCTAAGATTACAAAACGCGATTTTCTAATGGCCAAATATAACCAAAATAATTTCAGCCTTACCTATGAAATGTAATACTCCGGGATCTAGTTTGGAACGTACAGTGGTTTGCACAATCCCAAGCAGCACATGCATCTTTATCCAATACTTCACTCCACAGCAGTGCCACTCGCAATATGGCGGCGACATTGACGTGCGATGCTGCTGGTCATGCGGCGTCTAGTAATCATATATCTATGGTGCCACCAGTAGTACTGCCAGGCCCAGCATAAAAGAAGTCTGCTTCCATACTTCCGGTGAATCAGAGTTGGGTGGAAGAGGGCAAAGGTCATTGGAGGAGAGAAGGAGAGGAGGAAGAGAAGCAGCATTTAAAATATGTGTATTGACTGTGTATTGTTATAATTTTGAGCTAAGTGGATTAAAAGTCCTTTACTTTAAAGGGGAGTTTTGTTGGGTCTTGTATGTCTGGGGTTTGGGAGCTGAGTGGCGCCCACTACTGTTCGCAACTGGTTCTGGGGTTTGGAGCCTAATCCAGCAGCGTCAAACATAAAGTAAAGAATTACTGTGGAAAATATGCCTTTCCATTGCAGAGCACATTCAGAAATTCTGCGTGAATAAGAATCAACCTGTGCACTTTTAGGATGTGGCAGAGAAGAAGGACTATTTTATATAAACTGACACCAAAAACTTTGAAGACTCCACATGCAAATGGTCTGGCCTACAATCACAACTGGATCTCTGTCTGGTCTAGTAAATCAGAAATGTTAATCTCTTACTACTGTACTGCTCATAAATAGCACAAGATTACATATTACAGATTATACATTAACATTTTAACAGAAAATTAACGAATACCACTGAAGGGTGGCGATTTGGTCATTCAGTCATTCTGTGATCGTGACAACTTGAAGGAAGACGTCACCAATAAGGTCTGTTTCTCTAAATCTTCATTCTGCATAGATAATTTTAATTCACTTACATAGTCTAAAATATGGAAGTGATGTGGAGATTAAGATGTTTCTTTTTATATGTGGCGTGAACACTATTCAAGGAGAACACATTATTTGCTGGTTGATGGCTGGCAGAGTGACTTGGGAGTAGAGGGTGCTTTGTGCACTTTATTATAAAATAAATATCATCTTTGGACTTTTACCTGGTGTCTGACGTGGTGTCTGAAGGTGCAAGGGTGCGAGAAGCATCTTATTCTGTTACAGGATGATCCCTTGCAGGAGTCTGTCCGTTCATAAGTTACGGCTGTCAGATGCAGTTGTGCCTGACCTGAATAAACATGCACAGAAGCTCGTCCAGAACCACACAATGAAACACAATTCCTGGGGTTTATTTGGTTTAATACAAGTGGCAACGAGTTGTTATATTGTTTGTAATAATTAAAAATCCTGCAATTGAAATGTGCGGATCAACAAACTCTTTCCGTGAAACATCATATGGACCATCCGGAATATGGATTACTAGTGGAAAACGTTTCAACAGGCGTTTGCATTTTGTCGACAATCTACCTGTCATTTCGTAGTGAGAAATTCTTTTTAGAAAATAAAATAGAGCTCTACACTTTACATACATGAGTGCTGTTGTTGACAAACCTCAAACTGTACAATCATTAACTTAGACCAATATGTGAATAGTGAACAGCTGCTGTTTATTGGTAGCTGGACAAAGTGAATAGTTCGAGTATGAAACTGATGAAAAGGTAAACCTACTGAGGTGTTTATTTTTATTTTATTTTAATCTATTTCGATCAATTTTTACTGTTTTCATATATTTTCCTTTTTTATCTTAACAGCAAAAATACATCGTATAGTGAAAAAAACTCTTGCCATAATAATGTTTTAAAACATTTTTCCTCCTCCTCTACTTCCCTGGCTCTTTCTCTCTCAAAACAGATGGCTCAGACTCTTTGTTTTTAATATTTCACATTGTGCACTGAGCTCTTATGGCTATCAAGTATAATTCTAAACTTTGTCTTTGCACTTTTGTTACTCTCTCTTTTTCTGTCTCTCTCTTGTTCATAATCTCTTACACTGTTTTTATATATATTTGATATACTCGCATACTATTTGCCTGTCTTGTGTAGACTTTTACATTACATATTAGTTTTTTTCTGTGGTTTCTTCAGAACACTATTGGTTTTATGGCATGAAAAGTGGTACAAGCCCTGGGCCCTCCTCTCTCCTAAATCTACTCCTGTGCATAATGATGCTATCAAGACAACACCAACTTCTGTAGTAGTCAGAAAGGTTTTTAAGAAAAGATCACACATTTAGTCTACAGTTACTGTAATGTCATAATAATTAATTGTACTACGTAAGAAAGGCTGTAATGAGTATCACTCGTGATGATGTCTAGAGGACTTGAAAGCAAGAAAGTTTCTGTAGGTAAATCTGTAATTAGAAAAGTTCTCATTGTTATGTCAGTCCTTAAATTGTGTTTAAATATCAGTTGTGAAAGCTCTGTGTGTATTTTGTTATGTTTAAGTGATATAATGCACATAGGTGCAGAGATAACTGTTCTTTAATTTATTCTTAGATACATACATTTTAATTGCAAATTTGCCTCAAAGAACCTCCATCCATCCATCCATCATCCAACCCGCTATATATCCTAACTACAGGGTCACAGGGGTCCGCTGGAGCCAAACCCAGCCAACACAGGGCGCAAGGCAGGAAACAAACCCCGAGCAGGGCGCCAGCCCACTGCAGGGTGCGCACACACACCAAGCACACACTAAGGACAATTTAGGATCGGCAATGCAACTAACCTGCATGTCTTTGGACTGATGGCGGAAACCGGAGTACCCAGAGGAAGCCCACGCAGACACGGGGAGAACATGCAAACTCCACGTAGGGAGGACCCGGGAAGCGAAACCATGTCTCCTTACTCCGAGGCAGCAGCGCTACCCACTGTGCCACCGTGCCGCCCCCTCAAAGAGCCTGTTAAAGATATTAATGATTATTATTATTCAAAGTATTTTCAGGGATAGTTCCATCACTACCGCCTATATAGGGAAGTTTTATGTTGTGTGTACATGTGTATATTATTATTATTATTATTATTTATAATTACCTTTCCTGCACTTTGCATGTGCTTAGTTTAGTTTGCCATTAATTTGTTCTGTTGTATTAAACAAAGACATCTGTGTTTTTTTGATGTCCATTGTTTATGCATTTATTTTGGAGTGCTGTTTTTTTTTTGGGTTTGCCTTGCCTAGGGCTCCACATGGGCTTGGATCAGCACTGATAGCACTGCACAACAATTTTTTTGAAAAGTCTTGCTTCCTAAAAAGTGTTTTCTGATTGTGACAGGTACCTACTGGGTATGCACAAATATAGTTTTGATTTTATGGCATCATGTAGGCGTAGGAACTCTGAGACATAGACATGTATATGTTTACTGACAATAACGTATTTACTCACGTTTATGTTTCGCATAAGCTATTAAATTCAACAGAATTAAAAGTGTTTTGATCCTGATTTTCTTTTGTATTCAATGTCTGGTGTATCACATTGCAGTGTCCAACAGTAGTCAGCAAGCATTGACTGGATTCCAGTTGCCCTGGTATCGTTTCTCCATTGTAGCAATGTCCCGGTGAAACCATTCACCATGTTCGTCACTAACAGCACCAAGATTTGTGGGGAAGAAGTCCAAGTGTGAGTGGAGGAAATGAATCTTGAGTGACATGTTGCAATTCATTGTCTTGTATGCTTTGAGAAGTTTGTCTACCTGTTAAATGTAGTTTGGGGCTCTGTAATTGCCCAGAAAATTGTCAACAGCAACTTTGAAGGCTTTCCAGGCAATTTTTTCCGGCCCAACTAACAGATCTTCAAACTGCTTGTCACTCATAACATGTCTGATCTGGGGGCCAACAAAAATTCCCTCTTTGATCTTGGCGTCAGTTATTCTTGGGAACATCTGTCTTAAATAACGAAAATCTTTGCCTTCCTTGTTTAGTGCTTTCACGAAATTCTTCATGAGTCCCAGTTTTATGTGAAGAGGAGGCAAAAATATCTTTACCGGGTCGACAAGCGATTCATGTGGCACATTTTTCTGTCCTGGAACTAACATTTTACGGAGTGGCTAGTTCTGTTGAGAATAGTGCGACTCTTTGGCATGGCTGTCCCATTCACAGATGAAACAACAGTACTTTGTATAGCTTAACGGCAGTCCTAGTAACAGAACAACAACTTTAAGATCTCCACAGATATTCCAGTTGTACCTGCTATACTGGATGTGCTTCAGCAACAGTTCCATATTCTCATACGTTTCTTTCATGTGTGCTGCATAGCCAACAGTTACTGAAGGATAAACGTTGCCATTGTGCAGCAGAACAACTTTCAGGTTTAACATTGACGAATCAATGAAGAGACGCCACTCTTCCGGGTTGTGATCACAACCCAAGTCTGAGAACAATCCTTCAATGTCACAACAGAAACAGAGACTGTCGACTTGTGTAAAAAATTTGGTTATATCATGATATCGGCCTCGAAACACAGACATTTTCGTTCCTGGTGACAGCAAACACCATTCCTGCAGTCTCAAACCCAGCAGCGCGGCTTTCACTTTTGACAGACCCAAATCTCTGACCAAATTGTTCAATTTGGACTGTGTTATCAGATGTGGATCGCCTGATGAGCACGGTTCAAAATCCGGGTCAATGTCACTGTCAGTATCCTGCATTGCAGTTTCTTCATCTGGTTTGTCTAAGGTCCAGTCCTCTGATGGTTTTGGAATTGCAAGACTACCGTCATGTGGCATGGGTCTCATTGCTGAAGGCAGATTAGGATATTCAATTGACTTCTTGTTTTCGGCAGAGAAACCAGACACATTAGTCAAACAGAAGTAAAAGTCCGTCACATGGTCTTTCTGTTCTCGCCATATCAACATAACAGCAAATGGCATTGTGTTTCGAGTGCCTCTGAGCCAGGCTCTCAGACTGACAGCACATGTCGCACAGCAAATGTGAAGCGCACATTCCTTGTCGATCACTTTTGCAGCCGAAATACAGATGATAAACTTTCTTCACAAGAGCAGTTATCCAGCGTCTCTAACGCACAAGTGTATTTTCGCCACAGATATAGCAGAATGTATCGCGGCTGTTACAACATTGACAAGACATATCGCCCAACACCAAAACGTCTATAGCATCAGGCTTACTTACTGTTATATTGCCACAGATACTTTACTATACTGATACGATACACACACACTGACTATCTATATAAACCAAATGAGCAGGATCGGTGTATGCAAGCTACCTTCATAGCATGGTGAGACAGCGTCAAGCTCGTTCAGACCTACCCAGGATGTCAACTTCCACAGAACAGCTTCTAACCTGACCTGATTCCATGTCTCGACATGCCCAGGCTGCACAAACCGTTGTTGATAAGTCACCTACAGGAACGAAAATGTTTAGATACAAATATAAGAAAAAATCATGACAAAACTGAAACGGTACGTGATGGGTAAATTTTGATGTGATATTCATGATCAGCACCCAAAAATCTATAAGAAACACTCAATAAAGAAGCTAAGTCTTTGTTGTGCAGTGTAGTCAGTAATTGTAATTGTTTATTCATCATATGGTTAATGCATTTATCAACTTTCTACGAAGATCGCATTTTAACAGTTAACATGACATCAAATACTATACTATACTGCTGAAGTATTGAATGTTCAGTGAAAATAAATGATAAAGCTGGAATCAGCAAAATGTTCTTATAGACACTGCCAAGTGAATGCATCTCTTATAAAAGTACTGTTCAGAGAGAGAAAAAGAGAGAGCAGCAGCGGCGAGTACCAAAGTGGATCATGGTAAATTTCTGTAATTTGTAGCTGTGTCAGCTAAATTCTGTCTTCATTATTTTGTGTGCCCAATTTAATAATTCAATTTCACAAGATCTTGTGTCCATAGTATAATAACTTGTACGCACAGCATATCAATCTTGCAACCAAAAGACAATATTTTGTGTGCCCAAATACAGGTGTTATTCACACAAGATAACTGCTTATACGCACAAGACAAATACTTATTTCCATGACACGCCAACTTAATTGTTCCCACAAGATAAAGAAACACCATTTTTCAAGACTGTGTGCAACCCTGAAAAAGATCTTATTTTTAAAAATTTGAGTATCGTACCAGACACAAGAGAGTATCAGACATATTACTTGTTGGATATGATAAGCTAACCAGAAAAGTTATTCGAATGACTTCAGAAGCAATAATTAGTTTGGAACGGTAGCCGAGTAGGTGAGATTTCTAAACAGGATTATGAACAGTCAGACTCATGCCAATAACGTCGTAAACTATATTTCACAGAGCCATACCTTGTGTGTGTGTGTCATACTCTATTGTAGGAAGTGGACATGCCTGATATTTTTACGTCCTTCTCTTTTTATCTTGTTATTCTATTTTGATAGGGTATGAAAATGCTTTTATTTCTGCATTAAATGAGGCCAAATACTTCTACTCATTTTACATCCATTGTGTTCTGCCGCTCTACCTTATTGACAACATTCGATCCACACAGACACATTCATTCTCCCTGAGTCAGTTTTGAAATAGCAGTTCATTTAACACATACATTTTTGCAATGTTATTCACTTTATAATTCATAAATCACTTACTGTCATCTATTTTGTGCTCAACCTTTGTTTACAAGTGATTAAGTTACTCATTACATTAGAGTCAAGGCACATGTTTTTGAGCATGTGGATATAAAATCCAGGGTGACACAAAGAATGTACACAGTCTCTACACAGACAGTGGCTGGTAGCAGGATTTAAACTTAAGATTCTTAATTTTCATTTAAATAACATTTTAATAACCACTGGTGAAGTGGGCCATAGGAGCCAATGCTGCAAAATAGTGCCATCTTCAGACAGACACACATTTAGCATGCTACATAGATGGCAAGTGAAAACACTTCTCCCTGAGCACAAGTATTAAAGCTGAAAAGGAAAATCGGACATTTGATCTGGCTTTGCCTGATTTAACAAGTCAAAAGCTAACATTTCCAAACTTCCCGATAGTCTCAAAAATGTGCATGTTTTTGAGAAGACTGGCTGAAAACTTCCACAGGTGTTCTGACAACTTCAAGACTTCTGCAGCATACTTTTTTTTTGCTAAAACCAAGAGACTTGGCCTGCGATTCACACGGATGAATTTCATTCAGAGATGGTATGCATCCAAAGCTTTGACTTTTTAAAAAATGAGATTTGGAAATGCAGCATTTTGAGCTCACCGCACACACACCAGTACAAGAACCTATACAAGTCTGTCTTTTGCACTGATGAGAACCTAATGCGGTACATGCTTGTTGCCCCAAACTTGCAGACTCACACTTGCTATGGATTGTAAAGGACAGTTCTCTCAAATTATTTAATAATTAGGTATACAGTAATCCCTCGCTATATCGCGGTTTGACTTTCGTGGTTTCACTCTATCGCGGATTTTAAATGTAAGCACATCTAAATATATATCACAGATTTTTCGCTGGTTCGCCGCTTTCTGCGGACAATGGGTCTTTTAATTTAGGTTACACGCTTCCTCAGTTTGTTTGCCCTGTTGATTTCATACAAGGGACGCTATTGGCGGATGGCTTAGAAGCTACCCAATCAGAGCATGTATTACATATTAACTAAAACTCCTCAATGCTATAAGACAGTGGTGGTGAACCTATGGCACGCGCGCCGTCGCCCGAGCACAGAGTTCGTTACTATAACGCCAGAGGAATGCGGGGCCGGGCTACTCCCCTCACCGCTCCCCCTCTTCACGCGCTCCGGAGGACTTTTTTCATATCACCCGCTCCTCTGCCCAGCAGCCCAATGGGAGCGCTTCCTTCCTCTCCTGTCTGGGGTAAGGCGGGCGACACACATGCTGCTTGAGGGTGCGGCACGGACTGCAGCCTTTTGAGTCTGTGATTCCCATGGTGGGGTTGGAGGGGATGTGGTATAGCGGGTCCACAGCTCAAAATTGAAAAGGCCAGTTTTAACAGATAATTGCCGCACTCGCGGCTTAAAGGGGGTTATGGTAGAGTGGCCGGAGCGGTTTCGGGAGCTTTGTGGACGCTGGCAGTCCTCGCTAAGCGCACAGGTGAGGAGTCGTCCGCATCTGTAATTATTGCCGGGAGTTGCTAATCGCCACACCTGATCCACGACCCCATAATATATAATAGAAGCGGGGGGTGGGGGGTTGGCGGAGCTTAATAGGGAAGACCTGCGTGAAACACTTGAGAGGATTGAAGGGATGATAAAGGACAGCACAGTTAGTTATGAAAATGAAATCCTTAAAGTGTGGAATTCTCTGCCAAATAATCTTAAGCCAATGAAGGCACTTGAGATTGCTTTCCTTACTTTGTTTGGAACATCTTATGCTTGTGCGCAGCTGTTTTCAGCTTTGAATTAAATCAAATCTGACACCAGAAACAGACTAACAGATGACCTGAGTGCTGCATGTGTTGCTCTCAAACTTACAAAGTATGAGCCAAGGTTAGACAAATTATCAGCATGCATACAACAGCAAAAAGCACATTAATTGTTCAAAAGCATACCGAATGCAAACTTTTACCTTTCAACAAAAAGTTGTTTGTATCATTGAAAGCTCCGCTATTATGTTTTTCTTTTAAGACAAAAGATGTTAATGTATGAGTTGCTTTTCTAAACTAAAAGCTCAGTAGATAGATAGACAGACAGAGCATCAGTATTGGCAGTCCAGTCCAATTTACCATCCAGCTGCACTCCCAGGTATTTATAGGTCTGTACCCTCTGCACACACTCACCTCTGATGATCATGGGGACCATGAGGGGCCTGGGCCTCCTAAAATCCACCACCACGGAGCTTGATTGTTTGCTTGTCTCTGCCTCTCTCTCACCCTCTCTGACATTCTCTGCGCCTGACGGAGGGGGTGTGAGCAGAGGTGCTGTTTGCTTAAAAGATACTGACGCTCCTCTAAAAAAATGCCGCTTTATTGCGGTGCTCGGCATATTTAAAAGCACAAAAGCACACGTATTGATTTTTGATTGTTGCTTTAATCTCGCTCTCTCTCTGACGTTCTCTGCGCCTGACGGAGGAGATGTGAGCAGAGGGGCTGTTTGCACAGAGGCTGTTTGCTTAGAAGATACTAATGCTCCTCTAAAATGCTGCAAACTTAAAAGCACAAGTATTGATTTTTTGATTGTGTGCTTTTCTTTGCGAGCTCTCTCTCTCTCCCTCTGAAATTCTCTGCTCCTGAAGAGAAGATCTATTTACATTCTTTTAATTGTGAGAAAGAACTGTCATCTCTGTCTTGTCATGGAGGACAGTTTAAACTTTTGACTAAAGGGTGTTATTTCATGTCTAGAGGGCTCTAATAATGTTAACAGTGTGAGAGAGTTTATAAGGGCTTAAAATATATAAAAATAACTATACAAACATATGGTTTCTACTTCGCGGATTTTCATCTATCGCGGGGGGTTCTGGAACGCAACCCCCGCGATCGAGGAGGGATTACTGTAATGTTTAAGAATTGTAGTATCTATTTAGAGTTTCAATCTAACTTGTATCTGTTCTCCTATGATTTGGCAAGTATGCCTGAGTTTTGGAACTGCAAAATGGAGGAGTAAAAACCCTTGAAAACCCTATAATATTCCAAGTTGTTAGGAATCCCTTTGACACTTTGTTCTGTTAACCCATTTTGAATTTAGTTGTTTACACTGTCAGTGACAATTAAACTGGTTATAGCCCATCATTTAGTATGAAAATCTAATGCTTGAGATAAATGACTATTTTGTCAAAACAATAAATTTAATTCTGCCAATAATGCACATGTAAATTTAATGGAGCTAAGCGGAAAATCTGAACGCCAGCACAAGTCAGTTCATATTTATGTTTACACAGTACAATGAAATTCTTATAAATCCACATGAAAGTTGAAAGGATTACATTAAAAGAATAGTACTATATGAAGCTCTCACCCACTACATGATTGTTTATTTCAAGTTGCCCAGCTCCTTGTCAACTTAAGTATTTCTGTTTTATACCCTCCCTAAGGTGATACCTTGCATTGAAGAGCCTTCCTTTCTGTACCCCTGTTGCTTTTAGCTTGTACTATTTTAGATCTATATTCATTGTGTGTAGTTTTTAGTATGTCTTGTATTTTCCTTATCATATTAATGTTTTATTTAACTGCTTCATGTTACATCATATTTTTTCATTTACAACTGAATATTTGACATTTGTTGAATATTTCTGAGATTTGCAAAATAGTCCAGTGCTGTAAACTTCTTAAAACAGAGTTGTGTGTGAGAAGTCCTTGTTTATTTCATTACCACGTTTGAACTTTTTAAATATAACAAATATAGGGAGAAGTTTGAATTCGGCATTTTTAAGGTATGATAACTGTTTATAGTTTATTTTAAGAGAGAGATAAAGATAAATCTTTATTGTCATTGTCACTTTTACAAAGGAACAACAAAATTGAAGATGCTGTTGACTCAGTGTGAGGCATAAGAATTAAAAAACAAGAAAAGAACAGTAATGAGTGCATTACAAATATATACAAATTACAATTTTCATATACATATTTCACTGGTCAAATGTACAAATTGCACTGGTTGACTTAAGGTCTATATTGCACATTTAGAGAATGATATGGAGCAGTTTTATTCTGAGTTCAGCTTTTAGTTAAAAGCTGTTTTTAAGGCGGTTTGTCCTGGTTTTCATTGCTTTGTATCTCTTACCTGATGGCAAAAGCTGGAAGAGGTAATGACCGGGATGTGATGAATCCTGTGAAATGTCTATTGTTTTTTTGCGGCATCGGAAGGTGTAGATTTGTTCCAGAATGGGGAGGGTACAGCCAATTGTTCCCTCCGCTGTCCTGATGACCCTGTGGAGCGCTTTCCTTTCTGAGGAAGTGCAGCTGCCATACCACACACACAGTCCGTACGTGAGCACACTCTTGATGGAACAGTGATAAAAGGCAAGGAGCAGATTTCTGGGGAGATGGTTCTTTCTGAGGATTCTCAGAAAATACAGTCTCTGCTGTGCCTTCTTCAGCAGCTTATTGGTGTTGGTGCTCCAGGTTAGGTCTTCCTCTAGCTCAATGCCCAGAAACCTGAACACCGATACCCTCTCCACACAGGCACCGCCAATGATGAGTGGCTGGATGTCAGTTTTGTTTTTTCTAAAGTTGATAACAAACTCCTTCACTTTTGTGGTGTTGAGGAGCAGGTTATTGACTCTGCACCACTCTGACAGCTGCTCCACCTCATCTCTGTATGCCAGCTCACCCTCCTTGCCCGAGATGAGTCCGACCACTGTCGTGTCATCCACAAACATTATGATCTTGCTGCTATGGTGACTGGGGACACAGTTGTATGTGTAGAGGGTGTAGAGGAGCGGGCTGAGCACACAACCCACCAGCGTCCCGGTGTTGAGGCTGAGAGCAGTGGAGGTGTGGGGACCCAGCCTGACCCTCTGGGAGTGACCAGACAGGAAGTCCAGTATCCAACTGCAGGTGAGTGATGAAAGTCCCAGATCTGCCAGTTTGGACACCAGTCGTTGTGGGAGGATGGTGTTAAGCGCTGAGCTGAAGTCCACAAAGAGCAGTCTGATGTAACTTCCCTGCTGCTCCAGGTGGGTCAGGGCAGCATGAAGGGCTGTAGCCACAGCATCCTCAGTGGATCTCTTTTCTTTATAAGCAAATTGAAATGGGTCCAGGTCTACTGGCAGACAGGCGATGACATGACTCCATACCGTTTCTCAAAGCACTTAATAATGACAGATGTGAGTGCCACTGAGCGGGAGTCATTCATACTGTTTGTGATGGATTTTTTCAGCAGCGAAACAATGATGGAGAACTTAAGGCAGGATGGCACAGTGGCCTGGGACAAGGACTGGTTAAAAATTCCAGCCAGGTGATCCACACAGTCTTTCAGCACCCGTCCAGCCACCCTGTCGGGTCCTGCAGCCTTCCTCGGGTTTACCTTCCTCATCACCCGCCTCACCTCACACTCTTCCACCGTGAGTGTGTTGCTGTTGTGAACAGGTGGCTGCGATGGAACAGCTGTTGGTGTCACCTCAGAACGGGCAAAGAAGATATTCAACTCCTCTGTCAGAGAAGCGTCTCCCTCAGCGACCGAGGAGTTGCTGGATTTGTAGCTGGTGATGTGCTGGACACCCTACCACACCTGCCTGGTGTTCTTGCTCCTCAGATGGTCCTCTATCCTCCTTCTGTATACTGTCTTGGCCTCTTGGATGCCTCTCTACAGGTTCGCTCTGGCTGCACTGTAGAGGGCCCCATCCCCAAACCTGAAAGCAGTATTCCTAGCTTTCAGCAGACTCTGGACCTCCCTCATAATCCAGGGCTTCCTGTTAGAATAAATCCTTATACGTCTGACCCTGGTGACATTTTCTGTACAGAACCTGATATAATCCAGGACTGCTGTCGTATGGCTCTCCAGGTCCTGGTGATCGAATACCTCCCAGTCGGTTCTCTGACAGCATTCCTGCAACTGTTGGGAGGCCTTCCCGACCAAATGGTAACAGTCCTGGTCATAATGGGAGCTTGTCTCCTGAGGGGACTATATGCAGGGATCAGAAGCAGGGACGTATGATCAGACTGGCCAAGGTGTGCTAGGGGTTTAGCTCTATAGGCCTGTCTGATGTTTGTGTACAGCTTGTCCAGTATATTTACTCCTCTGGTTGCACACTTTATATGTTGATGGAATTTTGGGAGAACTGCTTTCAGATCTGCATGATTAAAGTCCCAAGAAATGATGTGAACAGCCTCAGGATACTTGCTTTGTTTGCTGCTGATGGTGTCATGCAAAAGCCCCAGAGCCGAGCTAGCATTAGCATCAGGTGCTATGTACACACAAATTTTTTTTACTGCTGTGTCTCCAAGAAATATTTAATTTCTTCATAATCTTAAATATTTTAGTTATTTGTGATGAGATTTTTTTCCATAGTAAAGTTTGCTCTCATTGTCCATGCACATTACTTGTAGGTCATTGCTTCTATTGATTTCAAAAATGCAATTACAGCAGCCCAGGTGAGCAGAGAGCTGAGGAGACTTCGTGCCAGCAAAGCAGTGGGTCCAGATGGAGTATCGCCACGACTGCTGAAGGCCTGTGCGCTGGAGCTGGGGAGTCCTCTGCATCGCATCTTCAACCTGAGCCTGGAACAGGGGAGAGTCCCGAGGCTTTGGAAAACATCTTGTATCACCCCAGTCCCAAAGGTATCACGTCCTAGTAAGCCAAATGACTTCTGGCCTATTGTCCTGACGTTACATGTGATGAGGACCATGAAGCAGCTGCTGCTTCACCACCTGAGGCCACAGGTCCGCCACGCCCTTGACCCTCTGCAGTTTGCATACCAGGAGAAGGTGGGAGCAGAGGAAGGCATCATCTATATGCTACACTGATCCCTCTCCCACTTGGACAGAGGCAGTGATGTTGTAAGAATTATGCTTCTGGACTTCTCTAGCACCTTCAACACCATCAAACTGCTGCTCCTTAGAGACAAGCTGACGGAGATGGGAGTAGATTCATACCTGGTGACATGGATCATGGACTATCTTACAGACAGACCTCAGTATGTGCGTCTCAGGAACTGCAGGTCTGACATTGTGGTCAGCAACACAGGAGCGCCGCAGGGGACTGTACTTTCCCCGGTCCTGTTCAGCCTATATACATCGGACTTCCAATACGACTCGGAGTCCTGCCACGTGCAAAAGTTCGCAGACGACACTGCTATTGCGGGCTGCATCAGGAGTGGGCAGGAGGAGGAGTATAGGAACCTAATCAAGGACTTTGTTAAATGGTGTGACTCAAACCACTTACACCTGAACACCAGAAAAACCAAGGAGCTGGTGGTGGATTTTAGGAGGCCAAAGCCCCTCATGGACCCTGTGATCATCAGAGGTGACTGTGTGCAGAGGGTACAGACCTATAAATACCTGGGAGTGCAGCTGGATGATAAATTGGACTGGACTGCCAATACTGATGCTCTGTGCAAGAGAGGACAGAGTTGACTATACTTCCTTAGAAGGCTGGCGTCCTTCAACATCTGCAATAAGATTCTGCAGATGTTCTATCAGATGGTTGTGGTGAGTGCCCTCTTCTATGTGGTGGTGTGCTGGGGAGACAGCATAAAGAAGAAGGACGCCTCATGCCTGGACAAACTGGCGAGGAAGGCAGGCTTTATTGTAGGCACAGAGCTGGACAGTTTGACATTCATGGCAGAGCGACGGGCACTGAGCAGGCTCCAGCCAATCATGCAGAATCCATTGTATGTGAATTTCCTCTTGGGATTAATAAAATATCTATCTATCTATCTATCTAAACAGATTTTCATTATATGTTTTGATACTCCCACAACCCAAAACTCACCATCTGTGACATCCACTGTAAATTTAAGCTGTGTTGGAACATGAGAGCATTATTCACAGATGACATATTGTGGTTAGCTTTAGGAAATACTGTATATTCATTTTATAGTATGGAAAATTATTTCTTTGTGTTTTAAATATAAATATTTGCTGTGTTGTAAGATCACATGCCTCACAGATATTGACAGTCAGATTTCCTCATAATGCAGTGTGAGTTGGGACATGCAGTCCTGTCCCTTATATTATTTACCTACAGAATATGCCAGTAAGAGTGACTTTTCTTGCCACATTCAAAAGGTCCACAGGTTTGATTAATTATTGACCTTAAAGTGAGCTAGTATGGTGGCATAAATGGTTTTGCTTAGTGGTGAACTAGCAACAAGGCCAGGATGGGTTCTGGCCTTGAGCCTGTTGTTTAACTAGACTGAGTATATTTGTTAATTATTAAAATGTCTTTCCAGAACAGTTTCTCACTTATGTTCTTGATGAAAATGTTTATTACTGGCATACTGCTCTTGGTTTAAATAAAAGATAGTACAGCCAAAGCAGAAAAAGCAAAAAGAGAAGGCTGTGTTTCTGCCTAGGCTCTTGACAATCACATTGTCTGTTACATCATTGTTTCATGTGTTCTTCAGTTTCAAGACAAAAACAATGGCACAGACTCTGCTTCTGGTGGACACAGACTGTGGAATTGATGATGCGCAAGCAATTATGATGGCCCTCGCTGCACCAAGGGTACAAATCTTGGGAATCACCTGCTGCTTTGGGAACACATCCGTAGAGAATGTTTGTAGAAATACTTTGGAGGTCCTCAAAGTGTGCAACAAGCTTGAGGTACGGAAAATACACACGAGAAACCTGAACAAATGATTGGCAGGCTTCTGTTGTTGCCTTACATTTGTATTCTACACAATATTTTAACAGCCTATCTCTTAGTACCTCTCTCCATTTGATGAACTTATTCAATCCACTTTTGTGGCTCCAGTGGTCAGAGCAGCATCTGACATTATCAGATGCAATCTGTGGTAGGTTGTGCTGGTCCAGTCTTCTGAAAGTGATATCACACTCTTGAAGAAAATCAGAGAATCTTACAAAGTCTGTATAGAGAATGGAGGATGATACACCTAATTACACAGTAGTTTTCTATAAAGTTAGTAGCTTTTTCTTCTGTAATTTTAACTGGCATTACTTAAAAGCCAAGTCAACTTCTGTCCAAAAAGAGTTGCATGTTAGTGCACAACAATATTCCACATGGAGTTCTGCTGTCTTTATCCCATCTCACCGCAGGGATGAGTAAAGTCTGAAGAACGCTAGAAGCCACACATTAATCACTATTTTAAAAATCACAAAGAGATTTTCTTTAGTTATTTTCAGTGTAATTTAATGATTTTCAAACAGATCTATTGTAAATAATTTAGACCTGTTAAAGATTCTTTCTGTATTAAAGCAGAGTCATATTAACAGTGAAATATAGAATGTGTGTAATAGTTTTATATTTTCAAAACCGCACATTTCTTCATATATGACTTTGAGTGAACGCTATCCAGAGGTACTTTACAAACCCATGTCAATTGAAACATAGTTTCCATTTATTGATTCACAAGAAGGTTAAGAAACTTGCCCTCAGTCACAATGTTTGAACTGAGAGACTTGCGGTTTATAGTCTAGTTTTTTAACCACTATGACACAATACTCTGTGGCTACACATTTAAACAAAACAGTAAATTACATTCCCAGTGTGAACCTTTCTCAAATCAGCCAGAATACAAAATACACAATAGGAGCCACAGTGGAGACTTTTGTGTAATTTATTATTCTTCATGGTTATTAACTTAATATTAATTTTTTAGAAATGTATTGGATGCTAAATAAACCTTTTTTTTTTTCAGATCCCAGTTTTTTGCGGTGCAGCTTCATCACTGATTGGGGGACCCTGCCTTAGCTGTGACCACTTCGGCAAAGATGGACTGGGTGATGTACTGCTTAATAGCAACGAGCAGACAGAACAGTTGCAGGCAGAGCCAGCAGTCAGTGCCATGATCAGACTTGCATCTGAATACCAGGGGCAGGTATTATAAGAAGACATGTATCGGCATATACTGCTCAGTTACCTCATGCAGTGGTCGCAAAGTCAAAAGATTAATTGCAAAACACGAGAAAAATCATCAGAGAGATTTAGAGTTTTATTCGAGATACTGTACTTGTGTTTTCATGTGCATTTCTCACATTGATTCAAATCTGTCATATAACATGTGACTTTTGTCTATCTGTGTATTTTTTGAAAAATGTTTATACATTAAGGAGTCATAGGAACTAATCCCAGAAGCATCAAGTTCAAAGTAGGAGGAACCCTAGATGGCACTCCCTGGGACAGTTAATACTTACCAGTCAACCTAACATTCTGTACATATCTTTAGGAAGAGACTGTAGTACTTGGAGAAAGCCACTAAGGATAGGGGGAAACGTAATTTTGCAGTGGTAAAATATTAATAAGTAATGGGGTTTTAGGAATACATTTTGCTCACATACTGTAACACTCTCAACCCTATATAATTATGTGTGTAAGAATACACTACTATACATTATAAACTCTCCTCCAGGGAGACTGGGCTACATCAACAACCAGAGTTCTTGTAGTTTTATAGATAAAAGAAGATGACAGAGAAATGCTGAAACATTTAAAATCATAAGATCAACCGTGAGAATCTCAGGCATTTCAAGTCATGCAATATTACACACAATGGGACTGAAACCTTGCTACAGGTATAGGTAAATAAGTACCCTGATTAGCAGGAAGGGAAATGTTCACAATTTATGATCATACGTTTCCCTAGCAGGGAATTTTTTTTTCAAAAATGGTAATCCTCATTAATAAAACCCCTGTGTGCGTCCAGGTGTCTGTGTGTGTGTGTGTGTCATGGCACCATGGGACGCACACACACTGGAAGCTGGGCAGGGCACACAGTGAATGGCCTTGTCACGGCCGCGCATGATAAGAAATAAAGGACACCATTGCTGGGGAGAGTGCCAATTGGGTAGTCGCGGCCGCGCACGTAAAATCCGCCAGCACAGATTCAAATATTTGCTGGGGAACTAAACAGTACTTGCTGGGGAGACGCCACGGGCACGATTATCAGCTACATGCCACACATGACATCAATTGCTGGGGACACTCTGCCCACTGTTGTGACAGAAAATTAAAGTCATATTACGGACATCAAAGCCAGTATTACTGTCAGAGAAAATTACAGGTATTTTACGGAGATACAAACCAGTAATACTGCGAGAGAAAATTAAAGGCACACAATACACTGACGCATAGTACAGCCACATACAAGCCAGTGTTACTGTAAGAGAAAATATTACGAACATATCTACTAACAACATGCCACCCAAAAAAAGGACACGTCAAGTAGGACAAAAGACACAGACAATCAAATTGTATATAAGCAACATTGCCTGGAAGAACAGTCAGCTCAACAAGTAAACACCAACAAAAGAAAGGCTGAAAGACAAAGAAAAACACGAGCAAATAGATCGATTGAAGAAAAAGAAAATGAGCGTCAGAAAAACGCTAAAAGAGAGAGACTCAGAAGAGCAAACCTTAGAAAAAGTTGGCATTTACTTGCCAGAACCAGTATTCAGCCACGGTCAGTTATATGTTGCATTATCAAGAGTTAGAAGTTATCCAGATGTTGTTGTCAAGGTTGTAGATGGTCCTGAACAAGGCTAACTCTTGCCAAACTCAGACAGAATATTTACAAGAAATGTTGTCTATAATGAAATTGTATAGAAAAATTTCATGGGGTAAAAAAATAGAAAATTTTACCTAAATATCTTCTTCAGATATTGTGTCTTACAGATAGTTACAAAGGTTTACACTAAGGCAATATTAATTATACTTACTGTGTTGTCATACGTTTCTATTGTATTTTTATTATTATTTTACTTTAGGCTTCTTGCAAAAATATTTTTGACAAAAAAAAAATTAAGACAAGAGACAGAATGAGGTGAAGGTCCCTTGCCATTTAATGTAGACTGTTCCTACTAATGTTTATACACTACTGTTCTAGCGCCCGTTATTGTAACAGGCTTAATGTCTAGTATGTATATATATATATATGCGCAGAAGGGTTCTCTTACCCTTACCAAAAATGTGATAGTCCAGCAAAAGAACAATGAATGAAACATTTACTCTGACTGATGATAAAGGTATTTCATTCACCACTCTAGATTTGTCAAACTTTGTTTTTTTAAATATCAACTGCAGAGTTCAATGTGAATTTGAAGCCCTTTGTCCAATCCTTGAAGTGGGGATGAAGTAAAGAGTCACCCCTTCATGTAAACACCATTCTAAGCAGTATTTATTAATGAGAACTTGGAGATAACCTTATTACTTTCATTTACCAAGTTGTGATGCCGCTTTAACATTATGTCAGCACATGAACTCGGCATAATGCATTGCTTATATTTCTACCCTTTGATGCCAAGAGATTTTTGCCCAATTTACTTGAGTCTCTAGTCAAGGATGGTAAAATTAAATCCTGGAAACTAGCCAGTCAGAAAGTAGATAAGGACATAAATATCTCCTTGTTTAGTGAAACTTTTGCTTCTGCTTTGATCTTCGAAAAATATGTGCAGATTTGCCATTTTCTGAGATCACATGTTCTTGATTTTTCACTGTATCAGCTCTGGAGTGGCACAGTGGTAGCAATGCTGCCTTGTAGTAAGTAGAACATGGTTCACATCCTGGGTCCTCGCTGTTTGGAGTTTGCATGTTCTCCCTGTGTCTGTATGGGTTTCTTCTGGTTGCTCTGGTTTCTTCCTGCTGTCCAAAGACAGGCAGGTTAGGTGAATTGTCAACAGTAAATTGGCCCTAGTTTGTAACTGGGTAGTGTGTGTTCATCCTGCGATGGACTGGTACCCTTTCCAGGATTTGTTACTGCCTTGCACCTTATGCTTGCTAGGATAGGTTCCAGCTGACCTTGGTCTGGATTAAGCAGACTAGAAAAAATGAGTTCAGCTCTTTCTAAAGGATTCCTATAGCAGAGTGTTTTTTTAGAAAAAGGCACTGGTGTGAAGGATTCAAGTAATCATTTTTCATTAGGAATATGTTGTGCAGAAAGGTAGTCATGGTCCAGTAAACAATCAGCTGTAAAATATAGTCAATCGAGAACTTAATGACTTCAAGTCATACCAAAGGGGTTTGTATCAGTACTTAGAAATAACAATAGTTTAGTGAATAAGAGGGGTCTGAGGTGGTACCAATGAAGTTATTCTATGACAATTACAATAATTTTGGTGCTAGCACTAACATTACTGCCTTAAAGGTGTTAAACATCCCTGTAGGGTCAAATGATTTAAGAATGTGCTTTCTCAATTTCATTCATTCAGAAGAAAAAAATAAACTGCTGGAGAATAGAAAATGCAAACTCTCTGTTAGGCATGAAACTGGGTTTGTCATGAGCAGCGGCATCAATTCTGTCACCAGACCATCCACTTTCAGGGCACAAACACAACACAAAGGATTATAACCTTGCTTTTGCAGGTGTTAACATCCAAATAATACCCCCCCAGAGAAGCTGTCTCAGCAGTTGAAGGCTCGCATCTAAATAGGGTGTATTCCAAGTGAGTGTATCTTCAAAATTTTTAACTATGGTCTTGTTTGGATTTGGCTTATACTACAGGTGAGATAAATCAACTCGTGGTACTCAACTGTAGACATGGATTTAGTAAGTAGAACTGTGTGGTATTGATTTGTGATAAATGAAGTAACTTTGATTTGTATCTGTTCTCAACAGCTGATTTTTTTTACCTGAACAAGGGCTGGTTTTCCACAAATCTTTATGATAATGGTCCATTCGAAAAACACAAAAACATAGAGGAATTAGAGTTACAGAACAACTCTTTCAGCTAATAGTGGAAATGAAGAACTCCTTTTTAAAATAGTGTCAGATTTGGCTTCTAGCCATATGGTGGCTACATAGCAGCAAATTCTTGCTCTCAGCATTCCTGCACTTGCCTCTCCTGTTACACATGGCTGAAACTCAGCAGTGTAAATTCAGTCCTGTAATCTGAAAAAAAAAAATACTGATATCTTGGAAAAAGCCAAAACACGGGGCTCATTAAAATGCAGAATTGGTAAAAATGAGGATTTGAATTTAGGGAAGAGACACCAGTTTGACCTCACCGGGAGTAAAATGTATGCTTTTTTTCAGGTCTCAATTGTTGCCATTGGTCCATTAACCAACTTGGCTCTGGCAGTACGAATGGATCCAACGTTTCCTCAGAAGCTAAAAAATCTTTATATTATGGGAGGAAACATGCAAGGTGAGAGACTAACTGCCCACCAACCTCAACTCAGTGTATCATGACTAACAAAGGGATACAGAATCTTACAATTAAATATTTATTATATTATATATATTATATTATATTATATTTATAGATTATACAATAGGTTAAACTATGAGGTTTACATGAGAATAAAGTTTATCATTATATAGATTAGAATAATAACAGGTATACTTTTAGAAATGGATTTACCACATAAGTATAATTTATAAATATACAGTATATACATATATATAGTGTAATATTGCCGGCAGCTTATCTCAGCCAGTACCCCCAAGCCGCCAGATGGAGCCCTCCCTGCAACATGGAGGTGCCCCGAATTCCAGCAGGGCATCGTGGACTTTGGAGTTTTAATTCGCAGCCCTGCTGGATACCGTGGGGGCCACCAAGGAATGCTGCACAGAGGCCCAAGGACTTGTATTTTCCATATAGCCCAGAAGTACGTCCCAGTCCCGGGGACAGAGGAAATGACGTACTTCCGGGTTGAAGAAAAGAAGAAGATTTCACCTGATCCGAAGTGTTACAAAAAGAAGGGACAGAAACACTTCCAGGTCAAGGACTTTAAAAGGACTATGGGAGATCCCAGTAGTGAGCCGAGTTGGGAGGAAGGGTGACTGAGCTGCTGGGAGGTGTGGAGGATTGATTATTGTTATTATTATTGTGATTATTGAACGTATAGTGGAGGTGAAGGTGCTTTGGCACTTTATTGTATTTAATAAATTAATTATTTGGACTTTTACCTGGTGTCTGACACATTATATGAGGGTTTAAGGGGACGATAGCGCCCCCTATCCATCACTATATATATATATATATATATATATATATATATATATATATATATATTGTGGTGTATGGCCGGCCGTTTATCCCGGCCAATACCCCCAAGCCGCCAGGTGGATCCCTCCCTGCAGTATGGAGGTTCCCCGAAGACCACCAGGGCATCATGGACATTGCAGTTTTTATACGTAGCCCTGCTGGATGCCGTGGGGGCCACTAGGAAACACTGCAGGGGGGAACAACAGGTATTTACCCTACGCCCCGGAAGTACGTCCAAGTCACATGGACAAGGGGAATAACGTGCTTCTGCGGTGAAGAAAAGGACTTTTTACCTGACCCGGAAGTGATACAAGATCACCTGGACTGGGGATTGGGAACACTTCCGGGTCAGGGAATATAAAAGGATTGTGGGAGCTCCCAGACTATGAGCTGAGCTGGGTGGAAAGGTGGCAACGCGTCTGGGAGTTGGAAGATTGATTTATTGTGTATTTGTTATTGATTTGTATGAGTATAGTGGAGGAGAGGGTGCTTTGTGCACTGTGGCGATTTAATAAAGTCAACTATTGGACTTTTACCTGGTGTCTGGACTCGTGGACAGGGGTTCAAGGGAGCGATAGCGCCCCCTATCTGTTACAGTGGCGTAGTCAGCAGGATACTCTAGCGTCATTTGCAGAGGACCTGTATTTAAATTTTCTGTGGGCAGAGAACCCCAAGAAGCCGGCATTCAGACCCACCACAAAAACGCCAGATCCTACCTTCACCAAGTCCGGAATGGGGAAGAAGAAGGGCAAGCAGAGCGACAACGCCAGTGGGAGAGCCTTGTGTGCAATGGCCGACGCTTGGGAGGAGTCACGGAACGGCCTTACAAGTCCGGAGAAACCTCCAGGAACCAACGATCGCTCTGAAGTACGTGCCGGAAACGTTATTGAAAACCCTTTTGTAATAACTCACTTTGTTCCATGCATGTACCTCGGAGATGATCACCTGGAGGCTCCGCAGGGAAAAGAAGACAGCCCAGAAGACGATGGCGTGCTCCTCTTGGAACCTGAGCACATGGGAAAAGACTTCTGCATGACGATAGCTGACGAGGGACATGGCAGCAAACCCAGTGCTTTCTGGGAAGGAGGAGGTCCGCGTCCCGCTGTTTGCACCTTCGAGCCCAAAGTTACGGACTTGGACTTTCTGAAGGGGAAGGGGGAGGCGAGCGGAGCACCGCTCACCACGAAAAAAGGTAAGGAGGGTCGGGAAATGGCTGTTCAGGATGTCGCTAAATTAACTAAGACAGACCACAGTCCGCTGAAGGAAGCGACCCGACCCTCGACCGCAGCCAAAGAGAACTCCATGTCCCAGCAACCTCCGCGAGACCCGTCAGAGCACATGCCAGAAGCGGGCGTGCTCATTGGCTCCCGGCCGGCAGGTAAGACAAACAAGGAAGTGAATATTCTGCCGGCCGAAGTAAATAATATTAATGTATGGGAACTCGAAAAGCTGATCGAACCCATACTAAGTTTCTTACAGGTCCTGACGAGCATCAAGAAGATCGTCGGGGAGTTGGGTGCTGCAGCCAAAGCGCTGTTGGAGAAGGTGAGAGACTACGTGCGGCGGTTTGGTGGAGAGCCTCCCCTATTTCATGATGCGGCGGTACAGGTGAGTCAAGCCGGTACCGTAAATAAAGTAATAGGGACGCAATGTAATCCGGGCCCGCTTCTAATGAATAGCGGGTGCCAATACACGGCGTGCCCTACAAGAGAGGCCGGTTCGTTAACCAAGTGGTCGGGGGAAGGGCTGATCGATCCGGGGCAGCTAGATAGTACTGACTTCCGGAGCAAGGAGGCCCTAAAGACGCTGCCACCGGTAATTTATAAAACAAAAGGGGTGCAGACAGTAAAAGGGCTCTCTTCTTCCAATAGAGAGACCCAAACTGTGGACAAGCCCCAGATGAAACGGGAGACTTCTAAAATAATACAGGGGTCTCCTGTTAAGAAATGCAAAGGAGAGAGAGCACCGTTAGAGGCGGCGGGGGTTTCTTTCCCAGCAAGAGAAGGGGTGGCCCTAACGTTTCCCAATTGTTTTCAATCCCACAGGGGGAGAATACCAGGAGGACGGAGACAGTGCTACAGATGCCAAAGGTTGGGCCACATTTGGCGAAACTGTCCTTGGAGAGAGGGGGACAAGCTGTCAAATTGGACTAATATTCCCCCTAGATTCTCCAGGGAACAAGATTCAAGAATCAGTCCAGGCTCAACCGGAATGGCCTCTTGGAGAAAGACTTTCTTCTTGGGGCAGGCCGCTCCAAATTATAATTCGTCGCTGGAAGGGGAATACTGTGGTGTATGGCCAGCTGTTTATCCTGGCCAATACCCCCAAGCCACCAGATGGAGCCCTCCCTGCAGTATGGAGGTTCCCCGAAGACCAGCAGGGCATCATGGACATTCAGTACTACTGGATGCAGTGGGGCCACTAGGAGACGCTGCTGGGGGAACAACGGGTGTTTTCCCTACACCCCAGAAGTACATCCAAGTCACAGGGACAAGGGGAATGATGTGCTTCCGGGGTGAAGAAAAGGACTTTTTACCAGACCCGGAAGTGATACAAGATCAAATGGACTGGGGATTGGGAGCACTTCCAGGTCAGGGAATATAAAAGGATTGTGGGAGCTCCCAGACGGAGAGCTGAGCTGGGTGGAAGGGTGGCAACGTGTCTTGGAGTTGGAGGATTGATTTATTGTGTATTTGTTATTGATTTGTATGAGTATAGTGGAGGAGAGTGAAGTGTTCTTTGTGCACTGTGGCGATTTAATAAAGTCAACTATTGGACTTTTACCTGGTGTCTGGAGTGGTGGACAGGGGTCCAAGGGAGTGATAGCGCCTCCTATCTGTCACTATATATATAAATATATATATATATATATATATATATATATATATATATATATATATATATATATATATACATTTTATTCTATTTTTAATTTACTATTTGCACATCATGTTGTTACACTGTGGACCCTGAGCTTCGCAATTTCGTCTATCTGTATACTTGTATATGGTTGAGATGACAATAAAGTTTACTTTCACTTTGACTTTGATATATATATATATATATCTCAAATGCAAATGTGAAAACTTGACTGACTCATTCACTCACTCACTCATCAACAAAAACACTATTGTTTACTTAAAAAGCTTAAAATATGGCAAGACTAGGTATTTGCTAATAAAGGGCATTTCAATACAATATGCAGGAATAAAGACACCCTACAATAGAAAACTGACTGATTGGGTTGAAATATGGTGACCCTATAGAAAAAAGAAAATTAGTGGACATGTTTTTTTATTTGTTGATATTTGTCAATAATAATGCTATAGGAAGTGGGTTATTTTAAGGCACCCTGTCTTTATTCTGCTCAACGCTGACAGGCTGCCAGTTGAATGCTGCCAGCACAACATCGCCACTCACCAATAGCAGGCACAGAAAAGTAAATAAGCAGACGTGTTTTGACAAGGGAAAAACAGGATGATATGTGGCATAACCTCTGAAGTGGAAGAAGGAACTTGCACCGAAACTGAATTGAAATGTGGTAACACATCTTATACACCCTAAATTTAGATGCCAGGGAGGGAAAGAAAAATACAGGAGGAGTTGGATTCTATAAACCCAAGACACAAAGATTCGACTGGTGGTGCTAGAGTGACTCCAAGCCCTCCTGCCAACCTCGATTTGTTATACCGTAAACTGCATGTGGCGAATATTCCGCAGAAATGTTTTAATCATGGGCAATTGTATGTAGCATATTTAACAGTAAGGTGTTCCAGTGAACTAATAATTGTA
Organism: Polypterus senegalus; assembly: GCF_016835505.1. Classification (NCBI taxonomy): domain Eukaryota; kingdom Metazoa; phylum Chordata; class Cladistia; order Polypteriformes; family Polypteridae; genus Polypterus; species Polypterus senegalus. Next base: position 135,394,218 of record NC_053155.1, read on the forward strand.
GACCCTGGTAAAAAATACTGCAAATATTATATACAAAAAAGTGTTTCGTTGGTTACATAATACTTCTGATACATCTGAATAACCAACAGCACTGTAACTGAGGCCCATTGTCTTTGGAGATTTCCGGGTTGAAGCCAGGTAACACAGCTAGTGGAAATTAAATGAAACTATTCAATTTGTTTTGTCATGGTGGCGCAGTGGTAGTGCTGCTGCCTCGCAGTTAGGAGACCCAGGTTCGCTTCCCGGGTCCTCCCTGCGTGGAGTTTGCATGTTCTCCCCGTGTCTGCGTGGGTTTCCTCCCACAGTCCAAAGACATGCAGGTTAGGTGGATTGGCGATTCTAAATTGGCCCTAGTGTGTGCTTGGTGTGTGGGTGTGTTTGTGTGTGTCCTGCGGTGGGTTGGCACCCTGCCCAGGATTGGTTCCTGCCTTGCGCCCTATGTTGGCTGGGATTGGCTCCAGCAGACCCCCGTGACCCTGTGTTCGGATTCAGCGGGTTGGAAAATGGATGGATGGAATTTGTTTTGTTATTATTTATTACAGAGTTTTGGGGGTGGAGAGAGCCTAGCTCAACAGCATCAATAACTTTTAAGAACATCTTGTATGCCAAGAACTAACTCTGGCAGGGTGTTATTTCACAGCAGGACATTTCCATATATATCTTCTTCCCCTGTAAGACAAATTTGGAGTTGGCAATTAATCAATTCATTTAGAATGGCAGAGGGAAAGTGATGTTACAGACTATGTTGGACTCCCCAGAAAAAAGGGCCTTTGCAGTCACAGACTTGATCCACAAAAAATGGTGTGGAAAGCACTAGAAGTTTACTGCACCAACCTAATTAAAAATGAGTTGTATATACATATCTTTTATATGTATTAATGTTAATGGACTTGCCTATACTAATGCCAAGTGGATCCCCAATTTATCCACAGAATAAAGTGTATTTATTGGGTTATATGGTGCTAAAAGTGTGGCACTTTTATACAGGCCCATGTTTATTCTGGTATGTCTCGTACTTGTTTGGAATGGATCATGATAATGACGGTGAATAAGCAGTCCATTGTGTGAGAGGAGATAGTGTAACTGATCTATATGTTCAAAACAACATGACAGTTCAACCACTGCCACTTAACCATTCCCAAATAGATGGTGAAGTGTTCTTGTAGCATACCTACAGATAACATTGTATAGTTGTGTCCATTCTCGTTACATGTGTAAAATCGTGTCAAACAATAAAAGTCTAATTATGGCATTAAAAAAAGAAAACATTGATTAGGATAGCAAAATAGTCTTTATTGGGCTGTCTATGCCAGTGTGAAAACTTAGTTATGTTTAAAATTTGTTAAAAAGTTTAGACGACATGTTACCTGTTCAGCTCCTCAGCAGTCGAAGCTAGTTGCTTTGTGTAAAGATACTGTATGAATATGTGTAAAAGGTTAATGTCATGCCTTTGTGTCTTTCTGTGTAGGTCAAGGAAACAAGACAGCGTGTGGAGAATTTAATTTTGTCATGGACCCAGAAGCAGCACATGTTGTCCTTAATGAATTTTCTTGCCCTACCTACATTGCCACATGGGAATTTACTTGTCAGAACAAACTTCCATGGGTAAGTTGCCACTGCCTGCCTGTAATCTGTTATTTCTGTTAACAAATGTGTTTTGCTATTGAAGGAGAAAGAAGAAATTTCCAGCAGAACATACATGCTCACTTACTAAGAAAATGAATCCTATTTCTTCTTACTTCTTAAAGAGAACAGATAAAACATGGCACATGAAGAAGGGTTTACTTTGTTAGTTTTTACTGTCACATTTTACTTCTTGGCAACAGGGGAGGAAGCTGTGTTTATAGTGTAGTCCTGGACTTTTTGACCGTGTTCTTCTCAGAGGAGACACTAGGTAAGCCCAAGTTTGCATGAAATGGATCTAATATTTCATAACCTCAGTCCTAATCTTACTCATCTAACAAGGTAGACCATGCCTTCAGAAATACTGTATATGCAAATTTTATTGGCCAAGTCTTTTCTCCCTTTCTATTATTTTTGAGTAAGAAAGTCTCCAATTTAACCTCTTTTAAAACACTATTTCCCAAAAAGTTCTTAACTGTTGTTTGGTTTCAATTTACCTCTGTTATCTGTAGTGTCCAACATTCTTTTCTTTGTACTGGACGTTGAAAATTCCTTTATACAAACCAATAAATGTACTATAATCAGTATATGTGAGGAGTGGTTAACGGGCCTGTATGTGAACAGAGCAATTTACAGTGCTGGTTTCATAAGTGACCAAAGCTTAGCTCCTGTACACTAAAACATGTGAATTACAAGTTTACAGAATTTGCAGTTGATTGTGTATCTTTGTTATTTCCAAACAAAGTCAACGTGGATGCGAAAAAATGTAAAACCAAGTATTGTGCTATCATTAAATTTGTGAAGCTGGAGGACAACACACATTAGGGAAGTGGTTCCCACCTAGTCAACATGTACTGTACTTGGACTAGTCCACTTCAAGAGCTGGGCAGTGGAATTCCATTTTGGCAGGACATTCCTCAAAGATGACCCATGACAGAAGGAAATGTTGCTGTGAAGTGAACTGTAATTGAGAATCAAAAAGTGATGGTTTGTGAGGTAGCAGGCACAGTAGCAATTGGTTATGTGTCGTTTGAACAATTAAGCAAGGCAAGGTCTGTGCATGCAGACTCCTGAAACTAAGTATTGCCGCCTCCAGTGTTCCAAGAAGAATCTTGAAATAATCAAATCAGACTGACAGGAATTTGACTAGGAACAGTGGCGTAGCTCGAGTTTGTGCCGCTCTTGGATCTTCAATTTGCCGCCCTCCAACATATCTGAATATGTTAAACTATTTGAATAGAAAATTAAAATGACGTATAGAGAAAAATTAAGATGCATTTTGCATAGATGTATTCATATATTAAGAAACTGCAATAATTTTTTAGATACATTTATAAGCATCAACTAGACAAGGATATTGTATAGACGCACTGATAAGCCGTGTTCTAATTATTAGTTTAATATAATTACGCTACGAAAACCACAACCAATGTACGATACAAGTGATAGGTGGGGATGTTTTCTGCGCAGAGCAAGAACGCATTCAGATTAATAACGAAATTATAAATTGTAAATTAGTTGTTTATCTTCCTAGAAATTATTATCGGTGTAACGTTTATGTTTATTTTCGTCATTGCCTCATACATTTCAACTGCTGTGTCTGATGCAGAAGGACAGTCTGAACATTATTTTTTGTGGTTAAAAAATCTGAGAATTTGACTTTTTTCATACATGAGTGATATTTTTCCGAACCCTGATGCTTACACACGAATTGTACTGAGCCTTGTGGCCAATAATGCCGCCCCCAAAAATGTGCCACCCGGGGCGGACTGCCCCCTCCTAGCTACGCCACTGGCTAGGAATGAAACTAGAATACATCACAATGAACCGGAGTCCAAACAAGCAAAACATAGTGACTCTCCAATTTCAAAGAAATTCATTATCCCAGTTAGTGCCAGCAGGACCATGTGCACATTTTTTTATGACATGGAGGGTACAGTCCATATTTATTACATTCCCCAAAATGCATACATCACTTTTCAGTATTATGCCGATTTTCCTTGGAGTTTACGGCAGTCAGTCAGGGAAACAGTAAAGGAAAGCTGAAATCCATCGTTCATCAGCTTCATAACATGGTCCCTGTTCACACTCAATGGGTTCCAGGACTAGTCTGTGAAACTGTGGTTTCAGACACATGCCACACCGATTGGTTCAGCAGAGTGGGCCCTGAGTGATAACCACAGGGTCATTGTGTTATGCTAGTGATAGAGGTGGCTAAGGAAGAGAGGCTGAACAAGTAGGGCAAAATGTTTTTGAGTGGCACTGAAGAACTTAAGGAGCGTTACAAATATTTAATGTGATTTTGTTGAAAAATAAAACTCTTTTGGTTTTATTGGTGTTTCTACTTACAGGTCATGCTCAAAACCATAAGGTCACTCATCATATAAGCAAATGAAACAAATTCACGACATTGGTTAATATCACTGCGGCCTATAGATGTCCTCCCAGCTATACATGCTGTATAGTAAATTGTCGTGATGCTTCGATTAATTGGCTGCCAATCTAAATCAGCTGATTTTTCACTCCAAAAGACTCGATTGGTGATGAGTAAATTGGCTCATCTCAAAAATCAATTTTTTCAGTATTTACTTTTTGAAGTTTTAAGGTAATTTAGTGGTAGTGCTATTTTATGCAAAGTATCACCGTACCTGAGCAAGTGCGATTGTAGTTTTGTTGTCAAAACTTCCTGTAAACAGAGAGTAGCTTTACTTGAGGAGAGAAGACTGGAATATCAGCTTTGACGTTAAAGAAAGTGGAGTAAGAAACTGAAAAAAAGCAATCGAAAGAGTTACTCCATGGCTGGAGAGGAATGGCAGTCTTATATGTTCTCTGGCTAAACCTGGATTTGAAGGAAAAGGGTTAGGGTTAGGCACATTCTTGTCAGAAATTAAGAGAGAAGCTGCTTTAATGAGATCATACTGTATATTTTCATTTTGTCTTTTACTTAAAACAGACATTCCTTGACTGAGTGTGGACAGTGAGCGAGCTTGTGTTTAGTATAGCATCTCATATTTTTAATTAGAAAAAGAATAGATGAAGAATTGTGGCTTGTAATTATATCAAGCATTTTCTATTATGCCATGGGCATTATAGAAAATATTTTGTGCATATGTTTTATTAGTTAAACCATGTATTTTAAGGGAACCTTTTATTTTAGTATTTTTGTGGTCACTGAACAATACGTCTATAGAATTTCATTTTGTCAATTAAAGAAATAAAGAGGTAACACCTGTGATCTGCCACTGAACTGTAAAAATGCCAAGGTTAACACTTTATTATAGAATATAAGGCTTCAATATGGCTGATTATGCTGGTGCTGAATGAAGAAAATGTTTTTTTTTTTTTTTTAAAGTACAATTCTAGTAATATGAAATCAGTGGTCTGGATCAACCCTATAAAACCCGCTTGGAGCATCCCTGGTAAATTGACACTGAAAGAACATTTGCTCTTTGTCAGTGTAGTGTTTTCTTCTGCATGTTTGTCCTTTTACATGTTCTTGAAGAGTCTGGACTGTCGCAGTCTTGTCAACATGTGATTTGTGTCCCATGAGAGGGTTAGCAATCACAGACCCCACAGCCTCCTCTGCACTGTGCTCTTACCCAGTTGATAATGGTGCAGTTGATTCTTGACAAGTATCTAGTTTAGGGATCTGCAGCAGTCATCTTTTTTATTTGCAAAAAACTAGATTTTCCTCTTCTGTGCATCTGACTGACATATCCAGTGTTGTCTGGAGCGTATGTGACAGGAATCAGAGTGAGCCTTATGAAATATGAGATGTGTGGCCTTGACAGAAGAATTGAATTACCTCAAGGTCTTGTTAACACATTTATAAGATTGACCAACAAATGTTGCTGTCTAACATGGTCCTAGTGAAGGGGCAACACACTCTGTTTACTTTGGAGTCCAAGTTCCTGTTTTATAAATGTTATCTACTTTGAGTAGAATCTGAGAGAAAGAAATTGAAGTTCATAAAGTGTGTGAGGTTCCTGCACAGAGTTAGCAAACTCAGTCTTCATAACAGGGTGAGTGGGTCAAGTACTTGGAAGTAGAACTGGTAGTTCTCTGGCCTGAAATGAGACAGATGCAGTGGTTTGGATATTATTATATATATTATTATCAATATGATATATTGAGGAAGTCTCTTGGCATCTCCTGCCAAAGATCTATTTTGGCATGACTTGTAGTTAGAGACTCTAGATAATCTGCAAGGATTAGATCTCTTACATGCCCTAGGAATTCCTTTATAGATGATAGAAACTGTATTTGGCTTTAGGGAAATTAGACCTGACAAACCTGGCCTGTAATTGCCACAACCTTGAGAGGGAAAGGAAGAAAAAAAAAATGAGGCGAGTTCTCATCATAGCAGAAAAATTCACATGCTTCAAAAAATACAAACCAGAGAAACATTCCTCTAGAAGGCAGAAATGTTTTGTTGAAGTGGAGAAGTCAAAATAAATAAATAATCAAACTGTTAGCAGTTCTGTGCAGGGAAACTGCAATGAATGAATCTTTCAGTCTTCATTTGCTTATAAATAATTGGCTCTTAACTTTACTCCAACATGCTGCACACCCTCTTACTACTAGTTTGTTATCCTATGCTCTTATTCAAATTTTGCTGTTGGCAGGATTTTTTTTAATGTAATATTTCTTGAGGTTTTTATCTAGAATGAGGTGACTTGGTGTATGTAGTTTGGCAGGCCCTCACCAGGAAAACACATTAAAATTGAAGTGGAGTAAATACAGTATGTAGTAGATGTGCTTTGTGAATCAGCTTGTGGAGGAGACCATTATTAAAGATGGCCGTAACAGGAAGTGTGAGTGGAACAAGACAGAAAAGTGAGACAAAGATGGCTGATGGGTAGAGGGCACCCTCATAGATAAAGTGCCTATCAAAAGTATTCATCCCCTTGGAAGTTTTCACATTTTATTGTTGTAGAAAAGTGAATCACAGTGCATCTAATTTGCTTTGTTTTTTTGACATTGAAAAAGCCTCTCTATCATCAAAATGAATATATTAAAGTGATCTAAATGAAGCCTGATTGGCCATTAGGCTTAAAGAGTTGTCCTGCACTCCAGCTGCCAAAGAAGAATGGTCCATAATCCTAAGACCCAGTTTCAAAGTTCGAGTTCTTCTGCTGCCATCTCAAGTATAAGAACAGCTGAGAGGAGGTGGTTGTTCAGAGTAAGGTTGATTGATTAAAGCACTAGGGTGGCAACTCCAGCTTGTTAAAAACTCAGTCTGACATATGACTCTGTGACTGGCAGTGCCACTGATTGTCATGAAATTTACACAAATGTTTCAAAGCAGCTTTTTAAGAAGGTACATCAGCTGTTCAAATGCATACAAAACTTGTGCGTGCCCTGTGAAAGGAACAAATGTTTAATGGCTGAACCTCTCCCTCTAGTAAAAGATGATTAGCAGAGACGATTTGAGCTGTTCAGGATTACGTAATGACTAGAGATGTACTGATAGACATGTCTGGGTAAAGTCTCATATAATTACTCTTGTTTTTATACAGGAATTCTTTGACAAATGGGTGAACCAAGGTACTGAAAAGGCAGATTTCATGAAGAAAATAACTTCATCCTGCAGAGCATATTTTAGAGAGGTCACCTCCAGAAAAGATCTCCTTTTCGGAAATGGATTTGTTCCCTATGATTCATTTGCCATGGCTGCTGCTATAAATAATAGTGCAATAGTTGAAATGTCTGAATGTGCTGCCAGAGTAGAACTGAGTGGGCATTTAACCCGAGGGATGATGGCAGTGGATCCAATGAATGAGCTAAACACGACTCGCAAGATATTTGTAATGAAGAAGTGCAACATGACCATAATCAAAGAGCTGCTCTGGATGGCACTAAACTAGCAGCACATATAAGCTATGGAAAATGTCAGCTTTGCTGTCTATTGTATTGATTACTGTGTGAATATCAGAATGATCTCAATCAGGGCTTGGAAACTTAATACAGTAGTATAAAAAAATATTTTCATCAAATCATTTTACAGCAATAAAAATTTTGCCATAATTGTATTTTCTCAATTGAAAAATCCACTTGCATTTGCTTATCATCTGCTTTAAAACAGAAATCAAAACTCAACAATGTCAATGTGTCCAAACATTTCCTGAAACTGACATTTTTCATCATGGGCTGGTTGCCCTGTTTTTTTTGTTTTTTTTTTTTTATTATGAACCAATTTTTATTGAAGAAAATAAGTAAAATACAAAAGAAAGCAGGATGTATGCAGATACAGTGGAACCTCGGTTCACGAACGTCTCGGTACACGTACAACTCGGTTCACGACCAAAAAGTTCGCCAAACCTTTGCCTCGGTTCACGACCACACACTCGGTATACGAACAAGCCAGTTTCCCTTTTGGTTTGTGCTCGCCGATGATTTCCGCACGTGTTGCATTGTTCTCGGTCAGACGTGCCTCCTTATCTGCATGTGCGTGCCTGCCTGCCTGCAAAAGAAACCCAAGAAATCACAACAGCGAAAACACCACTCCATTGCGTAGCCGGACTCTCCCTCAAAACTGTAACCTCCTCTCCACCAGTTCCTCCTCACTTCATGCCAGAACTCGACTCATGCAAGGTTAGTTTTCTTGGTGGTTTTTGTATTACTGATTTTTCAAAAGTTAATTTTTCAGTTCGTAGCGTGAATTGTTGCAATGTTACTTTTCTCTTTTTTCAAATGTTCCTTTTTTTCCCTGTGCTTAAAACTCATTTTAAAAAAAGTGTTTACTGTACAGTACAGTGATCGGGCTGTAAGGCTATTAGCGTGAACTCCTGTTTTTAAATCAAAGTTCAGATTTGTTCAAATGTTTCTCTCTGTTCTGAGAGAGAGAGAGAGCCTGCTCGTGTAACTGAGCAGGGAGCCTGGGTGTTTTGTGTCAGTGTTATTCAATGTTTTACATTAGTTTACTATTACACTGTGCATTCTATAGTGTAATTAACTATATTTGTGCTTAATCTTTAAAAAAAACATATATTTACATACAATTAAAAGCTGTTGTACCTGGCACCAGGACTTTAAAGTATAAGGGATAAAAGGACCAAATTAACAACATTATTTCAGACTACTTCAAACTAAAACTTGGTACTAGACAAGGATGCCCCTTGTCACCACTGTTATTTGCCATCACAATTGAGCCACTGGCTGTTCACTTCCGAAATGCATCAGAGTTAAAGGGGATTTTCAAAGAAGGACTTGAAGAGAAAATATCATTATATGCAGATGATATAGTACTGTATATATCAGACCTACAAAATTCTGTGCCTACAGCCCTAACAGCATTTCAAAGGATATCTGGACTAAAAAGTAATTTGAACAAAAGTGTGCTCTTTCCAGTGAATTCTCTAGCAAACATTAGATAAAACATCTTCCCTTTTATTGTGCAACCAGAACAACCTCCAATGTTCGCTCCAAATGAGGGCCAGATTCCAGAATCCCTCTTTTCCCTTTGAACAGTCCATTTTCAAGATTCAATCCAATCTGTTATCCCAAATCCCATTGGATAACTTTTGAACAACTGGGCCCAGTAAATACAAGGTATCATCAATATACTAACAACCCAATTGTCCTTCATTCAAGTGCATAGGAAGCACTTCACGTTAGAGAATATTTTATCTATGGCTCCTCTACATGATAACCACCTTTTTCCACCGTTGCAAACTTAGTTTATAATGTTTGGAAAATGAATGGGATCAAATCTTTTAGAGACTTGTATATAGATAATGGTCTTTGCATCCTATGAACAATTATATTCCAAATTTAATTTCCCATCAACACAATTTTTCCACTATATCCAAATTAGAAACTTTGCTAAACGAAATCTGCCCAGATTTACTACCAATCTCAGGGAGAAGATACCAAAATCTGCCCAAGGAGTCTGAACTAGAATCGCAATTTTTAAACTGCAAGTTATGTTTCATCACATATGTGAAAGCTTTCGGAGGAGGACACTACTACTCAATAACGCCTGTTATTAGGTCGATGCGCATTAAACCAACTGCAGTAACAAATGCAACACCGATATAAAGCATATAAATAAGCTCAGACTCCAGGCAGCAATGGGAAGAAGCCATTGCAGAACAAAACTGGTTCGGATGCTACAGTACCTTCAGCCAAATGGAAGTGGGCCAGAAACGGCAGGTGGAGTGGGAGCAGTCCTTCACGGTGCCATAGGGATCATAACCCAATGAAAATGAGGATCACAGGGAGGTAGTTGGGTTTTGCGGTCTGTGGCTCCCGAAAGCTGAACCATTGTGAGGTGAGAAGGTCCTTGCTGTGGGCAATGGGATGGAACAGCGACAGACGTGGAAGAGGGTGGAGATATCAGAGCATGGCCCACCCATGTAATGTTATCTTCATTTGCATGGTTAGATGTTGGCGGGTCAGTGCTTGAAAACACAAATCTGAGCCCATCCCATAATGCTTGGTGCTTCAAGAAGCTCTTCTCAGTCTAATAATAAGCTGCATGAGCTCCAAGATAGCCACATGAAAACAACAGCCGCTTCTGCATCAATGACACACAATCATAATTACAGGTTTGGGTTCCGATTTTCTTAACTTTAAAACTGTTTAAATCCTTTATTTCAGTGAAAAATTAATAAAATGTCTAATATTTGTGTCATTTGCTTTGACATTTATTTGATTTTATAGCTGAAGCAATAGAATATGTGGTAGGTACCAGTCTCGTTGACTAAATCTGTTATGTCTATGGAAGGTTAATCTGAATTTAGCTGCTCAATGAACATTTTAAAATCACACAGATGTCTTCTATGTGATGGGCAATGTTTTTCCCCCAGTACAGACACATTAGCATTTATTCAAATAATGAACAGTCGCATGCCTTTGCTCATTCTGGCCTTCATGTCACTCTAAATTCAGCAGAATTATGCAGGGTGGTTACCAAATACAGAATCACACAACAATTAGAAGTCAAGGTATGAATTAGTGAACAAAACAAAAATAAAGAAAAAGATCTGCCTCCACTTGCATATACAACTGCATTTATGAACATAGAGTGGCTAAACTGATGGCACTCTGGGTTGTTTTGGCTTCTTCTTTCTCCTCTTACATATAGAATGTTCTAGACGCAATGGCAAAATTTAAATTTCTTCAGAGACAGTGAAATTGGGTGTGGGGGGTTTAGGTGTCATTAAAAAGACAGATTTTTTTTTTGTTCTTTTCTAGCTAGGAGTTGGTAGTAACTGACACTGGGTATATCACAATATAAATGAATATTGTTACAAATTAAAACAAGCTTGTAAAATTGTGTTTTAGGTTTCATTTCCAATTCCCTCTTCCCTCTCCTTTCCTTCCTCTGGTGCCATTAGGCCCAAACGTCAGCATCATCAATAATTGGAGCAAATTGCCATTTAGTAGGTTCTCAAAAAGAAAAAGTTTTTTCACACAGAAAATGTTCCATACATTGTTATCAAAAACACAAGGTTAATATTTTGAGATACAAAGCTATTTCAGCACAAAGAAGAAGATTCCTGCTTCTTGTTCCAACTTTTCCAAAACGCACTGCATTCATGTTCAGATTTGCCAAGACAGGTCTGATTTTGGCTTCCTTGTGTGTGAGACTTGAGCACCAATGAGCAGTCAGCCAGAAGTACAACACATATAAAGCAGCAATGAGAAATGAGGAGCAAGGGTGTTTTGGACCTCTCAAATGAAAGAAAGAGAGGCCGATCTTTTTAATGTCTTGTGTTTTATGCACTAGATGTCTAGAATGACACGCTCAGACGATGACACCAGCAACTGCAGTCGTCAAGTTTCATTAGCCCGCTGACTAGAAGTTGTGTGATGTGCCACCCTGTCACGCAGTGTATAGTGCACCTCCATGAGCTCTGAACAGCCATTCATACCCTAAATGGAGCAGCAAAAGCTTTTTTCCAGTCTTTTTGCGGTATCAGTTGATGCATCGTTGCGACCTTCTTTACTGTTCTTGAAGACATTTGTCTTTTGCTTTGTGCCTTATTTGTGCTTGTTTTCTTTCTTTTTACTTACACTGTTCATCATGTTAAGTATACATGTCTAAGACTTTTTCTATTACTTTTTTTTAGATTTATGCAGATATGTAGCATTTAGGTACAGTGAACCCTCGTTTATCATGGTTAATCCGTTCCAGACTACTGTGATAAATGAATTTTCGCGAAGTAGGATTCTTTATTTATAAATCGAATATTTTCGCAGTTACAGTATAGAAAACCTGTTTACGACCTTCTAAATAAATTTAACATTATTAGAGCCCTCTAGACATGAAATAACACCCCTTAGTCACCATTACACTCGTATTACCCAATATATTACACAAAATAGGAGAAAATAAGACATATTAGACGTTACAAATATCATATTACTAAGGCGCACTCGCCTTTTAAGGCGACGACATTTATCCTCAATTTTTGTGCGCTCCATGTGTACATCAGGCATGTAAGTGAATGAGAATATCAAAGTGCCCATTCATAACATCTCCCGAAAACCTAAGTTTTTTTTTATCCCCTCAAGTGCCTGTCCAAAGTCATACAATGTCAGCCTGAATCTGTACCACTAAAGACGGAGTTTCATGCACTAAATAAGCTATAGATGAGAATAAGCAAGCACCATCTCCCCTGATATTTACTATGCGGTGAGGTATTTGTACTCCATCAACATTAATTATTTCCAGAGACATAATTTTGTCTATTTTTCCAGCGCATCGCGCACAAAAGCAAGGGAACGGTGACAGCACCAGAACTCTGCTCACATCGCCTCGCTTCGTACCTTAAGCCGCAAGTAGTAAGTCTGTGATAAGCGGAATACCGCTACGCTTTGCACTCACGGGACGGAAGGACAATCCTGAATGCTTTTATATAGTAGATTATTGTACTGTACATTTAATTACACACACACACACAGTTCTTACACACAACCACTAACCTATGAAGGCATAACCTCAGTAGGTGAGTCTTCAGGTGGTGCAGTATCTTCAGTAGGTGCGTTGTTGTCTTCTTCAGCTGAAGGAATACTAGGAGTAGGCAGTGGGTGTCCGGGTGTGCGGCTGAAGAACATCTTGATAAGCAGTTGCTGGCACTGTCTTTTCATATGCGTGAGGAGGCTTTTGTAGGGTATTGCCATCTTTGATCATATCCAAGAGTTTCACCTTCTCTTGGATAGTAAGCATCTTCCTCTGGCACTTAGTTTTATTGTCAGAAGGCTTAGAATAAGCAGCATGTTTAGGAGCCATCGTAGGGCTTAGATAAAAGTTCTCAGAAGGCGCATGCATAGTGACATAAGCGTGTATGAGAAAAAAAATCGCGATAGTGAAGCTGCGAAAGTCGAAGCGTGATATAGTGAGGGATTACTGTATTGTGTAGAACAAAAAAAAATTATAAAAAATATTTTTGAAAAAGGAATGTTTTGATATAAATTTAATAATGGGTATTTTCCATTACAAATATATACAGTATATGTGTACATACACATTCATAGACCTATCTATACAGATATCCACCTTAATAGAAGAACAAGTGTCCGTGTGTCTGTCTGGTTGCTATGTCTGTTATTCCAACAGATGGTGTATCACAAATATTTGTAATAATAAAACATTTTAATTTTTCATTCCAACAGATGGCGCATCACAAACAACACTGATTTTGTGAAACCTATACCAAGTAGCATAACACAGAGATTACATTTAGAATTCTAACAGGTGGCTTATCCTAAACATTTGTAATAATGCATTCCATTACTACAAATGCTTGTGACGTGCCATCTTTTGGAATGACAAATGTAATGCACAATAGATGGTGCACTACAAACATCAACACTGAGGTCCATGTTGATTACTCAGATTTCCTTAGGCAGGTAGAAATGCCAGTAATGATATACACCAGAGGTCCCCAATAACTTTCATGGAAGGCCGCAATGGCTGCAAGTTTTCAATCTATCCCTTTTACTTAGTGATTTGTTATTGCTGCTAATTAGCTTCTTTTGAATTCATAATTTTTTTAGTACTTCTCTCACTACTCAAAGCGCTCTTGAAGGCTCAGACCCCTTAATTAGCATCCAAACAATGAGATACAAAATGAGCCAAAACACGGCCAGCAAACTGTGTTGATCATACAATATCTGAAAATAAGGAAAGACGAAGGTCTCAGGAATGTTGATCTGCTCAGATCCCCTAAACATTTTAACAGTGCTCTTAGAAAGGAGAAATTCCTCAGTTTCGTAAATGTCTGCTATTGCACAATGAGAGCAGCAACAAGCCATGGCACTAAAGAACGAGTTTGATTAACAAGAATCAAAGCCTAATTAAGCAACTGGTTGAAATGAAGTTAGTTGGAGTTTGAGGCCCTGACTTAGTTGGTCTTACTTGCTTCACATTTCATTTCTGTTTGGGTGCCGTTTAAGGAAAGAAATGAAAAAACTCAGGGGAACAAATCTTAATAAAACAAGTCAATTAAAATAAATTCACAAAAAGTGCAGCAGTAACAGTGCACTAATTAAGAAAATGGTTAGAATGAAAACCTGCAGCCACTGCAGCCCTCCAGGACTGGAGTAGGGGACTCCTGCTATACACATTATACAGAGGGTGCCAAATAGCCTGCCACCCTTCAGAGGAGACTGAAGGTGATCTCCTATTTATGTCCCACATTAGATTTCAAAGAGGCAAATGCCATATGACCAGGGAACTTGAAGTCGGGAGAGACAATTGGTGGACAAAGGCAGGAAGGAGGAAGTGGCTCAGTCATCCAACAGGCAGAAATGGCACCACCTGTAGCATTGAGCTTCGCCCTCAGAGGCGTCGGTCTTTTGTGGTTATTATCTCATCTCCTTTATGTTTGTGACTAATGACACCCCCACACCTTCCTTATTTATGTGGGCCACCCTAGTTGTTTTGGGAGTTCACTGTTACGTTTCGTATTTAGTTCCATCTCGCAGGTGGAAGCCATTTTACTGCCCTGTTACTTACCTCACAAGTTGGAACAGAAGAGGACATGCAGGCAACGAGGAGTGGCGTCATTTTACTCTTGACTTGTGGTTGAGGAGAATTCATTCTTTGAGGTTCCTTATATATCTGGTGCTACATCTGGGGCTGTGCTTGCTTGCCTTTCTCCTTCATTCATCTATGTTCTTAACAGCTCTCACTATGCCCATGCTGACTAGATGAGCTCCATCATTTCACTCTTTTACAGAACACACACACACAGCTCTAATGGGCTTTCCTAATAAACAATGACACGGCCCAAGGAGCTGCTCCCAACACTTGTTGTGATGATGTTAAAATGTACCAATTAATGGCTTTACTTCAGTCACAAAGGTCACTCGACGTTTTCTTACTGAGCCTGGGGAAAGAAAACGGCTCTTATACTCCCTCCCAGCTTGGGCTTAAATGAAAACACAATTAAAAATACTCCCACGTGACTGCAATTTAAACAAACTCCATGAAAGTGCTTAGGCGTTTCTCAGGATCTTGATTTGACTTGACCATTATTGTGCCCCTTGGTCCAGGCACACACTCAGAGTGTCACCACTATAAGTAACAAGGCTAAAATTATTAATGAAAATAAATTTGGTTTAATCAGAAACAATCCAATCTAAATTGCTTCTCATGCTAATCCAACCCAAACAAAAATATTTCTGTCATTGAAACCGAACTGGCAAATTTAGAACAATTATGTCATTAGGAAAACCTTGCACGTTTCCTTTACTGATTTGAAGAAGGCAGTGCCAGGTCTAGAGGTGCATGAAAAACAGAGGAGTATGTGAGGGTTAAAAGCAGTGTTGGGGTAATAGACAAGCACCCAGTTAGAGCAGGTCTGCACCAGGAACCTTCTTTAAGTCCTTGCCTCTTTGGCTATGGATGTGTTGAGTCATGGGATAAAAGACCAATCCCCTGGTTTTTGCTGAGGACATCATATGGTGCAGCACCAGAAAAAAGGAACGGGAGAGTAACTTGGAAGATAAATAGGAAGAAGAGAGGTTTCATCTAAGGTATATACTGCATGAGATTTAATGATAATTATGATTCAGAAGTAAACCAGCAGGGCAAGCTACTGAACAGAGCGGATACATTTCAACATCATGGATCATTGGCAGCCTGAGATGCAGAGCTAAACCACAGAGAGAGTGCAGTGTGGATGGAACAATTGGAAGTTTCAAGAATCAAGGCAAGGTGTTTAAGGCAGTGGTAAGACCAGCAGTGACGTCTGGAGCTGAGACATGGGCAGTAAAAGGAGCACAGGAGAAAAGGTTAAATGTGGCTGAAATGAGGTTATTAAGATAGATGTGTGGAGATACAAAAAAGGACAGAGTAAGGAATGAGACAATTGGAGGTAACAAAAGTCAGAGAGATATCTAAGAAAGTAAAGGAAAGGAGGCTGAGGTGGTATGATCATGTGGTGAGGAAAGACAAGGAAATGTGGGCAAAAGAGTGATGGGAATGGAAGTACAGGAGAAGAGAAAGTGAGATTAAAAAAAAAACACCACCAAACATCTGAATGTCCTGGACACTGCCATGCACAGCGTCTACGCAAGTCCAAATTTCTTCTGTTAAAACAACAAGTCTTTCCTGGTGTTGAAATCAACTCACTCTGATTCCTCTGTTTTCTTCAGATGGCACTAAACCTACATAGAGGTGACTTTATTCAATCTCCATCTTACCTGCATCACATAGTAAAAGGACTGAATCCTCTTAGAGATTTACACTTTGCAATGTCTGCCATGAATTAAAGCAAAGCCCCCAGCTTACCAGTTTGGGGACAATTATCTGAGGCCTTATTACAAATAGCTCAGTCATTCATTAAGAGCTCTTAGGTTTCTCCTAGCTAGAGCATGGCAGTACTGTGCAACCAGAACCCAAAATGAATATGGGCATTAAAGTAACAGAAATTGCAACATTTGACATGAATCACATTTCTAAATTTTAGTCTATCCAGACCAAACTGATTTCCTTAAATCCTGGCCTTGCACAGATTGCTTCATGACACAGGGAGTCTGCACCGAATGTGGTCTGTGCAACTGGCTTTGAAGGTGCAGAACGTGTTTAAATCAGGCCTTTCTATGGTCGGTTCTGCGACAATACGATTTCAGCTCTATTAATAAATGTGACAAAACACTTTACTCCTCCTCTCTCTGCACTCGTTATTACAACTTCATGAGTCTTATACTTAACCTTTCACAAGAGAGCTGTGGTGCAAAAACTCTCATATTCAAGCCATCTGGCAATTGCTCAAATTTATCCCATCTACATCGACCAGCAAAAACATTTAAACCACGGACGGGTGCCTGTCAAAGGCTGGGATATATTTGGCAGCAACTGAACTGTCACTTCTTGAAGGTGACATCTTGGAAGCAGGAAATCTGGGCAAGTGTAGATAAAATCTGAGCAGCTTTGACAAGGGCCAAATTGTGATGGCCAGACAACTGGGTCAGAGCATCTCCAAACCAGCAGATCATGTGAGGCATTCCCAGTATACAGTGGTTAGTACTCACCAAATGTGGTCCAAGGAAGACAGGGTCTGGGTGCACAAGGCTCACCCATAGGGAGCAAATGCATGCTCATCTGGTCCAAGAGCTACTGTAGCACAAATGAGAGAAAGGTGTCAGAACAAACACAGTGCCTCGCAGCTTGCTATGTATGGGGGTGTATAACCACACAATAGTCAGAGTACCCATGCCGACTCAGAAAGCACCCACAATGGACACATGCAAGTGCCAAAACTGAACCATTTAGCAATGGAAGAAGGTAGTCTGGACTGGCGAATCCTGTCGATGGCCAGGTATGTGTGCCTCGTTTACCTGGTGAAGAGATGGCAGCAGGATGCACTATGGAAGTAAGGCAAGCCGAAAGAGGCAGTGTGATGCTCTAGGCAGTGTTCTGCTGAGAAACTCTGGGTTCTGGCATTTACGTGGCTGTTAAGAGCAAAAAAAAGATTTTCTTTGAAAATATTTATTTTAAAGAACAACTTATAGTTATCTTTAAATAAGAAATACACCAAAAACCTTGATGCCATGAAGCCTTGGCTGTGAGAATTTCAATTTTAACTGTTAAAACGCACTGAGGTCAAACAAAGCCTCAAGCACACAATGGGAACTCTTGTTATTTGTACTGTTAATTTGGTTAAATGAGTGGTGGGTGGGAAACTTTGGTTTCTGATGGAGCTTTCTCAGATTTTTCCAACTTGGATCTGGTATTGGCGGCACATATACAGTATTTATACTATAGTCACTTGATGGTCAAGGAGTCCATCGTGTTATTTGGAACTCTGACCATTTTTAGTGGGCAAAAGATAAGATTAATCCCCCTGTGCAAGAATTACTATGTCCTTTTGGAATTAGCCTGATTAACCATTGGTATTGGTGATTATAATGTATTCGTTATTATTGTATGGATAAGCTGCTTATATAGAAAATATAAATTTATGGATCAATTCATTCTCAATCAACTTAAAGCAAAACATATTGTAATAGCACATGTTAAGAGTTAAAATTGAAAAGCCTTTTTTATTTCTTATAAGTAGCTGGAAAATACAAATTGCTTAAATGTGATAGTGAAAAGTCAAGGACAGCTTGTACTATAAGAAAACTTAAGGCCATTGTTTTAGAAATGCAGCTGCCAAGACTTTAACCTTGAGATGCTTGTACTGTGTGTCAAGTAACTATTCATTTGAGTGGCCCACAATCTCATGTGGGGGGTCCTCCTAATTTTAAACTTAAAATGGTGGGAATTGATCAATAAGCAAGATTTGGACACCTGCACAGGGTATAAAGAAATGACGGCTTGCTTTGGTCAAGTGATGGACATTAGGTAATGGTGAAAAGAGCTAGAAGGAGGAAAGAATTTTGCATAGATAAGAAATGTAACATAAACTGATGCACTTCCTAATAAACACATGCAGCATTGTCAAGTCTCTTTGGTATATTGCTGTGTAATAAAGATTGTGGTATATGATTTAAAACTTTGTCCTGCCGGTTGCTCAACAGTCATTTCTAGTACACCCTTTAAAAGCCAATACAACGTAATGTGAAAATGCAAAATGACATTGAAAATGTGTGCACAGTAAACAACTGCTGCATAACAGAGGAACCAAAAAATGAAAAGCAGAAATTGAAGCTTTCAGAAATGGATGCCCATATATTAGAATGGCTTTTCAGCAGAAGAAATGCTCTTAAGCAAGCAAATTATCAAGACGACATGTCAATTGTTTCCCAAAGATCATAAATTCCTAATACAACTGAAGGTTGGAGTTAGCATCAGATGCAAGGCAGGATCCATTTCTGGCCAGCACACCAGTCTATTATAGGAAAGAGATTTCAATAAAAATGGAATGCATTTTCAACAATGCTAGTTATACATATATACACATACACTCACCTAAAGGATTATTAGGAACACCATACTAATACGGTGTTTGACCCCCTTTCGCCTTCAGAACTGCCTTAATTCTACGTGGCATTGATTCAACAAGGTGCTGAAAGCATTCTTTAGAAATGTTGGCCCATATTGATAGGATAGCATCTTGCAGTTGATGGAGATTTGTGGGATGCACATCCAGGGCACGAAGCTCCCGTTCCACCACATCCCAAAGATGCTCTACTGCGTTGAGATCTGGTGACTGTGAGGGCCATTTTAGTACAGTGAACTCATTGTCAAGTTCAAGAAACCAATTTGAAATGATTCGAGCTTTGTGACACGGTGCATTATCAAGGGATGGACATGGTCAGAAACAATGCTCAGGTAGCCCGTGGCATTTAAACGCAAGGGGCCTAAAGTGTGCCAAGAAAACATCCCCCACACCATTACACCACCACCACCACCAGCCTGCACAGTGGTAACAAGGCATGATGGATCCATGTTCTCATTCCGTTTACGCCAAATTCTGACTCTACCATTTGAATGTCTCAACAGAAATCGAGACGCATCAGACCAAGCAACATTTTTCCAGTCTTCAACTGTCCAATTTTAGTGAGCTCGTGCAAATTGTAGCCTCTTTTTCCTGTTTGTAGTGGAGATCAGTGGTACCTGGTAGTGTCTTCTGCTGTTGTAGCCCATCCGCCTCAAGGTTGTGCATGTTGTGGCTTCACAAATGCTTTGCTGCATACCTCGGTTGTAACGAGTGGTTATTTCAGTTAAAGTTGCTCTTCTATCAACTTGAATCAGTTGCCCCATTCTCCTCTGACCTCTAGCATCAACAAGGCATTTTTGCCCACAGGACTGCCGCATACTGGATGTTTTTCCCTTTCCACACCATTCTTTGTAAACCCTAGAAATGGTTGTGCGTGAAAATCCCAGTAACTGAGCAGATTGTGAAATACTCAGACCGGCCCGTCTGGCACCAACAACCATGCCATGCTCAAAATTGCTTAAATCATCTTTCTTTCCCATTCTGACATTCAGTTTGGAGATCAGGAGATTGTCTTGACCAGGACCACACCCCTAAATGCATTGAAGCAACTGCCATGTGATTGGTTGATTAGATAATTGCATTAATGAGAAATTGAACAGGTGTTCCTAATAATCCTTTAGGTGAGTGTATATATATCTATATCTATCTATCTATATCTATCTATCTCTATCTATCTATATATATATATATATATATATATATATCTATCTATCTATCTCTAGCATCCAGAAAGAATTCACAGTGCATCACTTTTTCCACATTTTGTTATGTTATAGCCTTATTTCAAAATGGATTAAATTCATTTTTTCCCTTCAGAATTCTACACGCAAAACCCCATACCCCATAATGACAACGTGAAAAAATTTGAGATTTTTGCAAATTTATTCAAAATAAAAAAATTGAGAAAGCACATGTACAAAAGTATTCACAGCCTTTGCCATGAAGCTGAAATTGAGCTCAGGTACATCCTGTTTCCCCGATCATCCTTGAGATGTTTCTGCAGCTTAATTGGAGTCCACCTGTGGTAAATTCAGTTGATTGGACATGATTTGGAAAGGCACACACCTGTCTATATAAGGTCCCACAGTTGACAGTTCATGTCAGAGCACAAACCAAGCATGAAGTCAAAGGAATTATCGGTAGACCTTCGAGACAGGATTGTCTCGAGGCACAAATCTGGGGAAGGTTACAGAAAAATTTTTGCTGCTTTGAAGGTCCCAATGAGCACAGTGGCCTCCATCATCCGTAAGTGGAAGAAGTTTGAAACCACCAGGACTCTTCCTAAAGCTAGCCGGCCATTTAAAACTGAGCGACTGGGGGAGAAGGGCCTTAGTCAGGGAGGTGACCAAGAACCCGATGGTCACTCTGTCAGAGCTCCAGAGGTCCTCTGTGGAAAGAGGAGAACCTTCCAGAAGGACAACCACCTCTGCAGCAATCCACCAATTAGCCCTGTATGATAGAGTGGCCAGACGGAAGCCACTCCTTAGTAAAAGGCACATGGCAGCCCGCCTGGAGTTTGCCAAAAGGCACCTGAAGGACTCTTAGACCATGAGAAACAAAATTCTCTGCTGTGATGAGACAAAGATTGAACTCTTTGGCGTGACTGCCAGGCATCACATTAGGAGGAAACCAGACCCAGCTCATCACCAGGCCAATACCATCCCTACAGTGAAACATGGTGGTGACAGCATCATGCTGAGGGGATGTTTTTCAGCGACAGGAACTGGGAGACTATTCAGGATAAGGAAAAGATGACTGCAGCAATGTACAGAGACATCCTGGATGAAAACCTGCTCCACAGTGCTCTTGACCTCAGACTGAGGAGACGGTTCGTCTTTCAGCAGGAAAACGACCCTGAGCACACAGCCAAGATATCAAAGGAATGGCTTCAGGAAAACTCTGTGAATGTCCTTGAGTGGCCCAGCCAGAGCCCAGAATTGAATCTGATTGAACATCTCTGGAGAGATCTTAAAATGGCTGTGCAACGATGCTTCCCATCCAACCTGATGGAGCTTGAGAGGTGCTGCAAAGAGAAATGGGCGAAACTGGCCAAGGATAGGTGTGCCAAGCTTGTGGCATCTTATTCAAAAAGACTTGAGGTTGTAATTGCTGCCAAAGGTGCATCGACAAAGTATTGAGCAAAGGCTGTGAATACTTATGTACATGTGATTTCTCAGTTTTTTATTTTAATAAATTTGCAAAAACCTCAAGTAAACTTTTTTCACGTCATTATGGGGTGTTGTGTGTAGAATTCTGAGGAAAAAAATGAATTTAATCCATTTTGGAATAAGGCTGTAACAATTTGTGGAAAAAGTGATGCGCTGTGAATACTTTCTGGATGCACTGTGTATGTATGTATATATATATCTATATATATATTTGTTTTTAATAAGTCGCTGTGGGGTCAAATATGGGCAAAAGGCAGCATGGTGTTGACAGCTAGAAAGTGAAATTTGAAATAATTTTGCCCTCTAAACCTGGTACCCATTAACTAGTGCTGAAACTGACAAGGCATATTGGTGGTCAATTCACAAAACTGTGCACCACACCTCCGGTCATAGCCCTTGAAAAACACACACATCAGCAGAGACTTCTAATTCTGATGTTCAATTGATCATTTTCCATAATTAAATCAAACGCGAAAACCCTGACAATAACAGACTCATGCCGTGCACTTTTTACCATCAGATCCCAGTATCTGCCTTTACTGACTGCTATTAGAGCCTTCTGACATCCACCGAGCTGATTCTCTGTTCACACAACCACATTATGGCACACTGCTGGCACATTTCACAGACAGGCACAGAACACCATGTCTCTGCCAACAACAAGTCAAATCCACTTCCTTTACTTACAAATACGCCCCCCCACAACCAGCACCCTAACAGACACACAGCAAGATGTGACTGGGGGTTGGATATTCAGGAAATGAGCATAAATTAATAAAAAGTGTAAAAATGTCAATTCAGCTGAAAACAAAGCTTTGTTATTACTTACTTCAGGTCCGAGGCAGATAAGGTAAAAACATTTTCATTAAGCCTCAATTTGTACTTCAGCCAAATGAAAAATCTGAAGTGGCAAATGCTTACTCTAGCACTGCACACACTGCATAACAAACAAGGTAACTAAAACTAAGCCCAACAATACATTTGCTTTAATAGAAAATAAATGGGTTCTAATTACAAATTTGGTTAAAGCAAAAAACTGCTGCCACTGCAGACCTCTAAGCTCGTAACTGAACACCCTTTTGAGAACCTCAGTGATTAAGAAAATGTAATTTCTGAACAGCTTTGACAGGATCACAGCACTTAAGGTATCTGACCTTACCTTAAAATTAAACTTCCAAATAAATGACCTGGTGTCAAAAAATGCCCCAACTCTTTAATATAGAGAAAAAATAAAGACAAAAAAAAAGATTTTCTTCGAAAATATTTATTTTAAAGAACAACCCATAGTTGTTTTCTTTAAATAAGAAATACACCAAAAACCTTGATGCCATGAAGATTTGGCTGTGAGAATTTCAATTTTAACTGTTAAAATGCATTGAGGTCAACAAAGAATACAAAGCCTCAAGCACGCAATGGCAAGGACAGTGACTGGCAATATGGAGAATACAGCCACTATAACACTTGGGAGCCATTGCACCCTCAGTTCAAGTTTACCCATTAAAAATTCTGAAGTTTTATATTATTGCAACCCTTTAAATGAGACATCGTCTCAACTATACAACTGTTTTAACTTTACACAAAGTGCTTATTTCAAGAATGTAATACTGATTTTTTTCTTGTACCTTACAAGTGAACATTTTCGATCAACAGTATTACATAGGTCAGAGGAAGTGGGTGAGGGTGAAAGTATAAAAGAGGAGATGTCTGATTATAAAGCATTATTTTTTGTTTTTAGTATAAAATAAGCATTCAAATTTGCTTGGTACGGTGGGCTGCTACCTGTTGTTAAAAGGGACAAAAAACACACTTTTGTAGATGCATTTGTCTCACCACTAGAACAGTGAGTGGGTACTTTTGCAAGAATTGAGCCAATTTTCTAATGGGAAGCATAATGCTTTAGCTTAGAAATCCTGCATTGAAAAGTGCACTTTAGATATAATGCTGATTTTGAAAGAGAGAAGGAAAGTCAGAGCAGTAGCGTCAGTTCCCACTTTCTGTAGTGAAGTTTGAACTGTTAGGCCACGGTTCAGAACTTCTTCTCCCAAGTGTCGGACGCCACATGCTCCAAGGGTTGTAGGTCCTCCCAATTTCAGTGGTGTTGGATGGCAATGGGGCAGCAATACTGTTGTCACCATTTGCGATTAGGTCAGTCAAAGCAGTGCTGGCTGGAGGACTGGAAAATGGTAACCCAGTGTCAATATTAGTAGACCAGATTGAACTGCTGAATGGATTAGATGAGGGCCAAAGACTTGTGGTGCTGCCAATGACTGACTGTTTAAAAAAAAAAAAAAAAAGTTAAAAGAAAAACATTTCTATAAAATCACTAGGAATATTTCAGTTCACATTTCTCAACGGATTGAGATCAACAGCTGATCAAAATGGTTCTTTACTGTGCTTTTAGATTATCATTAAAATAAATGTGACAACCATTTCAACAGACCACCCTCATAATTAAAACCACAGCTATTTAATAAAGACCCCAAGCTACTCACTGAAGTAGGGGCTGTCGAGGTTCCAGAACTACTAAGCCAAGAAGGGCTTGATGGATGATCCCATATAGAAGGTGAGACGTGACTGAACTCAGGCCAGTTCTGCTGGGGATCCTGGCTGAAGGACTTAGGATATGCAGTGCGATTAAAAACCTCTGTGAAGGAAAATGTGTTGCAACTTTAGATCTTCTATGTAATTTGCATCATTCAGATTTTAAATGATCACAACACCACATGAAATCGCACCCAAACATAGTGGGGAAAAAAGTGGCTCCAAGACCAGAGCAAATGCACATTATAATTATCTAAAACTCGAGTTAAACATGGTGGTGATTAGTATTAATTCAACTCCCAAGGTTGAAAAATAGCTGTGTGTTGTAACATGGACAAACACAACTGAGCACAGTGCAATTTGTTCTTCAGGAAGGCAGTGGTCCAGGAGTGTCTGATGTTAACTATAAGCTGGTCCAAAGAATTTATATGAAAATAGCTAACAGAATGGTCACATAGGGTTGTTAGAAAATTACATCAGGCAGTAGGGACACTAAATGTCATATAATCAGTGATAGGATCCCCTGCCCATATACTTGCACCCAACTGCCCCAAGTGATGGTATCTCACACAACGTAACCTACTGAAATCTGGCCTGTTTAAAAGGTTTTTAATTGCTTGCTTAGTGCCAGTTAAGATATTAGAAGAAAAAAAATGCCTTTACTAAACGCAAGTTATGTATTTTGGTGTAAAAAATAATTTTTCTAGTACTTACCTCCAGTTAAGTTGAAGGAATTGCTAGGACCAAATGCTGAAAAGGCATTAAGAGGTGAACTTGGACTACTTGGATTTCCAATGGGGCTCCACAAACCAGAACTACACAAAGTAAAATAATATTTTACTTGATTGATCAAAACAGAATCAGTTACATTTTTAACATTAATTAAAGAAAACAAAATAAAAGATAGATTTTCCTGAAAAGGTTTTAAAATTAAAACTTGTAGTAAACTGCCCCAACAGAACTGGAAAGTTTTTTTTAAGGATTTTTGTTTAGGAACATGAGCATGCTGATGTTCCCAGGAGTCAGTCAGGGGCATAGCATGTTAACCGTTAGGCTGGCAGTAAAGAACACGCAGTCGGACAGAACAAATTTTCATGTGTGCTCAGATTTTCCTGTTGTCACAGTTAAGATGCATGTTAAATCGTTCACTGCAACTTTCTCTGTATAAGCAAAAGATGCCAGCAAAGACACATTCACAGGTTGGTGAATTAATGTCCAAATTATTTTGGAAATTAGTTAGAATACTAAACACTAATTCTGTCTAGCTTCTCCAGAAGACCATATGCTGTATTTCTTGTTGGAAACTGGAGTTTGCACTATTATGGTACAGACACCTTGTGTACCAGTTTCCTCAGCCCATCTTCATCTGCAGTATGCAGTGGTATGCTTTTGATTTGACTGTATTGGACAAGTGATGAGCAGTGCCTGGTTGTCTCCACACACTGAGGAGAGGCAAGACACATGACAGCCCGCATGGAGTTTGCTAAAAGACACCTGAAGGACTCAGATTATGAGAAATAAGATTCTCTGGTCTGATGAGACCAAGACAGAACTTTTTGGCCTTAATTCTAAGCGGTATGTGTGGAGACAACCAGGCACGCTCATCACTTGTCCAATACAGTCCCCACAGTGAAGCATGGCAGTGGCAGCATCATGCTGTGGGGGTGTTTTTCAGCTGCAGGGACAGGATGACTGGTTGCAATAGAGGAAAGATGAATGCGACCAAGTACAGGGATATCCTGGACAAAAACCTTCTCCAGAGTGCTAAGGACCTCAGACTGGGCCGAAGGTTTACCTTCCAACAAGACAATGACCCTAAGCACACAGCTAAAATAACGAAGGAGTGGCTTCACAACAACTATGTGACTGTTCTTGAATGGCCCAGCCAGAGCCCTGACTTAAACCCAATTGAGCATCTCTGGAGAGACCTAAAAATGGCTGTCCACCAACGTTTACCATCCAACCTGACAGAAATGGAGAGGATCTCCAAATCCAGGTGTGAAAAACTTGTTGCATCTTTCCCAAGAAGACTCATGGCTGTATTAGCTCAAAAGGGTGCTTCTACTAAATACTGAGCAAAGGGTCTGAATACTTAGGACCATGTGATATTCAGTTTTTCTTTTTTAATAAATCTGCAACAATTTCAAAAATTCTTTTTTTTTGTCTGTCAATATGGGGTGCTGTGTGTACATTAATGAGGAAAAAAATTAATTTAAATGATTTTAGCAAATGGCTGCAATATAACAAAGAGTGAAAAATTGAAGGGGGTCTGAATACTTTCCGTACCCACTGTAACTTCTTTTTGAATTGTATTATTACACACTGCTTAATGCTTTGGGCAAAACCTTAGGATTTTTTTCTATAAAGTAATATTTTACCTCTTTATAAACTGCTTTATGTCCTCTGATTCATCACAAATTTAGTTTTCCACTCATGCCAGTTATGAACAGTACTACACACTATAAAGATTTGAACATAGTGAGATAAAAGTGGGAAAAAAACACAAACACCACCTACAACTTTTTTTTCATACTGGAAAACCAATTAAATTATACTAAGCCAAACTGAATGAAAGCTAAACTACACAACCCTCTTATAAATAAAAAAAAACATTAAGTAAATGCAAAATAACTTAATTATAGTTCAATTGTACGAAAAAACACAACTGATGTCCATCAGCACCAAAGGCAAAACAAAAGATGGTTAAAATAAAGATAAAATGCAATGCTTCTAAAAATTAGGTTGCCAACTAAATATATCAAAGCCAAGCAAACACCACCCCGCAAAAAAAGCACACTCATTAGAACAGCGTGACTCAGGCACAGAGGATCCCTTACTACTCATCAATGCTTACATAACCTCCAGTACTTCTGCTGCTGAAAAATGCCTTACAGTCAATGCAAGATTGCAAAAAAGACTTTGCATAATAAACAACAAGAACATGTTCTCAGGAAACAAAAAGACATCTTGAAACTTCCACAGATTGAATGTCCAATGAGCAGGCTGCTGCACTGCTAACCTAGCATCTGACTGGCTGTAAACCTTTACAGTGAATGACGATAAATAATTCATAAATAAATGCAGAATTTAAGGGGAGGCAAATGACACACAGAGAAGTGATACTAATCATCAGAAAGCTTGGCTTCTCTGCCTTTACTTGTAATTTAAAAGTCTCTTGATATCTCAAACGGATCTTTAAAGATAAATGCTTAGAAAAGCATCTAACAACCATATCTGTACTGATATGTATGAGTTCACAGAGGTAAGAAAAGCACTATGAAAGAAAGAACACCACCACGTTTTTTTTTCTGCCACATTTATTTAAAGCAATAATGTACTGTGTTCATCCTGCTGCTTTATTCTCATCCTGGCTCGCTGTGTTGGCTTCACATGGTCTCACTATTTTTGGAAGGGCTTTATGGAGATATTGCAGTTTTGTCCAAAGGCCCAAAGTGAAGGAATAAGGTCTTGAAATTTTGACTTTCGTTACGCAGGCAGGTTATTCCAAACTGGTCTGGAATGCGTCATTGTAGTTGTATAAATGAATTTCCTCACAGTGGACTTGTATCCTATTTAATATTAGTTCTTGAATTACCTGGGACCTCATGTATAACGCCGTGCGTAGAACTCGCACTATAACATGGCGTAAGCACAAAAGCCGAAATGTGTTTACGCACAGAAAAATCCAGATGCAGGAATCTGTGCATACTCCAACTTCCACGTTCTTCCATTACATAAATCCCGATCACTAACGCTCGTGCACGCGCATTATGTAACGCCCCAAATCCTCCCAGAATTACGCCTATTTGAATATGCAAATCAATATAAATCGCCCTTAAGCGCAGCCTTCTGTGAAAAGACAATGGGAAAAGCACGGGAAAAATATAAGAATTTCAGCGAATACCAAGTGGAGGCAAAGGAAAAACATACTATTTGTTCAAATAAACCGTGGTATAATCAACAAAAGGAAGTTGATCGAGTGGCATAGCGTGTTGGAGAAACTTGAAAGCTCACATTCACAAAATCGCACAGTGCCGGAAATAAAAAAAGAAGTCACATATCAAAGTTGCCGTGAAAAGAAAGAGTTGTAAGCCCACTGTCTGAGTGTCATATGAAAGTTTATTAGGGTACAGAGAAAAAAGGCACACGGGGGGGAAAAAGCACGAAATGTCAACTTCAATCTCGACATTTCCACTTTAATCACGTAGTTTATTTTGTCATTTAGTAGAACATTATAAACTTCATCTTAAAATCGTTTAATTAACCAGTTTCTCAAATCACATCGTAATTAAAGTAGCACGTTAAATGCTTTGTTTTGTATTTGATCTTCTATTCGTATGTGCTCTGTGTGTGTGAATCACTACTTGCTTCTTAAACTGGCTCTCTTCCTCCAACTGGACACAGAGTCCATTACATTCGTGATATTACAGCTCTCTGAATAACTAAAATACTGAGATGTATACGTGATGTCATTTTCATGATGATAGGAGTTAAAGCACATTATTAAACATGTGTTTCACTTCGATGAAATAATTTATTGCAGCAGTACCCAGGGGCGGCTCTAGGCTTGTGGTGGCACTGGGCAGAGGAAGAATCGGTGGCTCCTTCGTTGGCCAATGTCAGTAAGGTAGCTTATCACGGTGGATGGCCACGTCCGTTGCGGACACCGCACAGCAGCCTCGTGCTCATGACAAGCATTTATCTTTTGTCGAAATTTGTCGCTGCGTTTTTAGCTGTGTTTTTATTTTCTCTTTCTGTTTTACATTCAATATATATTGGCGTGGCCGCCCCAAGAGTCCTTGCTTTTCTTTCCCCAAGTAACCGATCGCCACACAATCAGCTCTGTAATAGACGTTAAGCCATCTGTAAGCTTAGAGCGGGATTCTTCAAAACGTTTAAGGAACATTGAAATATCTTCGTAGTACATGTTTAATTATTCTATCCCTCACGACACTCCCAGTGAAGAATATAGATTATTTAAATGAAGTTAAAGTTTTGTGTATAATTTAACAAACATATTTTGCTGCATTTCACCTTAAAAATGATATCGTCATCATATGTAAATACGCTTTATAAAGTGGTCCAGGTTGTGAGATATTATAACTGTAGTGCAAGTTTACAGTGGGGTGATTGTACTTATAAGTACAAACCGTTCTACAAGGAGCAATTGATTGAGTGCATTTAAAGTTCTTGGGATTAAACTGTTTCTGAACCGCGAGGTCTGTACAGGAAAGGCTTTAAAATGTTTTGCAGTGGCTGAGACAGCGTGTCCTTAAAGCTGTATACCGATAATTCTCTTTCCGATCAGCTGTTGCTGTGATTCACACTCAGATACAGTGATATAAATACTCCGAGTCGTGCAGTGAGAGTAATATGGAAAAAGATGATCCGCTGTGGCAACTCCTAACGGGAGGAGCTGAAAGAAGAAGAAGAAGTGAGAGTAACAACGCTAAAGCAGTTACGGTATTTGGAATACTATGGCTGTTCCCTGGACCATTATATTGTTACGAGTTAATTACAATCAGATGCATTACACTAATAAACAATATGCGGTTAGTTTGTGTATTTATAAAGCCGCGTCATGAAAATAATGAGTAATCACACAAGAACAGTACCATTGCTTTGACGCTGGGTGCCGCCAGTTTGCAAAACCGAGCGGAGAACTTGCGTACGACAAGGCATGAGGTACCATGGAAAAGTGCGTGGCTTTACGCCAAGTGTAGGTTTTATACATCGTGATTTGAACGTGGAAAAGTTCTTACGCAACATTTCTGTGCGTACGCACCGTTTATACATGAGGCCCCTGGTGTTATGGATATCAATTTCAATTTTCCTCAACAGCGTATTGGAATAAGCAGGGGTGCAAATTGAATGCATTAATTTAAATGTTCAATACCAAAGGAAAACTAGAAACACTCGCCAGGTTAATAAAATTTACATAAAAATCTGAAAATGGAAACAATGATGCATAATACAAAACACTTAACCTACCTTCTTTATAAAAAGGCACATACTTAAAAGGTAAATACATTTTCCACGTATTTAATATATTCAATTTAGATTCCAAAACCTCTTGGGAGTTAAAGAGTAAGTCTGTTTTTCAAGTCCAAGTTATTTCTTCACAATCATGGTATATATTAAGTTGCCACATAAAACTATGTTCTAGAGTGAAGTATATTTTATAAATTAAATAACTACCCTGCTCTTGTGCTTTAAAATGGAGCAAATGGACACTGTGGTTAATACAGATATACCATGACTATGAAGAAATAGCTTTGACTTGAAAAATAAGACTTATTCTTAATCTCCTTGGGCCATCCTGACAAATGCTTATTTCATTCAGGTTTACTCTGAAACTCCTACTGTTGCATGTCATGTCCTACATATGCACAAGTGGTGGCACCTTACAGACATCACCCTACCGATATTCTAACTAAGTAACCAAAACAACTCGATGGCTTTACTCCAGTGATGATTCAAGTTTGTTGATCACTTCACCACATCATTAACTGAGAGCTCACTGAAAATATAAAACTTAGTGTGACCAGAACAAGTATTGTACACCAACTGATAACAAAAATTCATCCAGCTGCATAATTTAATTTTCATATGAATGTTGGGTACAAAAGGGGTAACTTAACAGTAATCTGTTGATCTCCAGACATACTCTGCCCTTAGCCATAAACACAACCCCAAATGAGCTTGAACACATCTAAATGAGGCAACTTCAAACCCTTATCACCTAACACACCTCCGCTAAAAATGGCAACTCTGAGTCATTTAAATAAAAAAAGGATTGTTACTTAACCTCACGTTGCCTAGTTTGTAGTGAACAAAAATAGAAGAAAAACTATTATGAAACTAGCAACACAACAGACTATAAAAAGTATAGAAATTATAAAGCTTTACCTGTCTGACCCATCACTTTCAAAGGAGGTGTTTGGAATGTTATGGTGGTTTGAAGACTCTTTTTTGCTTGTCAAACCTTTCAAAGATCCATTTCCTCCTGTTTTGTTAAAGCAAAAATACTGCAAGTTAAATGAAGAAGGCATCTGGCACAGCAAAATGCACAAAATCTCACACTTACCTGGACTCTTATCATAACCAGCCGCCACTGCTGCAAATGTGGGGTTCCCATTTTTGCCTGGCAATGATGATGACTTTGCCAGCTTGTGTTTGTTTGCATTAGGTTTCTTCACTGCATTTTCACTGTAAACAAGAGGAGAAATTTCTAGCACCACGTTCATAATCAAATTAACTGAAACTGACTGGTTGTGCAAAACCTCATAGGTCTTCTGTTTATGTTTTTCTCCAATTAGCTATATTGTCTTGAAACACATCAACCAATGTGTAATTTAAAAATACGGCACAAGTAGAATGAACAAAAGTTGATCAATTACTTGAATCTTAATTATACTACATATCCAGAAGCACTCATACTGAATTAATAAAATTACATTTGCTTATAGTATTAAAAATTAGATCAGTACTAAAGTTTACAAGTCAGTAGTGATTTGATAAAAAACATTTAAATCCTATAGAAAAACATATCTATAAATTAGCATTCAATCTTTTACATTTTTAATAAAATCTGTGTAAAGTGCCATACATATAATGCTGCAATCACTCCACATCTGCTTATGTCAATAGTTGATTACTTTATTTCTCCTTTATAATCAAGTTTCCAGAATAACAATTAAACTGAAAGGTCAAATTAGTATTTCACCAAAGAAAACAAGCTTGAAAATATATAATATTCAGGTGTGTTTGAAGGCTGTGCAGGCACTGTAGGCCTCAATGAACTGAGTTCAGTAGGTAGGATCTAGTACTGCCACACCTAAAGCTTGAAATCCAACAAAAGCAAATGTACTTAAACAGTTCTGCTAGGAGTGGGCTAAAAATTATCCAAAAAGCTGATCAATTACTATAGGAAAAGTCTCCTTTCACTTATAGACAGATCTTTTTTTGCTCCTAGGGGGAAATTTAGTACTGCTAAATGTGGTATAACCAGATATGGAGTCCAACATGGAACACTGTGTATTGAACCAACATTTTGTCTTACTTGTTACCTTAAGAGTGTACATATGTTTGTTCCGATATTCAAATCCACCCAGCTGAACCTCTTCCTGCCAAATATGGCAACAGATTCCCCTATTTATACAGGGAAAGGCCATAAGCTGCATTTTGTTCTGAAATTTGACAACACCTGTGCCTTGTTGGAGGAAGTGCTTCTAGGAGGCATTTTGGGACTTTTAACTTTGCCAAGTTGCTTCCCACTGTGGGTTTAGTCAGTGAAATGTAGTTTGGTGCCCAAATTTCTCTCCAGGAAGTTTATTTAGAAACTGCACCTGTACTTTATTTCACCCTGAGCAGCGGCAAGGTACCCCTGCTAGTATTTAATAATAGATTCTGGCTTATAATATGAAAATACTGAAAAATATAGAAGGTGAACAGTTTTAAATGCTACTATAGTTAAAGGTTTTTGAAAAGCTTTGTATGTAACACTAGTTGTATCCATAAACTGAATTTTGTTTTACATATAATACTTATTAATGCTCATTAATACAAAAAGATATCAGTCAAAATGAAGCAAGATGTACACATCTTAATATTAGAAAACACAGAACTTTAAACAATTATTACCTGTTGGTATTAACAATACTGCTGTAGGAGCCACGGGATGTCAAATTAAATAAAGATGGGGGAGGAGACGAAGTCCTTGACATGGAAGACATAGGTCTTTTCAGGAAAACGTCGGCATTCATTGTTTGTAAGGATAACTGATATAAGCTGTCTGCAGCTGTAAATAAACAGAGTTATACAAATTAGCTTTAAGAAAAACCTTTGAAGATTGCTCGATGGAAAACACAATTTCATTTGTATTTGGAATACAGTATGAAATAAAAGACCACAAGGATACAGAAAGTAAAGTCAACTAATGCACAAAGAGGACTTTAATCTTACAACTGCTTGATTTGTGCAGCGGGACACAGTCCCACTCAGGTGGAGGTGAATCCTTTTCTCCTTCTGAACTACTGCTATTACTAGGTTCCTGGGTAGAGTTACTTAAAAGAAACTTGGAAAAGTTTGAAGGCCGACAATCTTCAAGTTTTCCGCATGAACCTGGGAAGGGTACAAGGAGAAGGTGAGAAAAAAGTAAGTCTTTGCAATTACTATTAAATGGCTACAATGTAATCTGTTTTTGTTTAAACAAAAAGAATGCTTAGTAAATGGTTTAATTTGTGTAAAATATTTTCAAAAAAACCTTTTGTACATTTATAATGATGGATACAACACAAGATATATGTCTTTATAAAGAACTCCAGGACGTGTGTGTCTAACAAACTATAGGTTTAAGGTATAAGAATGTTTGTACTAGAATACATAAAGGTTCCATCTTTATTATCAGTCTTCCTTAGAAATGCTAGTGATGGAGTGCACTTACAATTAACTGTGAAACAGTACTTGAAAATTGGGCTTTTAATGAGAATCTAGATAGCTTCACACTTTCTACCCAGTAACTTAAGTACTGTAGGCAGAAGGACCACTGGGGTGATATCCTCTCTCAGAAAAAAAAAAATAAAAAAATACTGGTAAGAGTTTAATAATTCAATAATTGCCATGAAGGTTTCCTGCCAGATTAAAGATGCAAAATGGATTAACAAAAGACATAAGAATACCTCGTTTAGGGATGTTCCTTATTTTTGATCCATTTGGTATAGACTGTTGCATTAAGTTTTTTGATGAGAAGTTCCTGCGCTGTTTGTTTTCAAGAGGAGTTGTATATGGCAGTTCTAAAGAACTGGAAAACACAAAGACAAACACACTAATCAGGTTTTGTTCTTTCACAAATAACCAAGATATTATAATTGATAAATTATTACCTGGGCTTGACATCTGTTTGGCTATCCTTCCTTCCATTTCCTACCTTCTTGTGTTTAGCTTTCAGGTGAAATATCTGGTTAACATCTTTTTCTTTTTCAAATGGAAAAGTTCTGCCTTTTTTCCTTTCAGGTCCCTGTGAAGTCCAAAATTATTAATAGAATGCATTTTTTTCTTTAATGCTTAACTTCAAACAACTACATTTTATTTTGGCTTAGAGGTCCAGGAAAAGCATACTAATGAAAAAGAAGAGCAAAGTGCTATAGCAGTGGCTCCCATATTCTGTTCCAGGGTTACCCTTGTGTTTGCAGACTTATATTCCAACCATTTTCACAATCGGGCCATAATTCTTTCTTTTAGCTGATCTCATTCTTTAGTGAACTGAAATGTCTTTATTCTTAGAATTTCTTCAATATTTATATTTTGCACAGACATGAAATGCTTATATTTCATTTGCCAGTTTTTTTCTTAATTTACCAATGTCTCTACAGTTTGCTCTTTCAATTGCATTCAAATGCCAATAACACCAAATTCTAAAGGAAATAACCACCTTGCACCATACAGTCATATGAAAGAGTTTGGGAACCCCTCTTAATTCTTTGGATTTTTGTTTATCATTGGCTGAGCTTTCAAAGTAGTAACTTCCTTTTAATATATGACATGCCTTACGGAAACAGTAGTATTTCAGCAATGACATTAAGTTTATTGGATTAGCAGAAAATATGCAATATACATCGTAACAAAATTAGACAGGTGCATAAATTTGGGCACCCCGACAGAAATATTACATCAATGCTTAGTTGAGCCTCCTTTTGCAAATATAACAGCCTCTAGACGCCTCCTATAGCCTTTGATGAGTGTCTGGATTCTGGATGGAGGTGTTTTTGACCATTCTTCCATACAAAATCTCTCCAGTTCAGTTAAATTTGATGGCCGCTGAGCATGGCCAGCCTGCTTCAAATCATCCTATTAATTTTCGATGATATTCATGTCAGGGGACTGTGACGTCCATTCCAGAACATTGTACATCTCCCTCTGCATGAATGCCTTCGTAGATTTTGAACCATGTTTTGGGTCATTGTCTTGTTGGAATATCCAACCGTTGCGTAACTTCAACTTTGTGACTGATGCTTGAACATTATCCTGAAGAATTTGTTGACATTGGGTTGAATTCATATGACCCTCAACTTTAACAAGGGCCCCAAGTCCCTGAACTAGCCACACGAGCTAATCCAACCAATTTGGTGTTGCAAGTAATCAGTACTGAGCAGTTACATACATTCAAATCAGCAAAATTACAAGGGTACGCAAATTTTTTGCACAGCCAGTTTTTCACATTTGATTTAATTTCATACAACTAAATACTGCTACACTAAAAATCTTTGTTCAGAAAGCACCCCAGTACTCAGATGTTTCTAGGAAATGAAAGACATACCACTGTTATCTTTGTTGTTGAACGCAGAGTAAAATATTATGCAGGCTGAGATGGGTTCCCAAACTTTTTCATATGACTGTATTAACTTACCTGCTCAATCATAAGAAAATTTTCTTCATGTGCACACAAGTGAAAATTGCACTGAAGTAATGCACCTATTTAAATCTATGCCAAAGAATACAAATAATTATATTTGTAGGCCAGGTAACTAAAGAATGAGATCAATTACAAGCAGGGATGATTTCACTAACTGTGAAACTGGTTAAAACAAAGACCTGTAGCCATTTAGGATCAAACTTGAAAACCACATCTATAAGAAGTTGGTCTAATAAATTCATCACAATGAATATAAATGAATATTACTAAAAACCTGCAGGCAATAAAGTCCAATATGAAAAACTGATATTGAGACTAATGATATTTGATCCTGATATTCCAACAAAAGCACAAGCCCCACTACCTCTTTTGTACTTGTTTCCATGTCAGGATTTGAAGTTTCAGTAGTTGTTGAAGAGCTGTCATCATTATCTGCAAGTGAATCTTTTAAGTCATCCTCATTTGGTTTGCTTTTATTTCTTCTCTCCTTTTCTGCTTTTTTCTTTTGAGCTTTGTTTTTACGTTGAATTTTGACTTTTCCAAGAGAAAAAAAAAAAAGTACACACACCTTAATTAGATCTATTGTTATACTGTGAATAAGTAGGTACAGACACAGCCATTATTTGCATTTTGGATCAGCAGTAAAGAGGCAACTGTTACCAAAGGTCTGAAGTACCACTTTATCTAGCAATTTCCTTAAGTTTGTTGTCATAATAACCAATTATTTATATTTTAAATAAATTATATATGTTTATGTTTTTGTACTTAAAAACACAACTCTGAGACTTTAGCTAGTTCAACCAAAATTTTGAAAATATGCAGGAAATCTTTTTTTTATTAATTGAGAAAACTTCAAAATGAAAAAATCCAATAGGTCATATAAAGAATTATGCTAACATATCCTTTGATTAAGAGTTTTGAAACCAAACATGCAGTGTATGCTGAGCATGAAGTCTAAAAGGCTAAGCAACAAAGCTCTTTCCAACAACCTATTTTGTCTGCTAAATCTTTCATTTGTCTGTTAGAAAATACTGTTGTGATTAAAGTGCAAAACAAGATCTTTCTTTAGTCACTTAAAATTGTTAGTTAAATGTGTCTACTAGTAGAGGCTTCATCTGATGATTTTACTGTCAATAATTCTTACTATATTACAGGATGAGATAAAGGCTTGGACTTCTACACATTTTTTAAAACTGGACTTCAATTCTTTTTAATAAGTGCCCCCGAGCTCTCTGAGATGTTAATTTAACATAGTAAAACCAAATCAATAAGTTACTAATTTCTAGAACTCCTGAGCCATTCGTCTGAGCAGGGCTTAGCAATATTTTAAATGATTTAGTTACAAATATTACAAGGTGGTTCAATGAGTGACTAGTAAATATGTGCGCAGAAAGCATTTTATAAAACAGCTCATCATTGCCTAATTACGCACATTTTCAACACAATTGTGACAGGTCTAATGTATTCTATCATCTTTGACATTCTCTTTTTTTTTTTTTTATTAATTTTATTACAATACATACAAAGCAATCAAGATTTTACAAAAAGAAAAATTGAGTTAAGAACAGATCGATCCCCACCTCTGAGAGAGAGAGAGAGAGCAAGCCAAATAACGTTAAATTTAAGGCTTGTAAACATACCTAATTTAAAAAAAAAAAAAAATTATCTGTGCTTTATGAACTTATCTATACTAATAAAAGGCAAAGCCCTCACTCACTCACTCACTCACTCACTCACTCACTCACTCACTCACTCACTCACTAATTCTCCAACTTCCCGTGTGGGTGGAAGGCTGAAATTTGGCAGGTTCATTCCTTACAGCTTCCTTACAAAAGTTGGGCAGGTTTTATATCGAAATTCTACGCGTAATGGTCATAACTGGAAGCAGTTTTTCCCCATTTACTGTAATGGAGATGAGCTTCAACGCCGTAGGGGCGGAGTTTCGTGTGACATCATCACGCATTACATAGAAAACCAGGAAGACCTCAAAAAGCGCTGAAGAAAACATGCATTATATAATTGAGAATGCAGCGAAACAATAAGAAGCAAGCAAGTGACATATACAACCATATTGATGAGTTCTGCTACTTCGGAAACAAAGCACGATGTAAACCTACACTTTAAATTAAGTTCATAGACAGGCTGCGCTGGCGTTTGTAATTTAGTGCCTGCCCATATAAGGCCGTCCGTCAGCGGCAATCCAATAGCAAACTGCCACTAAATATTCACGGGTTAAGGACTGTGCTTATGGAGAGGAAGATGAGATGGTCAGGGTGGTGTTTGACACAAACTCAGCGAAACTGCGAGAGAAAGTTTTAAGTGCCAGGACTAAGGTAACATTAAATACAGCCATGGACATAGCACAGATGGCACCAGCACAGCTGGGAACCTTCGATGCATGTACACCGAGCGGCTCACGTGAACTGACGCAGTGCACAGATAAAAGGCAACAGTTCCAAAGCGCTGAACAAAAACCGAATTACACAATTGAAAAGGCAGCAAAAATATGAAGCGTCTCATACATACAAGCATATTCATAAATCCAACTACTGCGGAAACAAAGCACACGTTGGAAAAAGTCAATGTCCCGCTAAAGGAAGACAGTGTAAAAAACCCGTGCATGCAGTGTGTCAGGTCTCAGATAAAGAAGAAGACGAGCTGTTTATTGATGCAGTAAGAAGCGAATCGATGAATGAAACCTGTCATCTTTACAACGATTGACAAACACGGAATGTAACTTGAACACAACACATCCTACAAATACGAACCTGATTGAAAGAAATAATGATAATCAAATCCTTGATGACAGCAACACTCAGTAACACTCACAAAACAAATACTGTATATTGACAGTCATGTTACGTTATTTTTAAAATGTTCCCTTTTCTTTTCTAGCTTTTTAACACACTACTTCTCGCTGCGATACGCGGGTATATATATATATATATATATATATATACCCGATCTACATACTCGAATAATGGATACTTTATTCGCCATCAGTGATTGTTTTGGTAAAGCCATACTCAGTGTATTCATTAGATGAGCGGTAAAAAGTAAGGGCAAGGGAGGATGACTTATTGAGGCATGCAGGCTGTAGTGCGCGTCAACTCTATCTGAATTGCGCGATCACATTTGAAAAAATATATCTTTTCAAGTTCTATTTAGTCCATATGTGTCAAACTCAAGGGCGGGCCACATCCGCCCGGCGCGTAATTATATCCGCCCGAGATCATTTTATATACTGTATTATTGTTATTAAAGCCGGGTATATGAAGCGCTGGTAACACAATAAACTACAGATCCCATAATGCAGCGCTTCAGCTGCCTTGCCTAACAGTTACGCGTTAATCAAGTCTACCTTAAGATGCTGCAAGTTATTGCGAAGCTAGCTCACACGATGCTGAAGAGAAAAGTTGATTCTGAAAATAGAGCCTTTAAAACCGATGGGAGGCTGAGTATATGTTTACTGAACCCGTGTGTCTCATTTGTGGAGCTAATGTGGCTGTAATTACAGAATTTAATCTAAGACGGCACTATAAAACAAAACATCAGGGTAACCTGAAAGACCTGAATGCAATGCAGAAGATACAGAAAGCAGAAGAATTAAATAAGAATCTGACACTTCAGCGGACGTTTTACCCGTGCACAATCACAAAGTGATTTCAATTGAGCTGCTTTTATGGGAGACACAACCACTTGCCCCACTTTCCCTATTACCAAGTAATGTTAAACCAAGTCGTCACTACGGTGTTCCCAAATACGCACTTTGCTGATAAACTGAGCGCACTGAGTTTGCACGGCGCTTTGGTGACTTTGAAGAACAAAAAAAGTCCGTCTACATGCGGCTCGAACCTTGTGCATGTTTGGTAGCACATATCTGTGTGAGAAGCTCTTCTCAGTGATAAAGACTAACAAAACAGCACACAGGAGTCGCCTCACTGATGAGCACCTGCAATCCATCCTGAGAATCTCCACAACACAGAACCTCACACCAAACAGAAACGAACCTGTGCCAAAAAGATGCCAGGCGTCCAGCTCTAAAATGACATATGAGCAAAGACAACTGAATGATTTGATTTGTTATTGCTGAAAGGAACACATTTTATTTATATTTCCAGGTTTTGTTATGCAGCATGTTCATATTTGAATTTGTATAATTTTGACAGGATATATTTTTATGGAGAGCAAAATCTTTTGGGATATTTAAAATCTAAGTTTATTTTTATAAAATATAAAATTACATAAGAGTAAAGAAATTTGAATGTTTGTTCTTTTAATGTTTACTTTATTTCTAACTTGTATAATTTAGACAGGATATATTTTTATGGAGAGCAAAATATTATAAGTTGTTTAAGGTTTGAGTTGATTTATTCAGGAATAATATTCCTGTCTGTTTTTACCATTCCTACCAAAGATATTTCTGTCGACTAAATAAAAATTCCTTCTATTTAAAATTTAAATAGAACTTGAACAAATCGATAGTTCATAATATCCACGCAGACTTGCACGTAAGAGCGGGTGTCATCCGTTTTAACAAACAGCGTATTGCACTGATCTGAAATAGCTGTGTGTGTATATATGTAGATATGTATGTATATGTATATATATGTTTATATATGTGTGTGTGTGTGTATATATATATATATATATATATATATATATATATATATATTTGTGTATATATATATATATATATATATATATATATATATGACAACAACACTCATCACTCACAGCAGTGACAAAACAATAACATTGACAATCATGTTACGTTATTTTCAAAATGTTTCCTTTTCTTTTCATTGCTTCTTTAACACACTACTTCTCCGCTGCGAAGCGCGGGTATTTTGCTAGTTTTAAAATATTACTGATTAGATCCTGCCATGTTTTGAAAAAGGTCTGTACAGATCCTCTGAGTATTTGATTTTTTCCAATTTCAAATAATATAACACATCGGTTTCCCACTGACTTAAAAGAGGAGAGTTTGGATTCTTCCAATTTATCAGAATGAGTCTGCGTGCCAACAGTGTAGTGAATGCAATCACAATTTGTTTGTCTTTCTCCACTTTAAACCCCTCTGGAAGAACCCCAAACACCGCTGTTAATGGGTTAGGAGGGATTGCGAGTCCAAGGCTGTCTGAGAGGTAATTAAAAATTTTTGTCCAGAATAATGTTAATTTGGTGCAGGCCCAGAACATGTGACCCAGTGAGGCTTCTTTGACATTCTCAAACTATTGTTTCTAAAAGCTAATTTCTGTGAAGAAACAGTGCACAAAATGTTAAGAAAACGGGCGGCACGGTGGCGCAGTGGTAGCGCTGCTGCTTCGCAGTTAGGTGACCTGGGTTCGCTTCCCGGGTCCTCCCTGCGTGGAGTTTGCATGTTCTCCCCGTGTCTGCATGGGTTTCCTCCCACAGTCCAACGACATGCATGTTAGGTGGACTGGCGATTCTAAATTGGCCCTAGTGTGTGCTTGGTGTGTGGGTGTGTATATGTGTGTGTGTCCTGTGGTTGGTTGGCACCCTGCCTGGGATTAGTTCCTGCCTTGTGCCCTGTGTTGGCTGGGATTGTCTCCAGCAGACCCCCGTGACCCTGTGTTCGGATTCAGCGGGTTGGATGCAGGATGGATGAATGTTAAGAAAACCCAGAGAGATTACATCATTATTGAAACAATGGTCATGAGAGACAGTAAAATAGCAGCTAAATCCTGTTTTTCTGAAGTCTTCACATGTAAAAATGTTCATAATCACCGGGAACAGATAACATTTATCCTAGGGCAATTTGGCAGATTAGTCAGTACTTATAGTATACTTCTGACACGTATTGCGAAAGGGAGGAGAAAAATAAAATCATAGCATACAGGGGGAAACTTCTTACAGACTGAAAGGTAGCAAATGTTGCCCCATTAAATGAAGGTAATCAACCCAATCCAAGTATAAGCCATGTATCATGTGCAAATAAATGAAAGCAGTCATTATGGAAAAAAGCAAGAGATGTCAAGAACAGATGCATTAGTGAACAGACAACATTTGTTTAGACATTTAGACCATATTTCACTAATATGCTGCAATTCTATGTGCAACAAAAGCATATAATCAGATAAGTGCACCTTATTTTATGTATCTCCATCTTCAAGAGGCTTTTGATTAGGTCCCATACGATAGGCCTGTGATCATACTGAAAGTGGGAGCTCAGGACATATTGTGTAGATAGACGCAGAAGTAGCTTAAACACTAGAAGCAAATAGTTATAGTACAAGGGAGTTTTTTCACAATTAGCCAATTTCAAAAATGTCTCTTAGGGATTTATGTGGTGGCCAAGCTCTTTTTAATATACACAAATTATCTCAATAAGATTTCACATAACAAGCTGGTAAATTTTGGTAATGACACCTAACTGGTTAATCAAGAATCAGCTGAAGCATTACAGATGGTTCTGACTTGGACAAATAGGTAGCAAATGAAAATGAAATTTAATGTAAATGTAAAACATCAAAAGTAAACAATATTAGATTTGAATACACACTGGGAAATTTGTGTATACCTTATGTAGCAGACTATTCACTTTCTACATGATGAAAGTGTACTGAAGTGACTAAAAAGGCTTAAAGAAAAAGAAGACAGCAATTAGACTGACTCTGGGACTGTGATGTTTGAGCTATATCAACAAAAACTGAATGATAGGAACATTTTAAGTTTAAGCAAACAGATTAAGAGGTGACACGATTGAAGTGTTAAAAATTATGAAAGGAACTAATACAGTGGATCATGTGTGATATTAAAATGTGCTCTTCAACAAGACCACTGGGACAAGATAAAAACTTTTCATAGGTATATTTAAAACAAGGAATATAATACTAAATAGCGTTGCACACAGTAAGAATTTTTGGGCCACGCTCACTATCATTTTGGAGAAATCAGGTAAATAGGCTTGATGAGCTTATTGGGATGAATGTCCTATTCTTGTCAAAATTGGTGTAATAGTTAGGTATCTCATTCACTTGAATGAAGGAGAAGCCAAACAATGTTATGAACGGCTACTCAAGCTTTGAACTGTTCCCACACTACAGTTTACACATAATACTATAGTAAAGACAATAAATAGAACCAGAAAGTACAACTGGTTGTTAAGCCTCTTAACTAGCCATCCAGCTAAATTTAGAATAAAAAAAAAAAAAAAAAAAAAAACACACACACACACACAGAAAAAAAGAAACTTTTGATACAGCAGCATCCCAAGATGTTTGCATACCTATTTCTAAATATTTCAGAAAACT
Organism: Polypterus senegalus; assembly: GCF_016835505.1. Lineage (NCBI taxonomy): Eukaryota > Metazoa > Chordata > Cladistia > Polypteriformes > Polypteridae > Polypterus > Polypterus senegalus. The sequence goes on from NC_053155.1 coordinate 135,437,143, forward strand.
GATGGGCAAGATTTATTTATTAAATAGGAATTCAAAGTTAAATTTTGCAAAACCTGAAGGTACTCTGAAAACATTCCAGACTACATTTAATTACCCAATAGTGCAAAAATTAAATAGAAATTGTAAAGTGATAAACATGTAGGGTGTCACTGCTGTAATAGTAGAGATGGTACAATAGTTTTAAAAAAGTACTCTATACTAAACTAAGGCTTATTTTAAAAAGTGAGAGCTATGTAATTCTAATACGAATGCTAGACTGACTATGTGATGATGGTGGATATCCTTTCAACATTTTTAAGCAAGCAAGAAAAAAAAAACAAGACATGCTGAAGAATGAGGTTTTGCTTTTACAATCAAAGATTATTACAAATGACAGGTTAACGATGAGCTGATGATTCAGATAAACCCTGAATTGAACAACAAATAGGTACTCAAAAACAATGCACCAGAGCATTGGATATCCATATGTAAATCAAATAATATCAGAAGGAAACCCACAGAATAGTGGTTATAAATAAATAACACTGCATGGCCTTAGAGCTGTTGAAAAGACGGTCACGGACTGTACAATAGACCTTGAATAGGTTGAATTTGCTTGGATTAGTATAATGTATCCTTACTGTTCACAATTTTCATTTAATTCTTTTAGGGTTTTGTATCATCTTGATTCAAATCTAGTTTGTTTACAGCACAGTGCTGACCAAGGCAACTGAAAAAAGACCCTTTATAAACGTTGGTCTTGTTGCAACCCATCGAACTACAGGTAATAGTGTACATTATGAAGTACAGGACATTTCTGCTGGTAATTAAGCAATCTCTGTGTAAATATAAAAACACATCTACATACAAAACATTTATTTAAAACAATTTAAATTTCAAGCAATTTTTTTTTTATTTACCATTTGTCTTTTTTTTAAATGCAAAAGGTATCCTTAAATGATTTCAACCTTTAAATACCCTAAAAGCTATCCAAGGTAGTAGCACACTGAATAGCAGTAACGGAAACTAATTTACTAGCATCTTGCAAGATGAACTTTTTTTCTCTCCTCCCTGGCCATAGCATTGGATTTGTTACAATCATAAGAGACTCAAAAACAAATCCATAATTAAGGACTCCACTTTATCTATTGCATGTTTAAATTTATTTTTTAAGTGCATACCAATTTTAATATTTTTGTACTTAGTGTATTCATTCATATACTTATTTACTTATAATTTGTAGTTTCTCTCCCTCTTGCAATTATTTTTCCTTGGACATCTTGTAAAGCACTTCATGCTACATGCCTGTTATGAAAATGTGCAAAAGAAATAAATGGAATTTGTTCCAAGCTTTGGTGGAACTTTAAAATAATAAAAAATCAAACCCTTGTGTTGCCAGGATAAGCAAATGATAGATGTTTTTTTCACAGTTATCTATTTAGTTTTCTTTCATTTGTCACTTGTGTGTTATGGCACTGCTATAGCATAGCAATACTGTTGTTGAATAGATAAAAATCCATCACCCAGAACTCAAATCTCAAGTGTCTGAAAAAATAATCAGATTTTTTTCAAATGAGAAAAAACTTGGGAGACCAGAAATCCCATACATATACAGCAAACAGAGATATGGCTCAAAGGTAGTAGTACAAAACTATCTAGACATTTTTAATACTGGATTTTATAATATTCTGAATTTGATTATACTGTACCTCTAACAAAGGTCAATGGATTGGGTTCAGATTTACAACTTTACAAATTATTCAAACCAAGAACATGTTCATGAGAGTGCACACATTCGAATAAAAAAGTGTGACTTGCTTGTAGTTAGAATGACTCTGTGATAGAGTCCTTTACCATCATGCTGAACTGCAGTTCTGATTCTTTTTAAGGAAAGAACACAATCCATCTAATTACCAACAAGATTTTTAAATGGCAGAGATGTTCTGTGTAAATCATATGAAATAATGTAAACTTTTAAATAAAATTCAGTTTTTTAGTCTAACTTTTGTAATAAAGTCTAAAAAACTCATACAGTATTTAGTTGTGTTTTCTCAACCCATAAATCACAAAAAACTACAAAATGTTGCTTTGTAACAGAAATGGCTTACATTTTGATTCAATTCTAAAACACACAAATCACCACAATTTCTTCCCCAACTAACTGGATGTGCCTGTTACTAAAATACTACAAACCAAATGTGAAACATTTCAGAAAATTATTAAGACTACTTTCTGAAGCAGAATAATCTGTGCAATAGCTGGTAATATTAAAAAGGAAAATTTAGAAACACAATGCTTATACCTTTATTGGGTGGTGCCGGAGAGGAGGGCTGATCCACAAAAACATCAGCAGCAGGGGGAGGAAGAGGAGGAGGAGGAGGTGGTGAATCAGGATGATCCAAGTCTTTGTCCATGGCTTCCACAAGGCTGGTATAATCAGAATCTTCTGAGCTGTGTCTGGCTGTATTACCCTCAGGATGTGCAGGGTGAAATCTCTGTAAGCCCTCTGCTTCCTGACAATGCTGCTGAGGCACTGGAGTCTGTGGAGAGGACTCTTCTATAATGTTCTGAACAGGTTGCTGTTGTGTGGAAGTCTGCGGCTGCTGCTTGGCAGGTCGTGTTCTTTTACTGTTTATTGGGCATTGTACTAAACAGGTTTCTGAAGTTGCAACAGCATTTGTCTTATTTGCAGACTGTGTAGATGTTGTTTGCATAGATGATCTGTTAATGTTGTTGGAAATAATTCTTGATTTTGACCCATCATTCTCTATGGAGGTCCTACTTTGTGCGTGTGACTGTGACACATTGCATTGTCTGTGGTGTCCCATATTAGATCTGGATGAACTTCCAGATCCATACATTCCTCTGGTTGAGTTGTGGTTTGAATCACTATATTCATTCAAACTATGAATTATAAAAAAAAACAAACAAACAAAAAAAAAAAACACACACATTAGTATTACAATTATGGCAGTCAAATTTATTGTTTTAACCATTTTATGTTAATGAAATTAACAGTTGATTTCTTGCATAGGTTTTATATTTCTGCTATCTGCTATGTATGCACACAGTGATTTAGTGTTATCTGATACACAAATTCTCATCTAAACAGTGTCTTTGTCTTGATGCTGCTAGACACAACAATCAGGAATTTTTAGTGATTTGATATACAAACAAACAAATCTGCACAATTGTGCATGTGTGACAGAAAAAGTGGCAGAGACAAGTCTATGTTCTACATTAACCCATTCAATGTTTTTCCTTAATGAGCTGTATTGTACCAAAACAAGAAAAACAATATTCTGTTAATAACATTCAAGTTATTTTATCCATTTTTTATTATGACATATATTCATTTAAACTTGAAAACAATAGCTAAATGAGAAGAATAAACATAAAATAAAAGCCTTAAAACTTACTGACTGAAAAAAATTGATTTAAAAAATATAAAAATTCATCCTTTTGCTGTTATTGTTGCATATTCTACAGCAGAGTAATGAAGCATATCACATACGAAAAATAACACTTGGGACGCCAGCATGGCAGAAAGACATGCATTTTTTTTTAAAGTGTTAATTGTCATTTAAAGTGTAAGATTTAGAGAAACAGAAGCAATTTTGTAGCAATTTTCTAAAACAATTGTAATTATCAACTCAGTAGTTCAGCAATAATATTGAAATATTGTAAAACATTTAGAATGCACTACAGTGGTAACATAAAACTCGAACACTGACAGACAATTGACTGCCGAGTGGCACACATGCCCTCCTTCCTCCCTGAGCAGCACTCTTGGCTGATCTCTAAGAAGTCGCTTCATTTTATCAAGACATTTTTTATTCTAGCTCAAGCATAAATCTTTTCACAAATGAAAAATATAAGCCCAACACAAAAACTGAATATGACCTTTTCTGTTCATCAGAAAACATGAAATAGATTTTTGATACAGTCAACTGGTAAAGAGTTAATGAGTGACAAAGATGAAAATCTTATTTTTTCAATAGGCTTATTCAAAAATTCTCAATAATTTTTCTGGTCAACAACTATCTGAAATTGGTGTAGTTTTGTTTGACAAATGTTTCTAATTGTTTTTTTTTTACCTAAAAAGTCTATTTCATGTGTTCTGGAAATAGAAACGAAAAGGTGCAAAGGTCCGCCAAAAATGGCAAATTTATAAGGATGTATTGGTTTTTAATTTTTTGTTCTGACAGACAGAATTTAAATTTTATGCATAAAATAAAAGGAAAGATAGATTGTTTATTTAACAAAGTACAATTCTTCTAAAGAATTTCAAGAAGGTACATTATTGACTTGTTGCTGCTATCTATCAGATACAGTGGCTTGCAAAAGTATCTTTTATATACATTTTCCACATTTTGTCACATTACAGCCACAAACATGAATCAATTTTATTGGAATTCCACGTGAAAGACCAATATAAAGTGGTGTACACTTGAGAAGTGGAACGAAAATCATACATGATTCCAAACATTTTTTACAAATAACTGAAAAGTGGGGTGTGCGTAATTATTTAGCCCCCTAAATTAATTCTTTGTAGAACCACCTTTTGCTGCAATTACAGCTGCCAGTCTTTTAGGGTATGTCTCTACCAGCTTTGCACATCTAGAGACTGAAATCCTTGCCCATTCTTCTTTGCAAAACAGCTCCAGCTCAGTCAGATTAGAACAGCAGTTTGTGAACAGCAGTTTTCAGATCTTGCCACAGATTCTCGATTGGATTTAGATCTGGACTTTGACTGGGCCATTCTAACACATGGATATGTTTTGTTTTAAACCATTCCATTGTTGCCCTTGCTTTATGTTTAGGGTCGTTGTCCTGCTGGAAGGTGAACCTCCGCCCCAGTCTCAAGTCTTTTGCAGACTCCAAGAGGTTTTCTTCCAAGAATGCCCTGTATTTGGCTCCCTCCATCTTCCCATCAACTCTGACCAGCTTCCCTGTCCCTGCTGAAGAAAAGCACCCCCAGAGCATGATGCTGCCACCACCATATTTGACAGTGGGGCTGGTGTGTTCAGAGTGATGTGCAGTGTTAGTTTTCCGCCACACATAGCGTTTTGCATTTTGGCCAAAAAGTTCCATTTTGGTCTCATCTGACCAGAGCACCTTCTTCCACATATTTGCTGTGTCCCCCACATGGCTTGTGGCAAACTGCAAACGGGACTTCTTATGGTTTTCTGTTAACAATGGCTTTCTTCTTGCCACTCTACCATAAAGGCCAACTTTGTGCAGTGCACGACTAATAGTTGCCCTATGGACAGATTCCCCCACCTGAACTGTAGATCTCTGCAGATCGTCCAGAGTCACCATGGGCCTCTTGGCTGCATTTCTGATCAGCGCTCTCCTTGTTCGGCCTGTGAGTTTAGGAGGACGACCTTGTCTTGGTAGGTTTACAGTTGTGCCATACTCCTTCCATTTCTGAATGATCGCTTGAACAGTGCTCCGTGGGATGTTCAATGCTTTGGAAATCTTTTTGTAGCCTAAGCCTGCTTTAAAGATCTCAATAACTTTATCCCTGACCTGTCTGGTTTGTTCTTTGGACTTCATGCTGTTGTTGCTCCCAATATTCTCTTAGACAACCTCTGAGGCCGTCACAGAGCAGCTGTATTTGTACTGACATTAGATTACACACAGGTGCACTCTATTTAGTCATTAGCACTCATCAGGCAATGTCTATGGGCAACTGACTGCACTCAGACCAAAGGGGGCTGAATAATTACGCACACCCCACTTTGCAGTTATCTATTTGTAAAAAATGTTTGGAATCATGTATGATTTTTGTTCCACTTCTCAAGTGTACACCACTTTGTATTGGTCTTTCACGTGGAATTCCAATGAAATTGATTCATGTTTGTGGCTGTAATGTGACAAAATGTGGAAACGTTCAAGGGGGCCGAACACTGAATATGAAGTATTTTTGTGAGGTTTTAATTTTTTTCTAAAATATTTACACAAAGAAAATCTGAAATTTTATTACCCTATATTCTACATTAGACTTTACCAGAAATAACTGCACAGTTTTGAAAAATTATAGTTGGTAGTTTTCATGTGATGTTGTATCAGAAAAAAATTAATTTTCTAGATAGTTAACACTTGGCCACACAGACTATTGTGCTACAATTGATGGTTAATTGACTGGCTCAGAACTGAACCTATAAAAGACGTGATTAAAAGTGTGATGCTTTAGCCACTATAACACACTGCATTTCATGTTTTAACATGCATATGACACAACAGAAAAAAGATGAATCTGCAAAATCATACGGATTCAGGATCTCTGCAACTTATGTAAATATTTAATATTTTGATAATGGGTTTTAAATTGTCACTTAAAGGGTATGCTCAGTATTTTTCAAGTCTAAGTTAAATTCTCCAGAAAATCTGGTATATATTAGCTTGCCACCTGAATTGAGCCCCAAAGTGAAGCATATTTTACAGATAAAAACAAAAAACAAAAAAAAAAAAAACAGCCTACTCTAGCATTCTATAATGGAGCTTATTGATACCAAGGTCCCATTATAAAGTAAAACTTAAAATCTATTGAGAACATCCATTTTTTTCAAACAAAAAATGTTAAAGAATATTGAATATTTAAAAGCAGACTGGCTGTGTGCTGCTCTTTATCCAAGTTTGTCTTCCTCTGCAGCACCCTTTCCCTAACAGGACAGCTGCCCTTGCTGCAGCCTGCACAACGAGGAGGTCATCATCAAGAGCTGTTATTGATATAATTGAATGCTGATGCTCAAACAGGTTCGCTTCCCAGGTCCTCCCTTCGTGGAGTTTGCATGTTCTCCCCATGTCTGTGTGGGATTCCTCTGGGTGCACCGATTTCCTCCCACAGTCCAAAGACATGCACGTTAGGTGCACTGGCGATTCTAAATTGTCCATAGTGTGTGCTTGGTGTGTGGGTGTGTGTGTGTGTGTGTGCGCGCCCTGCCCAGGGTTTGATTCCTGCCTTGCGCCCTATGTTGGCTGGGATTGGCTCCAGCAAACCCCCCCCGTGACCCTGTAGTTAGGATATAGCAGGTTGTATAATGGATGGATGATGTTCAAATGTGTATTACTACTCAGCAGCAATAAGACATGCACTTCAGAAAAGATCATACACCTGAAGCTAAGCAGGTCTGGCCTGGCCAATTCTTGGATGGGAGATCAACCAGGGAAAACTTGTGTTACCTGCTGGGAGAGGTTTTAGTGAAGCCAATAGGGAGAGATTACCCTGTGGTCCCAGTGCAGTGATGTGGACACTGTGCTATAAAAATGGCACCGTCCTCCTTAGTGGTCCTGTGGTCTTAGCTGGAATGATAATGCGTGTGTGCGTGCTTCAGTCACACAGAACATTGTTCACTGTAGCATGTCATCAGGTGACAAGAACTGAGCAGGCATTAAAGTCACCCATCCATCTTCATAACCTGCTAAGGAAGGGTTGTGGGGAAGATGGAACCCATTCCAACAAGCATCTGACAAAAGGCAAGAACAATCCAAAGATATTGCACCAGCCTGTAACTGGACAACAATGTACAAAAGTGCTACTTTAAGAACGGCACTCCACCTAAGCTAAATGTGTTAGGACTGTGGAAGGAAACTGGAGCACTTGGGGAGAACATGTAAACTCCACACAGGGAGCATGAGTGACGCACATTCCATTATTCTTCACTACAACACAGCAATGGTACCTCTGTGCTGCCCAATAACATCATTATTATTAGACTGTCCATCCATACATTTCCCGCGGTGTAGCATATTCTAACCAATCATAAGGCGCAAAACAGGAACTACTCCTTTATAACAATAATACCCTAATAAAATAGTTCTAAGGTTATAATAATATTATTAACAGCATCATCATTAATGGCCGACCTCTATATTTTCCATCCATTAATCTAGTCATACATTTTTCTGTCATAGGCACAATAAAAATTAAATCATGCATCTTAAACCTTTAATACAGGGCAGGGTTCTTGAGGCAGCAGGAGCATATCCCAGCAAGCATTGGATGCAAGGCAGGAACACTATCAAAACAAACACACACACATAGAAGCTAAGAAGAATTTAGAAATGTCACCTCAACTAAGTTTAACCAGAAAGAAGTTTAATAAGCTCAGGGCAGATATTTTAACACAGGCAGAGTGGGTTTCACTCTTGCTTCACAGCAACAGGTTTTACATGGAATCTGTAAATGCTCTCTGTTTTTTACAGTTTGAGTGACACTTGATATCAATGTCAGTGAATGTGCTCAGTTCTGTTGTTACCATTTCGCCAGCAAGAGTGATTCATCATGCATTAATGGAATAAAAAAATGAAATCATTGGATAATTGGTTTGTGGTGCTTCCATCAGTTCTGTAACACACTTAAGTTTTTTTTTTTGGATCGAAAATATGCAAGACAACATGGAAAAGTTTTCTAGGCTCTTTCAAAAATATCTGCAGTTTAATCGATAATATAACATGGTGTAATCAGTTCAGTTGAGATTTACTGTTGTGTGCACAAAGTACAATGAAGCTCACGTTCCGAAGGCTACGTAATATAACACAGAATGTAAAGGACTGGGAGATGGTAGTGTTCAGCATACAACTGAACCATGGCAGCTGCTGCAAGCAGACAGACGAGAAAGAAATTAAATCCTTATCTCAAGGAAACAGTACCAAGAATCTGTGATTAAGAGAATTATTTCTAGTTTCATTTCATTATCTCAAGAATGTCTCAAATGCAGAAGTCAGGTTTTCTTAATTTGAAACCTTCTTCAAAGTGGACATATTTGGTAAATTGTAATGGTTTTTATTTCACCTTTGGACCCCGACACCCTTTAGACCAATTGTAAACTGTAAGAACAGAAAAGTTATTTTTAAAATTTATGAAAAAACTTCAATTTGGAACATAATTTCAAGTGGCAAATTAATATATTCCATGATTGTGAAGAAATAACTTTGACTGAACTTGCACTTTAAGATATTTAAAAGAAAGGAACAGCTTTCAGAAAGTAAGCTATAAGTCATTTGTAAGAATTTACTTTCTCTGGCCATCTATGATAAAGAGGGGGAGAAATGACCAGAGTGTACTAGCCGATGACCTAATTACCTGAAATGTTCTGACTTGGCTGGCAGTGACACAGTCAGGCATTATGCAAATATATTGCTGTTGGTATAAAATAGCCCCAGGAGCGTTTCTTGATACACTTCTGCTGAATAATTTGTTGGCTAAAAGTATTCAATTTTAGAGAGAGAGAGGGGATATTCAGTAATATTCATAATGGCACCAATAATAATATTTACAATAATTGGAGATTGCAAAGTAAATTGAAGAGCCACCTGGTAGCAAGCATCTACCCTGGTTGTATTGGTATTGTCACTTTACTTTGTTTATATATCTGCACAATTTAAATTTTAACTCAATCTATACAGTAATCCCTCGCTATATCTCACTTCGACTCTATCGCGGATTTTAAATGTAAGCACATCTAAATATATATCATGGATTTTTCGCTGGTTCACGGCTTTCTGTGGACAATGTGTCTTTTAATTTATGGTATTTGCTTCCTCAGTTTGTTTGCCCAGTTGATTTCATACAAGGGACGCTATTGGCGGATGGCTTAGAAGCTACCCAATCAGAGAATGTATTACATATTAACTAAAACTCCTCAATGATATAAGATATGCTTCCCGCGCGGTGCTTGATTGTTTGCTTCTCTCTATCTCTCTCACTCTCTCTGCCTGACGGAGGGGGTGTGAGCAGAAGGGCTGTTTGCACAGAGGCTGTTTCCCTAGAAGATACTGACGCTCCTCTACAAAATGGCGCTTTATCGAGGTGCTTCTGCATACTTAAAAGCACGTATTGATTTTTTGATCGTTTGCTTTTCTTAGCGAGCGCTCTCTCTGACATTCTCTGCTCCTGACGGCGCTCCTTTGAAGATAAGATATGTTTGCATTCTTTTAATTGTGAGAAAGAACTGCCATCTCAGTCTTGTCATGGAGCACAGTTTAAACTTTTGAATAAAAGGTGTTATTTCATGTCTAGAGGGCTCTAATAATGTTAACAGTGTGGGGGAGTTTATAAGGGCTTAAAATATATAAAAAAAATAACCATACAAACATATGGTTTCTACTTCTGATTTTTCACCTATCGCGGGGGGGTCTGGAACGCAACCCCCGCGATCGAGGAGGGATTACTGTATATGAATACATGTGTAACTTTCCCTCCTACCATTTCAAATACTCCTATCTAGTTGCCTGTGGTTATAGAATGAAAAAGAAAAATGGCACTAAAGTAGTATTCAACACTGACATAGTGGTAAGAGTATGGGATTTGGTGCATTCTGCTAAGGTCTCCAGATTAAGTATAAAATGATAGAGGGTCATCCTAGGACAGAAGACTTGGCAGGATTTAGGGTGTGTATGCTTTGCATCTAGTTTGTGAACACTGTTTTGATGGGTATGTGTGTACTAGTGTTGCAGCAATACTTTTTTACTGATACCAGCTTTCACACCATAGTAATGCATTTAGGGATAAATTATTTATTTGGTGTGGTGGGGGTCCATAATGAATAGATATAAAAGGCAGTATAACATGAGAATTATACCATAGATTTGAGGCAATCTGTTAAGGTCTACCTAATAAAAAGTGTACAAGAATATGTCCACTGTAAGACCCTACACCACAACAAAACAGGGGAAAATGGTAGAATTCGCTATAACTTCCTATGTTATTACAGCTTTTTGGAAAGGAGAAGACATGCCTATTTTACATAGTGAAATTAACCGTATTTTGTTCTCTCTTTACCAAGAAACTATATTCAAAATGGGTATCAAAACATGCAAATAATGACTGGTTGACTCAGAAGTCTTGTTTAACCAGGGCTGAACTGGACACTGAATATACAGTACACCCTTGAAATTCGCGGCGGTTATGGAAGTGGTAACAAAAAATAGCTATTTTTATACTTTAAACCCTAAATATGCCCCCAAAACACTTTAATTTCATTTCAACCTCAGCTTAATACATTACTTAAAAAAAAAAAAATGTAAAGGTAAACCCGCAGTACTAGAATGTAAAATACCAATGTTACTGCTATATGTACTGTAATTCATGCAAGCACGTTTTCATTGCCAGAAGCCTTAGAAGGTGCAGGGCATTTCAATGGCATCTTGGGGCTTTAACCCTTAAACTGCCACATACTTGGGGGTTAATGCATCCCTGGACACCAAATACTTTTTTGCTGTACTTTTTAAGTAAACATCACAATTCACAAAGAAATAGTGAAATTTTAATGGAACACTTTTTTCATTCAAAGAGCATCACAATTATTGCAACACTGATCATTCTACACACTGCCAATGAACTGTAAAAACTATTTAAATAACTACTGGAACAATATGTACAAGGTGCAATTGACGCCATTGATGAAATTCAATAAATCACCGAGCCAACTCCGCTTGAACTGGCTGCACGCAAGCACACAGAGGTAAATGCTGACTCAGGCAGGCTAGCCTAATGCAGAGGCTCAGTCCCAGAGACAGTGAGACTGCAGTGCTGCAGGGGCTGACACTGATCATGAGCTGGCTGCTCAACGAATATATGGCACTGACTGATCAGCTTCGGCGTGCTGGTAAATTGCACTGGGAACCAACAATAGCGGTGTTCAATGAATGTACGTCGCCGAATATACTCGACTCCTACGTGCTGGCAAATGGAACTGGGAAACGACTATAACCAGTTGCGGCGGTTTAAAGATTAAGAAGAAGAAAACTGAGAATACGAGGACACTCAGTTGGAGATGCGTCACTGGGCAGCAGTCAATCAACAGCAAGGAGAAATTAATAACACTGTAGCCGTCCGGTGCAGCCAAGTTTCACTCTGTCGAGAAGACGGCGATTTATTTATTTTATGATGGAGATTCCAGAGATGCGGGTTCAGGAGTGCTCCTTTCTTCGCAGGATAGCAATGAATCCACTTACCGTTATCATGTACACAGGCAGATGGCAGACAACCCAGACCCCAACCACGAAATGATCCAGGACAAAACGAATAAGTACAGGTAACCCAACAGAAGGCAGGCAGAGAGACAGCAACTTGAAACACAAATTAAAATACCTTTTTTTTTTTCTTTTCATCACGGCCCCCTTTTTAAAAGCCACTCTAACATCCTTTGACCCCAACAGCCCCTGCATCCTCAGCAGAAGACCAATCGGAGCCATTGCAGGGACTGCTGGGAGTTACAGTTTCAAATTCTACTAGAGTACGCTCTTGGATTGGCTACTTTCACCATCCCAAGCCGCGTTTTCCTCTACGGTTGCTTCCTGTTCTCTCTACAGTGCAGTATTGCCACGAAAAAAGCCATAAAAATTGGGGAAGACATTTGCAGTTTCCACTAACAATTATTAGTTAGGTTCTAAGGAAAAATCCCCAAATGACTAAGGCTACGAACCCTGAACCGCAACTTCGCGGGGGTCTACTGTACTCCCTTTATTTATTGTACAAATTCTAACAGCAAACATTTGCATACAGCCACACTTGTGTACTGTGGTTGGTATTCTTCTATCAATGAAGACAGGATTGTGCCGTTTGCCAACAGTCAGACTACTACTACACATAAGTGCACAGAATAATTTAAAAACCTTAAGGATAAAAATACCCAAAAAGTTCATCTTTACACTATGCAAAAATACCACACTCTGGAATTTAAATGTTACATGAAAATGTTAAAAAATGTGAAACTTACTTAGATAATGCCCATAAAAAAGTCTCCATATATGTGCTTGTTGTTTACCGTAATATTTTTTTAAATTTGTAATAAACAATGCAGTACTTGGCCTATGTATGTGATACTTTCAGATGGCAAATTTGTAACATACTATGCAATGCAGTTCAATTCCCATTTCCACTTCTCTCATCCAATCAGCTTTTTTCCTTTATTTACATGTTTGTCTCATGGTAAAATGAATAATCTAAATTTTCACAACCATCATTGAGGTATTATGTCAATTGTTTAAAACTATGTAATTACCAAAAAGGTAACTTGCTAAATGTTTAATTTTTTTAATCTCCTACAATGACTAATTTGGTTGCCTGTGACACACATAAAATATGGAATAATTATTTCTACATATTGCGAATATGATACTTTAGAGTAAAAATCAAAGTTACATTCCATTGATGCAGAAACTCACAAGAATGCATACAGATACTTAGCTGCCAACCACAAAACATACTTTACAAACAGTTTAAACATGTCTATGTCAAAACCCAAGGATCCTAAGTCTCTTAATTGAGGACATTATTTTTAAATGTTTCTATATTATAATAAAAAAATCCTGGGGTGAGACGTGACTTTTCCAGAGAGATACTTTCACGTCCTGTGAGATGAGAATTTGTGCCAAGAGATTTAACCATGCCCTGGGCCGGAAATAAAAGACAGTGTAGAAGACAAAGTAGAATGTCATAAAGAATTCAAAAACATTGGCGTGATACACATGTAGAGCAGGTTAGAAATAATGAAAGTACAGGCTGTACCCAGGGTTACGTACAAGATAGGGACTGTAGGTTTGTACTTAAGTTGAACTTGTATACAAGTCAGAACAGGTACATTATTTTAATAAATGCTATTGTTGACCGACTGTAACCAAGTGCTGTGCCAATGAATGATGGAGTTTCACCTCTCTCTGACCTTTTTATTATTTCTAATTTATTTTTAATGATGATGGTTTTTCTCTTTACTCTATCACCAGCACTTGCATCATATTTGTGTTTCAGAGACATTCTTAAAGGGTGAAGACAAAAGGTTAAGATGAGCTCTTCTTGTTCTGCACAGCACTCTACACGCTATCACAGCAGGAAGGCACCCATCCTCAGAACGGCTGATGTACTGACAAGAGAAAACTTCCTGCTATGTACATAACAGTACAAGCAGGCTTGCAATATTGAGAATGAATGGGGGTGGCGAGGGGCGGTTCATCACCAGCCCACCTCACAGTCACCTCCACTACAGTATGCTGCCTGCAGCGTCTGCCCAAACACGGTGCAGCCAAAGGCGGGTAGTGAATCGCCGCCCACCACCACCATCACCACCCCCCATTCAACAGGCATCCATCCGAGGCACACTACAATGATACCCTACACTGCCCCATTCACCCTCAATGGCCTCCGTTCAGCCACAACTGGGTCACTGCTTGCAGCATTACCAGCTGCCCACCGAGAACGAACAGGACAGCCATGTGTGGAGGGCGGGCAGTGAAACCACTTGAGGCAGGGAGCTGCCCAAGGGGCACTACACTGTGCAAGCAGCTTTCATAACTGATATACATGTATCTTACCATGCATTTTGTACCAATAATCATTGCTGTGCAAAAGTATTTGCTCCCTTACAAATTCATAAAAGAGAGAACTAAAAAGTAAAGGCAACTTGCATTTACTTGCCTACAGTTATGGGTATTAAAGGGTAAGTTATAACATGTTTCAACATAGTCTCCCTGCAGGCTGAGTTACTTGTATCATTTCACTAACTTCTTCAGTCCTTGGGAGAAGGTTTTTGGCTATTCCCCATTCTGTATCTGCACCACTTCATTAACCTCATTATCAGAGGTGAACCTGAGACTACATTGAAACTCTAAGTGGACAAAGATGTGACAGTTACATGGTGCCAAATCAGAGCTGCAAGGGGGATACGGAAAAGATGTGACAGTCACATGGTGCCAAATCAGAGCTGCAAGGGGGATACGGAAAACGTTCAAACCACAGCTGTTGCATTGGCTCCACTATTGCGGCCACTGCATGAGTATGTGTGTTGTCATGGAGCAGCAAGACTCTTTTTGACAGTGTCTTTCGCTGCAAACTACAGGTTTCAGTTCAATTTAACAGGGCCGGCTGTTATTAGGTTTGCCAATGTTGAATCAGGCCTGATTGATTCTACTTATCAATTAAGTCCGGTTAGCTGTTGGAGTGAGTAACTAAGGAGGAAACTGCATTTTAACCTGGGCAATATAGGTGTTAAATAATTTTATCACTTATAGTTAAGCAGGGATTAAGAAATGATATTGTGCATTCATGTGGCAAAAATCCTTTGACAAGAGCTATATAGGTGCTGTATAATTTGTATATACTAAGTAGCAATTTAGAAATGGCGTCAAAAGTTGATTATGGTGCCTTTCAACTAATACTACATACATTTTGTCTAAAGACATGAGGCTGTTCACTTTACAAAAACAGAATATCAGGAACTAGTCAAACAACCTGCAGTGTTGTGAAAAAAAAATAATTCCCTTAATGTCAGGGGTAAAATTAAGGATTACAAACTTTTAGTAAGAGAAGTAAGACAAAGAATAAAAACTGTACAGATTGAAGCTGTAAATAGCATTGAACTTACTTTCCATTTGGAGATATTCCTACTATTCTCCTGAGATCAAATGGTCTCCCCAAATCCAAAGGATGGTTAGAAGCTTCAAAAGACAAGCGTCTCCTAAAAGGCTCCCATATGCCTAATGCTTCCAAGTAGGCTGTGCCAATTACCAAAAGGAACATAAAACTGCAAATAAGGAGTTAAGTAACAGTATTTAATCAACATTTTACACACATATAATTTGTTTGCTATTTGTAAGGAGGGACGTTTTTCACTTGACACCTTAAATAAACTGCATATTACACTAACACCTACATGAGAAATACAGAGAACAAAAATACAGCAGTTTCTTAATTTAAATGGAAAAAAAAAAATCAATATTCTGCAGTATACTTTCTATAATTTTCAGGCACAATACAATTGCCCAGGGACATTAAGCAGAGTAATTTATTCTGTTCATTTGCCAGTTTTTTTTTATTAATATCAAGAAGAAATTTGAAAAACAACAGTTAGACTCAATCTAAACCATGCCTGACCTATGGTAAAAAGTGAAGACATGATATATTAAGGATCATTTTCCTTTCCTTCCTTCATCTTTCTCATTTTCCACTTCCTTCTTCCGACACTATTCTGATAGGGATCGCTCATTTTATGAGCAAGTTCAATTGTATTTCTAAAAGCCTGCAGATTTCTGCTACAACTACAACTTTTGGGGAAAAAATAATCCAAAGCCATTACCTCATTATTACAGAGATGATTATGTATAGGCCCAGTTCCCAATTGGGACGAGGAAGTGTTTCCGCACATGCTGACAACATATGATATGGAAGAGATGCATTTAATACAAATACAAATTCTGTGCCACCAGCTGTAATGAGCTTTAGTTCCCGAATGATTCTTGAAGCAGTAAAATCAGGAGTGAACCTTAAATAAAAATAAATTAAAATCAACATTAATTTTGTATTACACTAAAATACAAGAAAATATTGTATAATAAAATCTGAACACTCAATATTTTATCTTCATGTATTTATTATTATTCTATGGGGATTACAGGTGCTGTATTGCGATACATTGGAAGTTACAATCCGTGTGCAGATGGGAGCCTAAACTCAGTCAAAGCAAAGGAACAGGCCAAGACACTTGATTTTAAGACTAGTGTTTCATTATGACAGTATATGCTGAATTATGCAGCAAGTGACCTGGCTGATTGAATCTGATCATTTCAAAGAGTGATTTAAATTAAATAAAAATCTTAACCTGAAACTAAGCGATATCTGCATGCAACTTAAGGCATTTACACATTTACTTTAGTACCTGACCGAATAATGTTGCATATCAACAGGATATTTGAATAGCTTCCTACAGCAGTCTTAAGCTAAATATATCATTCAGACAGTTATTTTTTAAAGATTTATTAATTGATTTATTGATTAATTTTGTTTAATTAAAAACCTGCAAATGTCACTGTCTACTGGTCTGAGGATAAAAATTTGTAATTTGGGTAACTGTATAGTGTAGGAAAACAGCTACACCATCATCAAAATTTACAAAGCAAGTTGAACTGCCTAATATATTCCCATAAAATGAGGAATATGCAGCTGTTAGTTTACATTGTCATGATGCTAAAACACCATTTTAAAAGGAAAGACACAAGAAGTGCACATAGGTCACCACCCCCTTTCTGTACCTTTTTTTATAGGATACTCTGAAAACAAGAAAAAAAAAAAAGAATTTAGCTTATTCCATTTTTATAAGTGAAAATACAGGCTGAGTATCCATAATTCGAAAATTCAAAAGTTTGAGTGTTGATACGATGTCACATGTAAACATATGCAAAAAAAAAAAAATGTACACATAATTTACTTTACACATCTCTATCATCACTTAAATGGGTCTCTCGTAAAGCTTAGAGACACAATTGATGATCCTGGGGTTGGAAGGACTGGATACCACTGTGAAGCATTGGGTGCTGCTAAGCAATGAAACGCATCTGTAGAGCTTCATCCCCTGTGAAGTGACATATCATACTTGTGTGACAGTTCAAAAGTGATGAGTGGCACCATTAAAACTGCTGTATGTCAGGTAAAAACAGATTGATGTACTTCTCCTCTAGGGATTAATAGAATGTTACCGCTCACGGTCAACAAAAAGAGCTCATTCATGCTAGGTGCCCTTATTGCACTACGAATTCAGTAAATTGCTCTGGTTACAACAGGAAAACCTGATAGTGTTGCAAATTGCGTTTTTATGTTCGCATAAACATGGTATGTTTTTTGTATGAGGACCCACACCATACGAAAACTGAATATAACATGCAGCAGGCATGAGAAAGTGAAGGTTGGCAGAGATATTCCTGACCTGTTGGTGAGGTCTCAAAGAAGTGAAAACATGTAGCCAATACAAACTGACAACCAAAAAGGTTCAAAACTGCAAATACACACATTTGTCCTTTATAAAAGGGAACTAAAAAAGGATATGCATTGTATTCATCGCTTTTGAAGTTTAAGTTTGTTACAGTAATGCACATTATAATAGGGCAACTACTATCATTTTCATAAATGCAGGGACATAGGAGAAGTGCTAATTGTGATGGTACAAGCTGGCTATAGAAATGATAACAGCAAACAGGAGCAACGGGCAAAATGTAAGAAGCCAGCTTGAACCAGTGAGTGTAGAGGTAAGGCTCATGCAAAGAGTGATGACAGAGGAGGAAGGTTATGGTGAAAGGAAAGTGATAAGCATGATAGTGTGGTAGGGTGAATATTGCGAGTGAGAATGGATGGATAAAGAGTCTCTGTATTAGTTAGCCATGTATAATGACCCTTACAACAAGAGTAAAGGCATTTCCCATGACTAGAACACTGGGGAAGACTTTACATGGTTAAGCTCACATTTCTTTAGAACTTGTTTTGTCCCTCATCACCCCTACCTCCCTCTTTTTGAAACTCGTACCCTAATTGTTTTTTTTTTCTTTTAAACTGCATTCTTTAGCTTACATTTCTTCCCTTTCCTTTATCTCAGCTCAGTGATTAGAATTATTATACATAGGAGCTGTCATTTAGCTGGTGTGGCTACATTTCCATACATGATCAAGGGTGTCCACATCTTATTTTATTATATATGCAAACATTCCAAAATACTTTTGATCCCAGGCATTTCATCAGATTAGGGGTACCCAACTGTACAATTTTAAGAGATTCTGAAAATTAGTATTACAACAATGATATACCTTATTTCAATAAACCTCTACAAATGCAAATGTTAATTTACTCAAATATTAAACTATTAATTGAAGATCACACAACAAATTTTGTTGCCTGCCCCTTCAATCAGCTTTGATGATTTTGATTAGTTCAGAATAAAATCAGCTGTTTTACAGTATTCCTGAGAATTGTATTTCAAAGCAAATAATTCATACTGGCCATAAATGAGTTTTTTTTTTAAAAACACAAAAGTTATAGAATGACTAATATAGCCTATGACATGCAGTTTAAGGCATAAAGCAACATGCAGTGCTTACCTAGATCAGGCAGTTGCCCCTCAAGAGATGCAATTAAGAGGCTAACATCTTAGTGGCAAAGGTTTATCATTGTATGCATAACAAAAGAATTTTACAAGCTCTATACAAATTGTGTCTGAGACTGGCAATAAAAAAAAAACACTCCTTTAAAATTCACCCACCAAGCTTTGTTTATGTTTTACTAAAAGGTGCCGTAGGGATTCTGTGGCCAAGTAGCAAAATATGCCTCGGAACAAAATAAACTTTTTTCGCGGAAAAAAAACAAAAAACAATGCATCTTACTATCTTAAAATCACTATTCATACAGAAAGGCACTATGGTGGCAATATCTTGTTGTGAGGATGTTTCGTTTTAACTGGGATTGAGGCCTTTGTCAGGTTCAGATAGGAACTTGAAGATGGCTCAATATTCAAAATGATCGTTGTTTGGAACACACGCATTTCATGTCTGTTCCGTTTCTACAGTAATCTGTGTCAACACATTGTTAAAACAGAAACGTTTTTTATATTCTAGTAGTAGATGACAAAATGTAGGCATAAACTATATAGTGTATGAAGCCTGAAGTCCAAATAGCAAAGAAACATTTTCACAAGAATAACACAATTGCGCTTTTATTCAAAAATATAACTGCAGAAACAAAAAGCCGCCTTAACATGCGACATTGACAGCAGCTTATTTTAACTGCCTCCGTGGTTCAACAGACTCACTTCCCGCTTGGGAGTCAAAAGGTTACGAGTTCGATCCTGCGCCCCTCCATTTTGAGAAGTAAACTGCTCTTAGTCTTACTATTTTAGAATAAAAGCATACATTTGATTTCAGTCTGTAACAGCCGGTGCAATTTATGATCCTTGTAAAGGTTAGCTTTTTTTTTTATTCACTTTTCATTCTCTCAGTCGCGTTCAGAATCAATCCATACAACCCCATCTGACATGGCTGTTTTCACTAAAGACGCGCTATAGCTCTGCAGTGTACCACGATGCATACTAACCCCCAAACCGGTTCTGACACACAAACGCTGGCGAAGCTGCCTTCTTCGTATCTCACCGTCACTTGCTTTTCTTTTTTTTCAGTTTTATTGAGTGTTCCTGCCAGTCCCCGCAAGTTGCTGTATGCCGTTTCTTTTGTACTCCAGGACATGCAGAGGAAAGAATGGTAAAAAGCAGTAACTTCGGCGCTATATGCAATCATCAGACACTCCCCATCTGCCCGTGTCATTCAAACACAGGAACATATATTGGTGTAAAAGTATAACAAAAGTGCACTTTTATTCAAGTGCACTTTTTCCATCGCCTTTTCCTGTAAGAAGCAATGTACACACTTCTCTCTATGCTGTGGTTTCTATTACACACCTGAAAGAAAGAGACAATATATGTGAAAATATAAACGCACTAATGCAATATTATTTGAAAACTAACAGCGCCAGATCGGGTGTGAATTTATGCAGGAACTGGAAATTCTCTGATGCGGGACCTTCCCCCAGGGAAGAAAGTACAGTGTCAGGTGCTCATTCAGTGTAATAGAAACCATAGCACAGAGAGGTGTGTACATGGCAACAAGTACACGTGTCGTAAATGTAGGAAGGACGGTCCTTGGGTGTGTGGGAACTGTTAATATTTGAATGTGATTATTTTATATAGCACGGAATGAAAATCAGCACTTCTTAGCATTGCACCATGCAAGCTGTCGATCAATCACCTAATGTAACTTGCTTTCTTTTTTCTTCGGTTATACAGGTAGTCTTGAATAAAAGTGCACTTGTTTTGTTTGCAAAATGAAGTGTCTGCGTGCACTTTTCGTGGCATTACACGTGTATTTTTTGAGCATGCCCGTTTGAGCAGTATAAAAAGTATTGAAAAGTATAACAAAACAACGGGCAGATGGGGAGTGTCTGATGATTGCATATAGCGCCGAACTTACTGCTCTTTACCATTCTCTCCTCTGCATGCCCTGGAGTACAAAAGAAACAGAATACAGACGCGCTATAGCTCTGCGTTGTACCACGATGCATACTAACGCAAAAGGGTTCTGACACACAGACGCTGGCGAAGCTGCCTTCTTCGTATCTCACCGTCACTTGATTTTCTTTTTATTCAGTTTTATTGAGTGTTCCTGCCAGTCCCGGCATGTTGTGAAAATATCCAGCATACAGCATGTATTTTCTCTTTCTTTCAGGTGTGTAATAGAAACCACAGCATAGAGAGAAGTGTGTACATTGCTTCTTACAGGAAAAGGCGATGGAAAAAGTGCACTTGAATAAAAGTGCACTTTTGTTATACTTTACACCAATATATGTTCCTGTGTTTGAACGACACAGGCAGATGGGGAGTGTCTGATGATTGCATATAGCCGAAGTTACTGTTTTACCATTCTTTCCTCTGCATGTCCTGGAGTACAAAAGAAACAGCATACAGCAACATGCGGGACTGGCAGGAACACTCAATAAAACTGAAAAAAAGAAAAGCAAGTGACGGTGAGATACGAAGAAGGCAGCTTCGCCAGCGTTTGTGTGTCAGAACCCGGTTGGTGGGGTCTTATAGGGGGGCGTTAGTATGCATCGTGGTACACTGCAGAGCTATAGCGCGTCTTTAGTGAAAACAGCCGTGTCAGATGGGGTTGTATGGATTGATTCTGAACGCGACTGAGAGAATGAAAAGTAAATAAAAAAAAAAAGCTAACCTTTACAAGGATCATAAATTGCACCGGCTGTTACAGACTGAAATCAAATGTATGCTTTTATTCTAAAATAGTAAGACTAAGAGCAGTTTACTTCTCAAAATGGAGGGGCGCAGGATCAAACTCATGACCTTTTTATTCCCAAGCGGGGGCTGAGTCTGTTGAACCACGGAGGCAGTTACAATAAACTGCTGTCAATGTCGCATGTTAAGGCGGCTTTTGTTTCTGCAGTTATATTTTTGAATAAAAGCGCAATTGTGTTATTCTTGTGAAACTGTTTCTTTGCTATTTGGACTTCAGGCTTCATACACTATATAGTTTATGCCTACATTTTTTCATCTACTACTAGAATATAAAAAACGTTTCTGTTTTAACAATGTGTTGACACAGATTACTGTAGAAACGGAACAGACATGAAATGCGTGTGTTCCAAACAACGATCTATTATTTCCACTCTAAAACTCCACTTCACTCCCAGATACTCAATCAAGCTGAAGTTCGTGCACGTTCTAAATTGGTGGGGGGATGGAATAGCCGGCTGCTCCAAGCTTCTCTTTATCAGCACATTTAGAAGACAAAGGGCGCTGGTGGAGAGGTGTGAAGGAATTTAAGAAGCAGTTTAAGGTGGGACGGAATTACGAGTTTTTTCGTAGGCTCTGGTAATTCTAGTGTTAAATTAGTATGTAGTATTTACAGGAGGAAGTCTCAATACTTGAATAATAAACTTAAAATAACATGCCAGAAATTCCCATTGCAATAAAAGGATTTTTTTTTTTTAAAAATAGACATTTCCATATAGTCTGGAACAAAGGTGCATACATTACAATATTGATGCGTTCTACCACCGATTTTCCATGGGAGGAACAAAATTAAGAAAGATAACTGCTTATGATATGAGAACTGTAAGAAGAGGACAAAAAAGCCATCATAACAGGAAAAGCAATGATGAAAGCTTGTACCCTTTTATTAGTGGAGTCTAAAAACAGGCAGTGGAGCTGAAGCAAAGTTGAAAAGCAAAGAAGTATTTCTTGCAAAATCCCAACTGCTTGTACCTCTCATACATACTGCAAGTGCATTAATCGTAGGTGCCACCAGAAATTTGCAAAAATATTTTAATACAAAATTTATGCGATTGGTGTTTCAAGCCTTACATTGCTCATTTTAGTCGAGCTGAAATAAATTCTACTAAACTGATACCTTTGACCATTTGCTTCTCAAAACTCACATTAGCTCCAATGAAAAATTCTTATTTAACTGTAATCAATAGCTACAGGGGTTTCAAAAGGGTTTTATTTAATTAACTTTAATACTCGTCTTTTTATTTAAAAAATATTTATTAACGTTTCATCACTGACATTTATTTGGTACAAACCTCTTTGAGCACTGCTTTGATAACATAGTAGGCAACTACAAGCCCACTTGATTTTTCCATATTTACTTAAAGTTAACATAAATTTTTTTTTAGATATTTACTTACATTATCACAATATCTTTAGATGAATTAGGTTTCAGTACAAATTCCTGACAGTTGACAACTTTAAAACCATATCCTTCACAGGGATATCCACTAACTTCTGTCGATTTAATAGAAACTGGAAGTTGTCCTGTATTTTCAACTTTAAATGTTCGTTTAAGAGTAAAATTTGGTTCCTTTGATTTTATTTCTTCAGAGAAAAAAGAAAAAAAAATGTTCAGATACATGCAAATAACTAGCTAAGAAGTTATAGAAATTTCTCTGACAAATTGTGTTACAGGAAAAAAATAAATACTATACTAACATTCTGGCACTGAGTGTGAAGTTAACCAATGCTTTTAATATTTCCCTGTAAAAGTGCACTTTTACTTTAAATAAAAACAAAAAAGGATTAAACTTACTATCTGAACAGTCCTTCAGTAAACTTTCTGTCATTTTGAATCTTAAGGAACTTCCAGGACCAGGGGGCTTGCCTGCAATCTTTAAACTCTCTATTGCTCCATGTCCTTGAGAAACTATGCAGTCCAAGACTGTTAAATTGTTCCTGAAATAAATCAGTGAAGAGAACGTGTTAACTTCATTCCATTTCAAAACAACATGTCTCACATAAATGCACTAAAATCCTTTGAGAGATATTAATAAAATCAGAATTTCTACATGTGGTGGATTTCCGGCATTTTACTCCGGCCCTCACCCCCAGGCCGCCAGGAGGAGCTCTCCCGACAGAATGATCATGCCCCGAGTTCCAGCAGGGCATCATGGACTATGTAATGTTTATCCACAACCCTGCTGGATACCTTGGGGGCCACCAGGCGTTGCTGTAGGGGGGCTCGTAGGCTCTTATGTGCCCTATGACCCGGGAGTGCGTCACGGTCACGCGTGACAGGAAGAAACGACGTGCTCCCGGGTTGAAGAAAAGGACTGTTTACCCTGACCCGGAAGGAATAAGGAACTGTGGACTGATTGGGCACGAACACCTCCGGGTCAGGGGCTATAAAAGGACTATGGGCCAGTCCAGACACTGAGCTGAGCTGGGAGGTAGGAGGGCGAAGTGTCTGGGCGAGGAGGAGAGAATATTGTAGTGTTGTTTTGATTTCATTTATAAGTAGTGTAGAGTGCTTGGTGCACATTGTTATTATAATAAATAATAACTGTGGACTTTTTACCTGGTGTTTGGAGTGGTACCTGAGGGTGTTAAGAGGTGGACCACGCCTCTATCTGCTACAACATTTAACTGATATAAATAAAACACTCCCCAGTTCTAGAATAATCCTACAAAAAGGGATTTGGCTACAAAACTGACATTTATTACAATTAGGAAAAATTCTTGTCTGTTTTAACACAACATTCAAAAGCAAGCATCTACATTTACAATTACTGTATAGCCAATAACATTGACATAAGAGATCAGTTATTTATAAACAAATTAATTGAACTCGTAAATTTCAATAGACAAACAAAACTATATTATCCCAAATGACTACAGCTTTAGGCTTCAAAAAGGCCACTCAAAAATAGCTAAATAAATAAACCAATCAGCTACAACATTAAAACCACCTGCCTAATAGTGTGTAGGTCACCAGTACACCGGTTGTCCTTCCTGGGACCACTTTTCGTAAGTACTGGGAACACCAAACAAGAACAGCATCTTTGGAGATGCTTTGACCCAGTCATACAGCCATCACAATTTGGCCCTAGGCAAAGTCACACATAGCCTTAAACTAGTTCATTTTTCCTGCTCCCAACACATCACCCTCAAGCACAGAAAGGTACCATTTTAATAAGATAATTAATACTATTCACTTCACCTGTCAATGGTTTTAATGTTGAGGTTGATCAGTGTATTTACTTAACCAGAGAAGTGACATTTGAACTTTGAAGATTACATTTATTTCATTAAAACAAATAGCCCTATAAAAGAAAAACAAGTGGACCACATTCAAAAGCCAAATCAAGTGAAGGAATGACATCATTCTTCAAAGAAATACTTTGGTAGATGAGGTGACATATTAATCTCTGCTTCATTTATAGGCCTCTTAAAACATACAATTTATTTTAGACCTACACAAGGTGTTCAACATTAGGTGGCAAAAACGATCTGTTGCAAATCAGCAACAAACTCATAGGTGTAATTCCATGTCAAATCATCACACCTTTCCATCAACAGATTTTAACAAAACTTGACATGCTGATTTGGTCATATGGGTAATCCAAGGAACTGAAATTGCGTCTTAGATCAATATTAAGGGAGATTTAAGTTAGCAAATTTTGAACTTACCTGTTGGTATAACTTTGACTGGCTATATCTCCCTAAATATAAGTTGCACTGAAATGGTTCTCGTATCGTTGTAAATCTGTTTTCCAGCTCTGTATTTTGCATAAATTCTATGCTATCCCAAAACTGAAAAATTACCATGTTAAAAGTGGTTGTAATTAAAAAATTGAAGTGAAAAAAAATTTGCTAGCTTATAATGTCATCAACAGAAAATTTGGTCTTTGGTTTTTGAGTCGTTTCTGGAGCTATCATTACTTATAGTTGGCATCACATGGTTTCATATCACCAGTGGACCTTTTGCATAGCAGCCATATTGGCATGAAATAGTATTGAAAGCACAGGTGTAAGTAATGACATTAATTAAAGGTTCCAATTATGCTACATTGAAATTGAACAGAAGCTTCATTAATGTTATTAGTGATACCTGTGCTTGCCATACTACAGTATTTCATGTCAAAATGGTTGTTGTGAAAATGGCCCATTGCAATGTGGCTAATAAATGCCAGTGCTCTGCCCTGTATTAATCAGAAGGGAGTGGGGTGTGTAAATTGGTCAGATGTAATCAATCAAAGCAGATACTGACAATTTGGTGGAGATAAACACATTGTATTTGTTGTAGCAGCATACATTTTCACAATGTCTTCAGTAAAGAAATTGTTTAGGACTCAATCAGAAATCTTGATGCAACTCTTTCAAATGTCATCTTAACAAAATAACAAAAGTTGAATTTCTTTCCTCACTCTAGAGGTCTAAGAGCCCATCTAGTTTCAGTATAGTTTTTGAGTTAGTTTTTCAGTTTTATGAGAAAAGGCTTGATCTATATTTTCTGAAAACACAGAATGAAAGAGTGTACGATCTCAAATATAATTTACTTAATTTAAGGCCCTTTTTAGTAGGCCAGCGTCTCTCAAGAAGTCAAGAGTGAGAACTGAAGAGAAAAACTATTCTGATTTTGCCATTAATTCTATTTTGTTTTAGTTACTTTGGTATTAATGTCTTTTTAATTTTTAAATGTAATTTTTATTTCAAGTAAAATATTTTCACTGCTAGTTCTGGTTTTAGTCTTAGCTTTCATGTACCCTAATAACCCTGTGCCATTCACTGACCACTACCTGCTATTCAACAGCATTGTAAGAATTGTGGTTTTGATGTAGACTTCAGATAAGTTATGATATCTCAGCAAAGACTCAAAAAACAAAGACCAAATTTTCTGGGGATGTTCATGTCAATAGAAGCTGGCTTTATTTAGTAAAATATTGACCAATTTTAAGAATATAGTTTTTTTTCACTATTCAATTTTTAATACAGTGGTACCTTGGTATATGTGCACTTTGGAATAAGTCCAACTTGATATACATCCTGTTTGGACGTGAAATATTTTGCTTGGTATACTACCTTTGTTTGGAATACAACTCGCGTGCTACCCTTGTTTACCTCTCTCGAGACTAAGCCACGACTGCCCATGAGTGTCTGTGCGCCAGTTGCTAGCATTCAGTGAACAACCCGCGCTATAACTCTGAATTTTCACATGTGTGGTGTAGCGGGTCCACAGCTCCTGTCAAAGGCCAGTTTTAAAATAAATCACCACGCTTGCGGCTTGGGGAGGGGGCGTGGTGGTCGTGTGGCTGAAGCGGTTCTCAGGGCGATTTGCGATGTGGGAGTTTCTCACCTAAGTGCACAGGTGAGAGACAACGCGCATGCGTGATTGTTCCTGGGGCTGCTTATCTTGATAAATAGAAGTGGAGGAAAAAGAAAGAACGTATGGGAGGGTGAGAGAGAGAGAGAGTGCAGGAGAGCGTTGCAGCTGAACAGGGAACCTGGGTGTTGGGCTGACACCCGGGGAATAGTAGTAGTGGACACTCCCGCAGAGTGATCATGGAGCGGGATTGATAGAAAGGAGGGTGACTCTCCGCATAAGGGCTTGGGCGATTGTATTCCCCAGTGTAGATGCCCTGGTCGCTGTCAGGAGGAGCCTACCGGAGACAGGGATCGGAGAGGTGAACTGAACAGCTGAAGTAGGCAGAGTGAAGGTCAGCTGCAAGTAGGACGACTCCCCTGTTGGGAAGCAGGGGGGCCGCCAGGTAAAAAGGCACCGGGCTTCTTCTTTTTTTTTTAAAAGAATGCATCTTGCTGTATTTTAACCTCGACTTTTTTTATATTGTTTTTAGCCACACATTTCACTTCTGATTTTATGGATTATTTACTGGAACTTTTGACACTGCACTTTAATTTGAAAACCTTGCTTTGTTGATTGTTTTAATAAAAGCACTTTGCACTTTTTCACCATCCCCATGCTTTGTTGTGCCTCACTGCTAAGCTCATCTGTAACATTACCGATGGTGTAGGGTTCAAGGGCTCCCCGACAGCAGATGGGAGCTTATAGCAAACCCGCATCGTCACAACGTGATTGTGTTTTTTCCACGTAAATTTGAATAGATTGTTGAAAAGTATGAAGGTGCCATGCGTATCAAGGACATGGCTGTTGCATACCGTTTGCCAAGAACGACGGTATCTACGATTGTGAAAAACAAAGACGTTATTAAAAAGTAAAGCGAGGTTAAATTTTTATTTATTTCATCTAATTGCTTTTGTATTTACATATTTTAGTATTAAGCAGTGTTTAAATTATTTTATACAACCCCATCAATGTATAATATGCCAATAACAATAGGATTTGTTTTCATGGGAACGGATTAATCATTTTCCCATTATTTCTTATGGGAAAAATTAGTTTGGTATATGTCCTGTTTGGTATAAGTCCAAGGATCTGGAACGGATTAAGGACGTATACTGAGGTACCACTTTATTAGAATCATTCATAAGATGGTAAATTTTCATTTTGGGAATAGAACTTTAAAATGATATGAGAACCGTTTCTGTGGCATTTAAGGAGATATTTGTTACGACTTTGGCTGGCTGCAAGTTCAAACTGTTAGCTCAAATCTCCCTGAATACTGAACCAAGACACGTGCATTTTCAAATCCATGGGTTACTCACATCACAAAATCAGCAAGCCAAGTTTCATTAAAATCTGTTGACAATGAGGCATGATGATTTGACAAGGAATTATCCATGGCAGGAGAGATATCAGGGCTAGTGGCACCCAGCTAAGTTAACAATTACACCAGATTAAGCTGGATGTGTAGGGTGGCACTGCTAAACTCAGCAAACTGTGTGTGAATACTAAAATTTGGAACGTGAACTACCAAGGGATATGATAGGCAATTGAATGGAACTCTCCTATTGCCAGCCTACAGTGGAGCTTTGCAAAGTTTTTTGCAAACAATACTCAGTATTAAGTCATTTATTTAATTGTCACCTTCATCTGTTTCAGACCTGTAACTTTGACTACAATAGATGTTACTTAATGTGGGTCTGCAGTTAAATAAACCGGCAAACAATGAGAAAAAGAACCAACAACTACAAGTGATATTGTGAGCAAGACCAAATGAGTTAAATTTCCCAATTTAGTGAATTTATCCAACAGCCACTATAAAAGATCAATACATGCCAGGTCAGGACCCTTCTTGACCGTTTTGCAAGTAGTCAAGCAAGCATAAAACACTTATCCACAGACTCTGTGCAGACCTCCTGTGGGGAGGGTTGTGCTAACAACTCTACTGTTGATACGGGAATACTCATTTTGTCAGAAAAAGGCACATTGTAAGTTAAGCAAGGTAGTTCCTAGATGTGCAGGTGAAGTGAACAAAGCATAGCCTCTTGAAGGGTGGATTTTGGGGTTAGGGGTCTCTTAGTGCTTGTTAATTCATTGACATAGAGGGAACTTTATTATCTACTACTTTTATAATATATAAACACAATACCTAAAAAACATCTATTCATCTATTTACTAAACCAACATACCTTATAATAATCAAAGAGGTGACAGTTCTGTTGTGCACAGGACTAAATTTTAATGTAAAACTTTTAACTTCTCCTGGAGAAAGGATCAGGTTATGTACATATGGGCGAGAAGATCCTTCTAAAAATCCTTGGCCATTCTTGTAAGGTGCAGTCTGAAAATAAAAGAAAAGAAAATTGTGTTACTAGATCTTTCACTGGAATAATGCATGTCTGAAACACAAGTATACAGTATATCTGCAAAATATACCGCCAGACATTTTCAAAATACACAGCCACGGGTATGATTATCTGCTGGAAAACTGCCTTATGCAAATTACTAGTGAGTCAGATGGTAGCTCCCTGAAGACCCAAGGAGGCAGAGAAAACTGATGTGATTTTTCGTTATGCAAACAATCAAAAACAAAGTAAAAAAAGCAACATACTGCATTTTAACAATATAAAATGTACTAACATCACACTTTTTATGCTGGCACATTAATGATAAAAGTAAGGCAAGGCATTAATAAAACCAATATTGAGCAAAGCAGCTAACTACTTCATAATTCCTGTTACTAGTAGTTCAACACTAAACAGGAATAAGTTATTGGTGGAGAAGATACTTGTTGAATGATTATTCTCAATTGTCAATTACACCAGTTTAAGACAATCATACCCCCTTCAATAAATCCCACTTATCAAATGAAATGTGCTCTAATCTAAGATATGGCACTGGGAACAAAATTTTTCAATAAGATAATTAATGTATTAAATAAACTCTGCCTCAACACTTGCAGAACACTGAACACCATATATCACACACCTTCCTCTAAACTCAAGACTATCTATTATGTATCCAGGTGAAGACCCTTCTTGTGAGAGATGTTATCAGGCTTCACTGGGTAACATTTTGGGGAGATTTGTTTATACCTTGCTGAGACAAAATTTCTGCTTATTTTTTAAAAATGTATCACAACACCCTCTACTCTTTTAGCAGCTCTATTTGAAGTAATATCCAAAGGGACATAACCACTTAATGAATGATTAACTGTAATGCTGTGCTGATATTACACTACAAGCACACATTCTTATCTTCATCAATTGTAAGAATAAAATCCCGAAACCATATCACAACAGGAAAGGAATATACATTCTTTGTAAAAATTACAAAAAATTAATTTAGTTTGTAAGGAACAAGTCGAAAAATTGGTTTGGCATTTGATAGGCATTTCTCTATGCAGACCTTAGAATAAATATCTTGGCAACTTCAAATTATAATTTTATATGATTATTAAAGCTTTTTCTTCCTCTGTTGTCAAGTTGGAAGTGGGAGACCTTTTGCAATTTGAACAAGAACCCAACATGCATCAGTATAGTGCTGGACATGAACCAACAAAAAGAGAATGTTGTTTT
This sequence comes from Polypterus senegalus, assembly GCF_016835505.1. Lineage (NCBI taxonomy): Eukaryota > Metazoa > Chordata > Cladistia > Polypteriformes > Polypteridae > Polypterus > Polypterus senegalus. Next base: position 135,467,661 of record NC_053155.1, read on the forward strand.
GCCTGGTTGGCCTTTGTATATAAATTCAGACAGAGACCTTTTTATACTTTAATAATTAAATACTTGAATGTACTAAAAATTGCATTATGATTTTGTTTATTATATTTTATTACTAATTACAATGTAAGGTGACCATTTAAAAATATGAATAGAATTATTCTAGAAATGATGACTTTTATGATGGTTAAATTACTCATCGATATTCCTCTAACACATAAATTACATTTTGTGGTACTGATTGCTTTGTTTTTATTTGTAAAATTGCTAAACTGCTGACACAACTGAGTGCAGAGGAGGGTATATCTAAAGTACTGTACAATGGCTAAGAATTAAAGTCCATGCAAGAAAAGTTTAAAGCATCATGGGGTGAAGCATGTAGAATTCAATGTGGCATCAGCAAATCAGTGCATAAATACAGTGCCGTCCATATCATGTATAAAAAGTGTTGTCATTTCTATGTGGTGTGACTAAAATGTATGTAAATACCCTTAAATTAAAGCCCAGATCGTGCACTTTAATCATGTCTGACTTATTCTATCTGTCATTTTCAATGGTGGAGCAGAGGGGTAAATCAAGGAAAAATGTGTCTTTGTCCCAAAAAATTATGCAGGGAATTGTATGTTACAGTGAACTCAAACTATTTAGACCCTTTCACTTTCTGAACACTTTATTGTGCTGTAGATTTCATTTTAAAGGAAAGATGCCATTTTGCCCATCTATGGTCAATAACTGATGACAAAGCGAAAGCAAATTTCAATATGATATGCGAATTTAATAAAAATCAAAAACTTAAATCTCTCCTCCATATAAGCATTCAGATCATTTGCTTACTCCAAATCGTAGTCAGGTGTATCCTGTTTGCTTTAATTGTTCTTAAGAGCCAGTCTCGAGTAAAAGGAATATGACAGCCTGCTTGGAGTTTACCAGACAACACTTAAAGTGAAGGGGTTTGAATACTTTTATTCTACTGTATTTGTAAAATAAGAGATTCATCAGTCCCTTCACAATGGACACTGAAATAATGAAATTTTGTTGTTAATTTTTGTAATCTGACCTATTTTTTCATATTTATTTTTTTTTAATTTTGTTGATAGCATGAAGTGTACTGATCACTTTGTAGCATTTCTTGTTAAATAAAGCCTGGCTACAGCCCAAACGTGATGCATCAAGCAGCATAGGTCAGTTTCTCGAATAAACTACACGTAACACCAAGCTGAGAGGACAGATTTGCATTTCAAAAATTTAAAGGGGTGTGTAAAATAATTTATATGTGACAGGTCTAGTTGAAATAAACATTATTATTATGTTTGTGCAGGATTATTCTGGGTACAAAGTTTAAACACACAAGAAAATGTGAACGGCATGCAAATTCCAGTCACTTACTCACCTTAAAATTTTACATCTTTTTGAATTTTATGTGCAGTACTTTGCCCGACCTTCAAAAGTCCCGCAAATATTTGGTAATCATGAAAAGCCACAAGCCAGAGCGGATACGTAGTACAAGAACCTAGGCTATTGTTTTGAACAGACATTAGTATCGTTAGTAGCGTTCAATACGTTTCTTGCAGAACGAGCTCTTGGTGAATTTATCATGTCAGTTTTTTTATAATGATTTGTAAAATTCAACACTTCAGACACCAATTTAACCAAATTTAGGAAAAAGGTCAGTGTTGCTACTCCTTCAGAGGACTTTGGAACATTCAGAGCTGTGTTAGCTATTCTTAAATTCATAATTAGAGCACCATGTGTAAGTTCCCAAACATTTAAATATTCTAATACTTTGAAAAGACAAAAGAATAAAAAAAATTTAATTTTTGACATCAACATTGAGGTTTCTCGGAGGAAAACCGCTTGAAAAAACACTTATTTCCCAAACTTAGACCACATGACTGAATTAACAATAAAGTTTAGAAAGCTAACAAATTAGATTTAGCTTTCAATGAGCATAAAAACCTTAAGACCAAGGACTGTAGTTGAAGAAAAGATAATTTTCATTTAATAATCATACAAATAAATCTAATTACTCAAACCAGTATCCGTTACACTCTGACATGTAGTGAATGTTCACATTTTGTCAACCATGAATTGAAACTATCTGGGAAAAAATGCAAGTAAGGATTTCATTATACTATATACACAACAGTTAATTCACAAATCTGTACTAAAATTCCAATAGTTCTTTTTAACCCTCCATTCAAACCTCACAAATGAGTAGGCCCTAGAAGCCACCTGGCACTTGAGACTAGAATATTATAGTTATGTGAAAACATGGGTACACTCCATGTTTTTTCTTAAACATGTGGACCTATCAAAAAACAGTATCTAGAGAAAAAGGTGATAAAAATAAATAAACTGCACGCTTCATTTACATTTTGTAGTCAATTGTATAATTTAAATAAACAAACAAAAATTTTGCTTTTGTAAAAAGTACGTACACCCTTAGACTTGACACTACCTTAAATACCTGAAATTATAATCAGACGCACCAGACAGGGAGGGATAAATTTCATTAAGACAGGATATGTAAGAACACATTTAGCCTTAAGACATTTAGTTTAGCTTGCTCTTTGTTGTTGAAGTATGTGTTATCACCACACCTGGATTAAAAGAGCTTTCCGAGGCTTTCAGAAAGAAGGATGGCTAGGAGTCTTGGAAGAGACACCATACGTAAAGAGCAAGACTTCTCGAACAATGTACTTTTGTTGATAGACAAGGCAATGGTAGGCCTCATTACCAAAAGACACATTTGTCAAAAATCAAAGATATCATTTGGCCAGAAGAACCTTATGCCAATTATAAAGCACAGTATGCTTTGGTTCACAATGGCAGCATTGGGGTTGGAATGCGGCTGAGACAGGAAAAAATCCATTCACTGGATTGTGGCTGACCCAGGACAAAACCTAATTCACTGGTCAGACAATCGTGTTTGATTCGCAGGAGCAGCTGCAGGTGGATCACAGAAAATTTTGGACAACCTCCCCAAACCCCACAATTCTTCTGAATTGAATTGCTGTTTCTATATAAGATTTTTGAACAGGAAAAATATATTTTTAAATATGAAGTTTTAAAATTTAAAACTTCTGGAATAACCAAGTGAGGTAAAGTACTTACCTGATTATTATGAACCTGGAACACATGAGTTTTTGAATCGATATTTGGAAACTTGCCAATATTACATCTATATGAAAGAAAAATTCAGAGAATATAAATATATGCACATCTAGTATACAATATATAGTACAGTGGAACCTCGGTTCATGACCATAATTCGTTCCAAAACTCTGGTCATAAACTGATTTGGTCGTGAAGAAATTAGTAGAAAAATTACTGAAAAAACTGAAATTAATACTTTTAGGCAAATGCATGAATACTAACCTTTCCGACAGCTTTTCAACCATCACCAGTGGGTTTGGATACAATGCTAATGGAACAATCTGGACAAATACAGGAAGATCAGCAGGATTTTCAAGAACAACATCTTCTTCCTGAAGTATAATTAGGAATGATTTTTTTTCAAAAGGTGAAATTAAGCAAATGAATACATTTGTATACGAGAGTAACAAAGATTGCAGATACTTACAGAAGAGCTGTTTGTGCTTGTGATAGGAAAAATTATTTGGTGTGAAGTCTTAATTATAGAAGGCCAGATCATTTCTGCTGTTACTTTTGCTTGAACATTCCTCTGAAGATCTGTATCTACTTCAAATATAGAAGTGGCCCTTAAAGAAATAATATATATGTGTGTTTCCAACAGTAGAAAAACTGGGAAAAAGAAAACTCAAAAAACAAGAACAGTATATCTCAAAAAATAAATAAAGAAAGAAAGATATTTTAAAGAAATCTTCTACTCTTTACAGTTTTAACAGAAATACCTGCTCTTGGCCCGGCAAATAACCATTTTGGCTGTTATTACCATTTACTCTTGGTTTAAAAATTAAATAGTAAAACCATTTTACCACCATCACACATAAAATAAATTAATACATTTCATTAAAATACAACTGAAGGCTGTCTCAAAATGAATAATTTACGTGGTAATTTATAACTTACTGATGCTCTCCATTGTCTTTCAGTTCTTTCCATTTCCTATAAAATGCCACATGCAAATCCAAATCTGTTTCCCACATATCTTCTTGCATTGAAAGCCCATGTGTTTTAGAGTCCGCTGAAAAAAAAAAAAGTAAATGCAACTTATTTTTCAAATATTCGATTTGATATTTGAAAAAGTCTGTTACAGAGAAGGAAATAGTTTTATTTAGTGTAACATTACAAAAACACTACTTACATTTAAATAAAAATGGTAAGCCAACATAACAGTGATCACTGCACCGTAAGCCAGGATCAAAATAAAGATTTCCCACCTAAGATTATTAAATAAAGAATTAAAATTACATGCTCAGCACTCCAAAAGAAAACAGTTTTTCAAAAAGAGAATATATACAGAACCTTTGACTTTCTTTTAGGCTCCAATTCATCCTTGTTACTTTTAAGTCTCTTGCAATAAAATCGGATATCCTCTGTGAGAGGACGTATATTTTGCAATTTCACCTTCTGTGAGAAGGAACTCAAGATATTAAAACTTTGATGAACTACCTTGCCCTGTAGAAAGGAGAAGGGAGAAAGCTTAGTAAATTCAAACAACAATATACAGTACACAAAAAAGCGTTCAGCCTTCCACACTCTTTCACATTCACAGACACAGCATTTTTCTATTAAGACTGGGAAATTTGGGTACCACAATCTTCTTCAGAAATACCCAAAAATAAAGGAAAAACAAGGAAAAACAGTAATAAAAATTAGCAACAAACATTACTCAAGATTTCTCAAGTGGTACTCTGAGTTCTGGAAGAAATAAGTTCTAAAATTCACTTTGGGAATGTCACTAACAAACATTGAACAATGTGATGGACCAGCAATTTGAAAATCTGCCTCAGGACCTAAATGTTATTATAGATAGGGTTTTGACTAGGGTACTGAAATGTTTCTCTGATAGAGCTTTGGATAACTGTATGATTGAAATAAAATGAAATGGCAAAACATATGCAGACTGAAACGTTAGAAAATCAGTATCAAGCAAGTACAGAATATTACATTTTATCCCAGCTAACACCTCTACTCAATTACTGCACATTTTTTTTTTCTTTTTTTTTAACTAACACAAAATATTCAATAACATTTAAAAGAATAGTTCAATAGACAAGTTCAAATATAAGTAAAAAACTGAGGAGGCACAAAATAAAGTTATGACATGAAAGACAAGATAAAAAGAATTCTACAAAAACACAAACTGGGTCAAGATTATGTATAAAAAAAGAAACAGAGAGTCCTCCAATTGCAGTTTGACTGAACAGTATGAAGCACTACCAGATTAAATTACAACTCTGAAAAATCTGGCTAGGATCAATAACTCTTTTGAAAAGGTAGATAATACCCATCCCATGTGAATTGTTTTTTTGGGGGGCCAGAATACCTGGAGGAAACAAAAAGAGCATGACAGCCACCATTTCTTTCCTGATTAAACAGGAAAAAGCATGGACACATACATGTGAACTATGGCACAAATTTGATCCTTACCAGGCCAATGGAAAATCAGTAACATGGATACAACTCTGTTAACTCAATACACCTACAGCAGTCATGAGCTTTTTGAAACCCCATGTTAGGAGATTTATTTTAATTTATGGACATGAACAAAGTGTTTTAATGAAGATAAATTGACAAAGGACAAGCCTAATGAAATTAAAAGGAAGTGAAACAGATGTGTGGCACACCAAAGCTCAAAATGTAATTCTAAAATATATTTTTAGCATTGGTACAGTGTAAAACCAGGGATGACATTGACACATAACTGCATGTTTTTTAAGGATTCCATTCAGTGTTTATATATTACTTTAGTACTCAGAGAAAAGAAAACAATTGAAAATTAAAAAAGGATTGGAGGCTGTTGGAAAGAAAATTTTGTTGAAGTCTCTTATGAGTCAGTACCATCAAATATGCTTGAGGACCAGAAACCTGTGTTGCCAAGCATTTTGCCTTGTACAGAAAAATAAGATGGATGACTTGGATAGCTTTTCGATAATTCCAAAAGACTTATCAAGTGATAAACTGTTAACTTCCTATATTATATTGTCAACGCATCAACAAATTCTCTTCAAATAGGGAATCCTCTAGAACCAAGAATGAGGCTCACCATCACTGTTCACTGCAGAATAGTCCTCCCTTTACCAAAGCACACTTAAAACCAAAAACACTCCAGAGATTATCATTACCTTATGGTGCAGAAAAGCCAACAATTTCTTTAGAAACAGTGATGGACAGTCCATGAAGCATTTTAAGAGCAATTATAACTTTCACAGTCAGGGCAACAAATTTTACTGAACATTATTAACTTAGGATATAAAGCAGGGCTGTGGAGTCGGAGTCGGAGACAATTTTGGGTACCTGGAGTTGGAGTCGGCAAAAAGTTAACCGACTCCGACTCCTACTAAATTTAAATGGGAATTAAAAAAGTAAGTTCAAATGTCCCAATTCACAAACAGTCATAATGAACTACTTCTCTGCTGTAAGAATAAAGCCCAATGCATGCAGTGCATAATGTTACCACAAAACGAACATGTCAAGTAACCATGAAGCATGCTTTTCATTGACTGTATGCGTCACTATATGGGATGTAATGCACAGGTAAGGTGCGGCACCGCTTTCCATTGTGTCATGTTCCACTGTTACAGGGAACTGTGAACCTAGCCTAAAGCACCCTATACATTTACAGATGCACTGCCGATTTTTCGGCTGTTCAACGAGTCATCACGCGTCAAACGACTGAAAAATCATCTGGTGTGTTCTCAGCTCAGTCGGCTCCCCTTCGCTATGCGCTAGTGAAGGGGCCGAAGGAGCCGAGAACACAGATCTCCCTACCTGTCTCCAGCAGAGGCTCGTTCTGCTGATCAGCTGGCTGGTGAGTGACACAATGCACTAAACTTCCGGCAGGCTGACAGAGGAGACAGCCACTGCAGCAGACAGAGGCATCACATTACTTTGGACGGGGGCGGTGGTCGAGATTTTCGGCAAGCTGGATCTGCCCGTCCATGTGGACACCCGCAAACTGCGGCCGCCAATCAATTGCCGCGATTGTACACGCACATCGGTCGGTGGCAAAATCGGCCATGGATTGCTGCGTATTTGGGGGCCTTAACTCTCGCTGATAATTAGGTAAATGTTTTTTGCAGGACTAGAGACACTTGTATAAGTGAAGGGAATAAACTTAAACTTTAAACCTGACTATGGGATTCAAACATGATTTCCCTTGAAGTGCCCCTCCCCGCTGCCTCCTCCTTCAGCCTTCCACTGCCCTATCTTCACAAGATAAGAACACTAAGGAAAAAGCAGCAGCTTCTGCCTCTCTCTGCTATAAGAGCTTAGAAGAACTTGGTGGAACAGCTTCTTGCATTTGCATTCAACTGTAAGTGTTCATATTTATTTTAAAACTGCATGGCTGCTTGTCTGTAAAAGGGAAGGCTGTGTGCACATGTGTCTGGATAAAACTGCACGGCTCCTTGTCTGTATGAGGGAAGGCTGTGTGCACATGTGTCTGGATAAAACTACATGGCTGCTATCTGTAGGTTTGTTAGTGTGCAGGAATGTATAAAAGTTAGTGCAGATTGTTTATATGCTTCTGATTACTAGTATGTGCATAGGACAAATCGTATCTAGGTTTAATCCTGGGCTAGATAGCTTATTTGTATGTATAAAGCCATGTTGTATGTATGTTTGCTTAGAACAAGACTTTTTATATTTAAAATTGAAGCATATGCCAGTTAGTATAAAATATTTTATATTTTAGTGAAGGAGGCATCCTATTAAGAATGGCAAAAAGACCGTCAACAACGACAAACACAACAAAGTCTGCTGTTTATGTGCACTTTGCATTATCAAGTGATGGGAAACATTATGTGCGCCAATGTATTCAAAATGATGATGGTGAAAAACAATGTGATGCAAAAATTTGCAGTTTCAGTGGGCCTGATAAAAATGCGCCTACAAGAGCATCAAATTTAAAAAGACACTTACAGCGTTTTCATCCCAAAGTATTAGAAGCTGTGAATGAGAAAGATAGCAATGAAAACATTGCATCTAGTTCTGTGCCAAAAAACGTTCAGAAATCTACTGGAGCCCAATCACAAATAAGAAAATTCTTCATATCTGACAAAGTTACCATAACAATGACACCAGAAAAATTCAAAACCCACATTATTGAAATGGTAGTAAAGAATAGTCTACCACTATCCTCCTTTTCTCAGCCAGCCTTTTTAGGCCTAAATGGAGAAATGGCTAAAAAAAACTTGGTGTTTCTCTGGAAAGAGAAAATATAAGGAAACTTATAATTGAGGAGGCCAAATGTAAAAAGGAAGAACTACGGAAAGTTCTGAAAGGACGTTTTCTCTTCATTAAAATGGATGCATGCACACGTCACAGGGTCAATTATTTTGGTATTAATGTGAGATTTGTGGATGAAAATAACAAAACAATAACACAGACCTTGGGATTAAAGGACACCCAGGCACATCACTCAAGTGACTATCTTCAGAAGTTAGTGGAGGGTGTTCTAGAAAATCTTAAAAATAAAAAGGAACAGATTCTTTGTTTTGTGACAGATAATGCTTCTAATATGTTGAGCACAATTGAGAAGATGAACAAAGATGAAGAAAGTGGCACAGAGTTATTAGAGTTAGAGGAAGACTGCTCTGAAAGTATTGGAAAAAATGAAGAGAATACTGACATTGTGGATAACATTGTTGAAGAAGCATTGAAGCTTGCTACTATTCACCATATGAGATGTGCTGTTCATACTCTGCAGCTTGCTATAAGGGATGGACTAAAAGATCGCCATGCAGCTACATTGATTGGGAAATTAAGGCAAGTAGCTATTTCAGCCAGGGCACCAAAAACGGATGCAATTTTGAAGAGACGTGCAGGAAAAGGAGCCATTTTGGATCAGACAACACGCTGGTGAAGCACGTTTGATGGTGAAGCGTTTGCTTGAACTTAAAGACTTCCTAGAAGAATTGGATAATGGGAATGTTGCTTGAACTGAAAGCCAGTGGGCACAAATAAAAGAGCTGGAAAAACTTCTTTCGCACCCCTTTACCGTCACCAAGAGGTTGCAATGTGACGATCTAACCCCCGGTAAATTCTTCTTGGAATGGAAGAGCCTGATGTATCGCCTGAACAAAAGTGGAGGGTTAATAGCTGATGGCATTGCATCTTCAATGATGAAAAGAGAGAGTCTTTTGCTGGACAATGAAATCTTGTTAGCAGCTATTTATGTCGACCCAATGAGCCGAATTTTGTTGAACAGTGACCAGACTGCTACAGCGAAAAAGGCACTCTACGATTTAGCAGTTCGCATGAGGGGATTACTACCTGAAATACCTCCACAGGAGGAAGTTCAAAGCACTAGTGGTAACTCAGGACCATCCTCTTCAAATGAAGAGTTAGACTTTGATTCCTTCTTGGACAAAATGGAAGGAAAAGGAAAGCGACGTCGCATAAGCAATAAAGTAAAAGAACCAGTCAATGTCCAAATAAAGAAATTCCGGCAGGAGTTTTTTAAAGAACTAAAGGAAGTTGAAAAGTATGATCGCTCATCAAAACTTAGTGTTGAAGAAGCCATCCTTGTGTATCCAGAGATCATTGGTGATGTGGCTAGAATTGTAACGGCAATGCCACCCACCCAAGTCAGTGTTGAAAGATTTTCAGCTCTGAAAATAATCAAATCAGATTTAAGAGCCTCTATGAAAGAGGATCTGGCTGAAGCAATTTTGTTTCTTAGAACTCTACACTGATTTTAGATTGCATTTAAAGGGAACCCGAGGTCAGAGGAATATGGAGGCTGCCATATTTATTTCGTTTCCTTTAACTATAACTGTATTCCAAGTTTAATATAGGTTTTCCAGATATTGTTTTTAGTTCATATAGTTAAGCTTTTTTTTTGTTTTAAAAGTTAAAACTACCAAAGAATGTGGTTTGTATTTTTGAACCAATACATTTCCTGTTCCTGATTTTTATGCCTGCTATTACTATCCAGACACTTGTTTAAAAAAAAATTAATAAATAAACAAAACCTTGTTTTCATTGTGTTTGTCTTTAATCTGCCATTATAGTAGAGTGTTGGCTTCCTAGCCAGTAGTTCTGTGGTGAAATGACATGTATGTTGCCTTCCTTTCCTTCAATGGATGTAGAAAATACATTAGCATAGTATATACATACAGAGGAGTCGGAGTCGGGAGTCGGAAGATTTAGAAACTGAGGAGTCGGAAGATTTAGAAACTGAGGAGTCGGAGTCGGAGCATTTATCTACCGACTCCACAGCCCTGAAAAGCAAGACTGCTATATCCCAAAACCTGAATTATCTTTATAAGAATAGGCTTTACTTACAGTATATAATTATACCAGCTGCCTTACCTGACTTTGCATGGGAAATTTCCTTTCAAAATGGGCCTTTTCTACAATGTTGTCAGTTAAGCAGATATATTAGAAGCACTATGTAACTAAGTACTTCTTGCTTTAAAAAATAAATATTTCATACAGAGAACTAATGATATTAGTTCACTGGAGCAACTTACTTTTAAATATGCTACATACACTTGTCCATCAGTAAAACATATGTGCCATGGAAAATTTCCTGCTTTTCCTAAAGATTGATGCTGGCTTTTGTTGATGGTCATTAGAAAACACAACTTATTATGAAATGAAACAGGTAATTAGTAGAAATAATGGGAATTTTGGGTATAAATATAATTTCACTCTGTAGTATATCCTGTAGAAATTGAATCAGATTTAAATGAAACTGTTCAATCTTTAATCTTGTGCTGTTATACAAATTTTTGAATGATTAGCTGTAATGCAATACAAACTGAACTATGGTTTCATTTACTATTTACAGAAAAGAATGAATGAAATGAAATATGATGAACCATGTACAATGTCCATCTCCTCTACG